>NW_020175186.1:443706-511306 GCF_003031525.2 Neophocaena asiaeorientalis asiaeorientalis | reverse complement strand
AGCACCAAGAGCCTTTCATCCACACGGCTCATAATAAAAGGGAGAAAAAGTAGAAAGAATTAGTAGAAGTAGAAAGAGAGAAAGAAAGAAAGAAAGGAGGGAGGGAGGAAGGAAGGAAGGAGGAAAGGAAGGAAAAAAAGAAAGGAGATAAAATAAAATAAAGTAAGATAAAATATAATAAAGTTATTAAAATAAAAAAATAATTATTAAGAGAAAAAAAGAAAAAACTTAAAAAAACAACAAGAAAACGGACGGATAGAACCCTAGGACAAACTGTGGAAGCAAAGCTATACAGACAAAATCTCACACAGAAGCATACACATACACACTCACAAAAAGAGGAAAAGGGGAAAAAATCATAAATCTTGCTCTCAAGTCCACCTCCTTAATTTGGGATGAGTTGTTGTCTATTCATGTGTTCCACAGATGCAGGTACATCAAATTGATTGTAGAGCTTTAATCCGCTGCTTCTGAGGCTGCTGGGAAAGATATCCCTTTCTCTTCTTTGTTCTCACAGCTCCCGGGGCTCAGCTTTGGATTTGGCCCCGCCTCTGCGTGTAGGTCGCCGGAGGGCGTCTGTTCTTTGCTCAGACAGGACGGGGTTAAAGGATCTGTTCTTCGCTCAGACAGGACGGGGTTAAAAGATCGGCGTTACGTTGCTGCAGCCTGAGGCGCACCGTTGCTGCAGCCTGAGGCGCGCCGTGCGTTCTCCCGGAGGAGTTGCCCCTGGATCCCGGGACCCTGGCAGTGGCGGGCTGCACAGGCTCCCCGGAAGGGGTTGTGGATAGTGACCTGTGCTCGCACACAGGCTTCTCGGTGGCGGCAGCAGCAGCCTTAGCGTCTCATGCCCGTCTCTGGGGTCCGCGGCGCGGCTCGCGCCTGTCTCTGGAGCTCCCTTAAGCAACGCTCTTTTTTTATTTTTATTTTTTTGCGGTACGCGGGCCTCTCAGTGTTGTGGCCTCCCCGTTGCGGAGCACAGGCTCCGGACGCGCAGGCCTAGCGGCCATGGCTCATGGGCCTAGCCGCTCCGCGACATGTGGAATCTTCCCGGAACGGGGCACGAACCCGTCACCCCTGCATCGGCAGGCGGACTCCCAACCACTGCGCCACCAGGGAAGCCCTAAGCAGCGCTCTTAATCCCCTCTCTACTTGCGCACCAGGAAACAAAGAGGTAAGAAAATGTCTCTTGCCTCTTCGGCAGGTCCAGACTTTTCCCCGGACTCCCTCCCGACTAGCCGTGGCGCACTAATCCCCTGGCAGGCAGTGTTCACGCCGCCAACCCCAGTCCTCTCCTTGGGATCCGACTGAAGCTCGAGCCTTAACTCCCAGCCCCGCCCGCCCCGGCGGGTGAGCAGACAAGCCTCTCGGGCTGGTGAGTGCCGGTCGGCACCGATCCTCTGTGCGGGAATCTCTCCGCTTTGCTCTCCGCACCCCTGTGGCTGCGCTCTCCCCCGCGGCTCTGAAGCTTTCCCCCTCTGCCACCCGCAGTCTCCGCCCGCGAAGGGGCTTCCTAGTGTGTGGAAACCTTCCCTCCTTCACGGCTCCCTCCCACTGGTGCAGGTCCCGTCCTTATTTTTTGTCTGTTTATTCTTTTTTCTTTCGCGCTACCCAGGTACGTGGGGAGTTTCTTGCCTTTTGGGAGGTGTGAGGTCTTCTGCCAGCGTTCAGTAGGTGTTCTGTAGGAGTTGTTCCACGTGTAGATGTATTTCTGGTGTATCTGTGGGGAGGAAGGTGATCTCCGCGTCTTACTCTTCCACCATCTTCCCAGAAGCCTCCCCCTCAGAGCTTTCTGAAAGACTGTCTCCTGAGTTATAATCTTCGTATTGGCTGGAATAAAATTCTCTATTTCTTTCTTAGATTGACTACTGATTAAAATTTTGTTGACAAGGCCCTCTGTGACTTGTTCCCGGACTCTTGTTTTCAGTTTCAGAGCCCAAGTTTGTCTCTCATCCTGGGCTCTCTGTTCTTGGACACGCTCTGCACTTGCCCTCCGATTGTGCCCCTGCTCAATCAACCCTGAGCTGCCCTTTGCCCCAGGGCCCACCTGCTGAAATTCCACCAGGGTTCTGTTTCTTCAGGTTCCACATGTCAAGTTCGTTTTTTTAATTGTAAACTACAGATACCATAAAATTTACCATCTTAACCATTTTGGGGCACAACAAGGGACTGAAATCATCCCTTGCGCCAGGAACAGTAACTTAGAGTAAGGTCAGAGCAAAACCCAGCTTTTCCCTTCCCTTCATTTAGAAGAAATCTGGATACCATGAAACTTCTTGAGTAACAGTACAGAATTACGACAGAATGCTGCCTTGCAGAGTTGACCAGCCTGGAGTTTCCAGTCAACCCTGGTTTAGTGGATCAAATACAAACCACAAGAGAGGCCTGGAAAATTCCTGCTTGGCATTTCTTCCCAGAGGGTTCAGAAAAATACTAACTGGCACCGCCGTGTCCTAAATACAGAGAATGTTTTCCCAGATTGTGGTTTTCCCATCTTCCCCAGGTAATAATACATTATTCCAGATGGACGACTCTGAATCAATCTGAATATTCAAGTTGATATATTCTTCTAGCAATCTAAGCATGATTTTATCTGATACTAATAGGCAAAGCCTGGGTTTAGTGACTTTGTATCAGAGTTTTTAATCCCCTGGCTGTCTGTGTAGCTTTTCCTAGGAAACTGCCCATCTTTGTGGCATCAGGCTTGTGCAGCTGTGCAGAGCCCCATGCTTAGCACGGCCCAGTGCTTGGTTAATGCCCTACTTTCACCATTTTAGAATTTTTAATAATTTCTGAACAAGGTCCGCACATTTTTATTTCGTACTGGTACCACACATTATGTAACTGGTCCTGGCTGCCATAGTAGATCTGAGGTAGAACTTGAGGTTTTGCATTTCTGGGAGGATCCCAGGTGACAGTCTCACAGCTTGTTCTGTTCTCAGTTTATTTAGGCTTAAATAAACTTTCTGTGCCTGGGAACTTGACTCCAGCTGGATCAAACACAAGCTCAGGCTCTCTGGTCCCTCTCTTCCAGTGATTCTGGGTGCTGATTAGAATGGCCTTTATTATTATTATTTTAATTGAGATATAATTAATACATTACATTAGTTTCAGTTATACAACATAAATGTTTTGATACTGGTACATATTGTGAAATGATCCCCCCAATAAGTTTAATTAACATCAGTTACCATACACAGTGATGAAATTTTTTTCTTGTCATGAGAACTTTTACATACTTACATGTGGAATCTAAAAAATAAAACAAACTTGAATATAACAACAACAATAAAAAACCCAACAGACTCACGATATAGAGAACAAATTAGTGGTTACTAGTAGAGAGAGGGAAGGGCATGATAGGGGTAAGGGATTGAGAAGTATAAACTACTATGTATAAAACTACAAGGATGCACAGGGAATAATAGCTAATACTTTATAATAACTATAAATGCAGTATAACCTTTAAAAATTGTGAATCACTGTGTTGTACCCCTGAAACTTACATAATACACATCAACTGTACCTCAATTAAAAAAATGTTTTAGAAGATACATGCACCCCTATGTTAACTGCAGCATTATTTACAACAGCCAATATATGGAAGAAACCTAAGTACTTAAATGTCCATCAATGGATAAATAGATAAAGAAAATGTGGTATCTGTGTATAATGGAAATACGTTTTATAAGAAAGGTAATGCATTTCTCTTACCTTGCAAAAATTCCCTTCTTACTAGTAAGTTAAAAAATAAATTCTCTCAATCGTTCATGTGTTCAATAAGTGTTTGTTGAAGTCCTGTTATGTGCCAGATACCTTTCTTGGTGCTAGATAAATGAGACAGAAATTGTTACAATCTAGGGTGGAAGACAGACCAAGAAAACAATCAAAACCAACAAACCACCCAAGTAACAGAAAAAGTAAACCGAGAAATGAATAAAATCATCCCACATATTGATAATTGCTAAGAAAGAAAGAATAGTCATGGTAGGTCACTCAGAGTAGTCAGAGAAGGCCTTTCCGAAGAGAGATTTCAAGTGAGAGTCACAGGAAAAAAGGAAGCACCCATGTGAAGGAGAGGTGGGAAGCGTGTTCTAGGCAAAGGCAATATCATGTGTAGACACCCTGGTAAATTAGAGCTTGACTTGTTGGTAGGACTGAGGGAAGAACAGTGTGGCTGGAGAGCAGTGAGCTGGGAGGGTGTGGCATGAGATGATGCTGGAAGGTGACCAGGGACCAGATCTGCTAAAGGGTTTTAAGCAGACGGGACACATGATCAGATTATGGTTTGCAAAGATCAGTCTGAATGCTAGACAGACAGGCCTATTTTGCCCAGAACAGTTCCAGTTTATTCCTGTCATCCAGCTATAATTATCAATAATGTCCCTTTCACAATGGAAAGTGACTTGGTTTAGATGATAAACTATACAGTCACACTTAAGCAGAGGCGGAAGCCATGAAGATGGGGAGACTACTGAGACAGCTGTTGCAGGAACCCAGGTGAGAACAGGTGTGGCCAGGAGCGTGGAGGTGCATGGGAGACCAAGCTGATGGGCTAGAGATGAATTTTGGAAGTAGAATCACAGGGCTTGCTAGTGGATTGGATGTGGAGGTAAAGGCAAGGGAAGCATCAAGCACATTTCCCAATATCTGGGGTGAGCCACACAGGGAAGAGTCGTGTCATTTGCTGAATCGGAGTGGCCTGGGGGTGAAGAGTTCTGGACGGAGATGCGCGTTTCCTTTGGACAAGCAGAGTGTGAGATCTCTGGAAGCCATCCAATCAGAGGTTTCAGGAGGGCAATCAGATAAACAAGCATGGAGGTTGGAAACCAGGTTCGGAGGGGGAGATATAAGTTTCAGAGCCGTCAGCATGTAGATACTATTTGCTGCGCTTGTTGGGGAGAATACAGAGAAATAAAAAGTGCGAGCCCAGAACCAAGTCTGAGGGACACTTAGAGTTTGGGGAGATGAAAAGACCCAGCTAAGGAGATAAAGGAAAACTGAAGGGAAGCAAAAGGAGAGTGTGGTACTATGAAGCCAAGAGAGAACCTTCCAGGAAGGAGGGAGAGGACAACTGTGCTGAGCATGGCTCAGAGGCCTCCGGATAGGAGGAGAGAAACATGTCCATTGTTTTGGCAGCATGGAGGTCAGTGGTGACCAGAGCTGTTTTGCTGAGTGGTGGGGACAGAGGACAGGCTGGTGTGGGTTCAAGTGTGAGTCAGAAGCGAGGAATCAGAAAGTGCAGATGGGCAGGTTTTCAACAAGTCTGACTATAAAGAGGAAGAGGAAAACGTGCAAGAGTGAAGAGTGATGTGGATTGAACTCAGGGTTTTCAATGTGGTGCTTTATTGGGAAAGCTGTTACTGACTGTGTGGACTCTGCAAGGTTTTGCCCATGTGAGGAACAAGCACATTTTCCTCCCTGGCGTGAGTGTCACTGGGTGTCCTGTGCAAGAGAAGAGCACCACAGGAGCTGGGCGGAAGGAAAGCACAAACCAGGAAGTGTTTGTGTCCTACAACGTCCCTCCTGCACCCTGAAAGGACAGAGATTAACACCGTGCCCAGCTGGCACAGGAGAAATGTTTACCAGTTCCAGTATCACAAGCGGGGCAAAGAAGGGTGGACGTGGAGTTCAGAGTAAATAAACTGATAACCGGCACACACTTCTACCCTGAAAGTGGGATTCAGGAGCACTCCTAAGGGGAGACGATTCATGATGAAATGATCTCTGTAGGGGAAAGACAAGTTTAATTTCCTTGTCAAGGAGGAAGAATAACTGTGTCTATAAGGTCGTTAGTCACAGGAGAACTTTCTCATACAGTTCCCATCAGAACGCACTGTCAGAGGTGTACGTAGAGGCTGTGTCTCAGAAAAGCGAGTCTGACAAAATAAAGCAGGAGCAGGGTAACTGGGATTCGGGAGAGCATGGTGGCAGATTGGCTGGCAAGAACAGGCTCAAAGCACTGCTGAGTTTAGGGCTCTAGTGGTAAAGTCTCAACAGACCCCAGGTTGTAAGGAGACTCCTGTTATGAGAATGTTCACTATTAGATTTCTATCCCAGGTACTGAAGGTATAGAGTTTTGCAAAATGAGGGGAAAGAAAGGAAAAGTAGGAGAAAGGATGACTTGAAAGTTTGGATAAAGCAAGTTCTCCAAATTATTGTAAATAGGAAAAATTTAATACTCAGCCTTTTTATTACTTGAAATAAAAGTTGGATACAGAAGTCTATTCACCATTCTTTGTTTTTTTTGGCTGCATTGGGTGTTCGTTGCTGCACGCAGGCTTTCTCTTCCGCGAAAAGAAAAAAAAAAAAAAAAAAGACAGAAAATAAGTGTTGATGAGGATGGAGAAATTGGAACCCTCATACATGGATAGTAGGAGTACAAACTGGAGGGAATTCCCTGGCGGTACGACGGTTAGGACTCTGCAGTTTCACTGCAGGGGGCATGGGTTCCATCTTTAGTTGGGGAACTAAGATTCCGCAAGCCGTGCAGCGTGGCCAAAGAAAAAAGAATACAAAATGGAAAGAAATTTGGAAGTTTCTCAAAATGTTAAACATAGCATTATCATATGACCCAGCAATTACACTCCTCACAAAGGAGAACAGTGACTAGGTTACAACCTCAAATCTGAGACATAGGAAGGCTATAAAAAGCAGAGGTAAAAAAAAAAAAAAAAAAAAAAGCAGAGGTGATTGCTCCTGGGAAACTCCCAAAGACTAGCAGATGCCATAGAAACACATTCCCACATTTGTTCTAACCTGACCATCTGGAGCTTTACATACCCTAAACATTCATAGTTTAACTTAATTTGGGGGCAAGTGAGTGCTCTCCATGTGTTCCAAGCTCAAGGTCTTCCTAAGAGAAATGAAAGCATATATACACACAGAAACTTGTGCATAGGGATTTCCCTGGTGATCCAGTGGCTAAGACTCCGTGCTTCCAATGCAGGGGGCCGGGGTTCGATCCCTGGTCAGGGAACTAGATCCCACATGTGTGCTGCAACTAAGAGTTCACATGCCACAGCTAAGGAGCTCGCGTGCTGCAACTAAGGAGAGGGCAAGCCACAACTAAAGAGCCCGCAAGCCGCAACTAAGGAGCTTGCCTGCTGCAACTAAGATCTGCTGCAACCAAATAAATAAATATTTTTTTTAAAAAAAAGAAAGAATGGATAAATTCCTAGAAACATACAACCTGCCAAGACTGAATGATGAAGAAATAGAAAATCTGAACAGACCGATAGTAAGGAGATTGAATAAGTATTCAAAAATGTCCCAACAAAGAAAAACCCAGGAACAGGTGCCTTTATGGGTAAATTCTACCAAACATTTAAGGAAGAATCAATGCCCATCCTTTTCAAACTCTTCCAAAAAGTTGAAAGGGTGGGAATACTACCAAACTCATTTTATGAGGACAGCATTACCCTGATACCAAAGCTAGATCAGAATACTCCAAGAAAAGAAAATTACAGACCAATATCCCTGATGAATACAGATGCAAATATTCTCAGCAAAATACTAGCAAACTGAATTCAACAGTTCATTAGAAGGATCATACGTCATGATCAAGTGGTATTTATTTCTGGGATGCAAAGGTGACTCAACATATGCAAACCAATAAATATAATACACCATATTAATGGAATGAAATATAAAAACCATATAAGTATCTCAATACATGCAGAAAAAAACATTTGACAAAATTCAACATCCTTTCATGGTGAAATCTCTCAACTGATTTGGTATAGAAGGAACATACCTCAACATAATAAACGCCATATATGACAAATTTATAGCTAACATAATACTCAGTGATGAATGGTTGTAGCAAAGATTAAGGATTCTCAGCTTAACTTTGTGACTCAACAATGACAGCAAGGAACCAAGAACTTTCCATCTTTCCTCTCTGCATTGCATCTGTAATATTCTTTATTATGGTCACAAGATGGCAGCAGCAGACATGGCCATGCCCAGAGTAAAGGAAGGGGGATTTTCCTCTCATGCCTCTCTTTCTATTAGGGAGGACAATCTTCTCCAGAGTCCCTTTGCAAACTTTCCCTCAGTTCCCAATGGCCAGGACTCAGTAACCTGCCTGTATCCACAAGAGAGGCTGGAAAAATGTATGTGAGCGTTCTTCACTCTCTGTAGTGGTAAGTGGGCTCTTCCAATGGCGAAAAAAGGACAAGTTGGAGTTGGAAATGGTTTTTTGGTAGGCAACATTTCCAAACAGTTCTAGGAGTGTAGACGGGGAGAAAAGATAGTTTGTTACCAACTCAGTCTACCATATAGGCTAAAATTCAGTATTACTTTTATAATTAGACTAAAATAGGACTAATTTACTTTTTAAAACTCTGTCCCAAGAATCCCAGCCATTTTACACAGGTGCACCCCTGCTGCAGACCGTGGTGTACACCTTGACCTGTGAGGGGAGTCAGTCTTTAACTCAAGTGAGTTGAAACTTCCAGATTATTAACTTCTTTTCCAAAAGAATCAAAACTTCACTACGTTTCCTTATAGCTGATACCTTATGAAAAAAGTGATAATTTATCTTAAAGAAAGATTGAGGAGTCAAAATAGTTATTTTTCTCACTTGCAGTATAAACTTAACAGCTATAGTTTAATTATGGATAAGATGGACATTTCCAGTAAATGTGTTATGATGAGCTCCCAGGGCTTGGCTTGACTTCACACTGCTTCTCTTCTCTGAATGTCTTTTCTACATTCCTATGAAGGATAATTCTTATTCCTATAAATAGCCAACGTTGGATTTTTTTTCTGAAGTGTCAAATATCATCCTGGTTTGGAAAAAAAATTAAAAAGGACCAAAGAGCTATACAACTAAAAGAATCCAAAAAGTAAAATTTAGTTTACTAATAAAAAGTAAAAAAAAAAAACAAAAAAAAGAATCCCAGCCGTATTTACTAACCTCCCTGCCATTCTCTCTAGCAAGAAATCCAACCTATTTAGAAAGCCCAACTGATTTGAATGTCATTTTGTGCAACAAGGAAAAAACAAAGAAAACGTTTGTTCTTGACTGCCATGTGTTGGGTCTGTATAATATGTATTGTCTTTAATCCTTTTGATGACCAATGACAAAGATGCCAGTGTCCCCATTTTACAGATGAGAAAACTGAGACTTAGAGAACACAAGTGCCTCGCTTGGGCATTCCCTGGCTGTCCATTCACTGCCAGCCCGGGTTCAATCCCTGGTCTAGGAACTAAGATCCTGTGCAGCACAGCTGGGAAAAAAAAAAACTGCCTTGCTCAAGGTTACACAGCCTGGAAACCCAGCACAGCCTGGTCTGCCTGACTCCAAAGTCCATGCACTTTTCTTTGGGGATTCATCCCAGTTATTTGTAAGGATAGACTCAACAATCAGAAATGTAATTTCCTGGGCTTCAACTGGGCCAAAAAAAATCCATCTTGAAGTCAGGAGTCTTGAGAGTGGGGCTTGTTATTAAATAATCCACCAGACAGGCCCTTGATTAGCAATAATGAAACTCTACCCAGAATCTTTCTGGGGATACCAATTGGCAATTAAAAAAATATATTTATTTATTTTGGCTGCATCAGCTCTCAGTTGCGGTGATCAGGCTCTTCGTGGTAGCACGTGGGCTCCTCTCTAGTTGTGACACATGGGCTCAGTAGTTGCAGTGTGCAGGCTTAGTTGCCCCATAGCATGTGGGATTTTATTTCCCCGACCAGGGATTGAACCTGTGTCCCCTGCTTTGGAAGGTGGATTCTTAACCACTGGACCACCAGGGAAGTCCCACCATTTAGCAGTATTAAATAGAGGGCATATATTAGTCTGGCTGGAGAGTTAATTCCTTCTCTGATTCAGGCAGCTGTCCTGGGAGAGATGTCAACTGGGAACTCAGCCTTCTGGTTCAGATTTTCTGCAGATGAGATTCCAGAAGAGCAAATTTTGCCAGAGCATCTAAATTGCTCTTCCTTGGCATTCCACCCACTGGATTGCTGTTTACCCTCTGCCTTCCCTACAAGATGGTGAATAGCAAAGCTCAAGGATCCACCACTCACTCCCAGGCCTTGTCTGGTGCCTGGCACATAGTAGCACTCCATATAAACTTGGTTAATTAGTTGATTGATTAACAAATCATTGAAAGTGGTAGCGTTCTCCTCCTATACTGTTAGTGGGAATGTAAGTTGGTGCAGCCACAGTGGAAAATAGTATGGAGGTTCTTCAGAAAACTAAAAATATGGGACTTGCCTTGTGGTCCAGTGGTTAAGACTCCATGCTTCCACTGCAGGGGGCACAGGTTCCATCTCTAGTCAGGGAACTAAGATCCTTCATGCCGTGCGGCACAGCCAAAAAAAGGGGGAGAAAAAAAAGAAAACTGAAAATAGAATTATCATATGATCTAGCAATCCCACTCCTGGGCATATATCCTGACAAAACTATAATTCAAAAAGATACATGCACCTGTATGTTTATAACAGGACTATTCACGATAGCCAAGACACAGAAACAACCTAAATGTCCATCAACAGATGAATGGATAAAGAAGATGTGGTACATATATGCAATGGAATATATATACAATGTGATACTACTCAGGCATAAAAAAGAATGAAATAATGCCATTTGCAGCAACATAGATGCAACTAGAGATTATCATACTAAATGAAGTAAGTCAGAAGGAGAAAGACAAATAACATATGATATCATTTATTTTTTTTAAATGTCCATGGTATCTTTTTTTATATATAAATTTATTTATTTTTTATATTTATTTATTTTTGGCTGCTTTGGGTCTTCTTTGCTGCATGCGGACTTCTCTAGTTGTGGCGAGCGGGGGCTATTCTTGGCGGCAGTGTGCAGGCTTCTCACTGAGGTGACTTCTCTTGTTGCAGAGCACGGGCTCTAGGTGCGCGGACTTCAGTAGTTGTGGCACACAGGCTCTAGAGCGCAGGCTCAGTAGTTGTGGCACATGGGCTTAGTTGCCCTGCAGCATTTGGGATCTTCCTGGACCAGGGCTCAAACCCATGTCCCCTGCATTGGCAGGTGCATTCTTAACCACTGTGCCACCAGGGAAGTCCCCATATGGTATCATTTATATGTGGAATCTAAAATATGACAGGGGCTTCCCTACTGGTGCAGTGGTTGATAGTCCGCCTGCCAATGCAGGGGACACGAGTTCATGCCCCTGTCCGGGAAGATCCCACATGCCCGGAGTGGCTGGGCCCGTAAGCCACGGCCGCTGAGCCTGCATGTCCGGAGCCTGTGCTCCGCAACGGGAGAGGCCACAACAGTGAGAGGCCCGCATACCGCCAAAAAAAAAAAAAAAAAAAAAGAATATACTTCCAGAAATTATGAAATGTATTTATAAATTTACCAATCCACAAAATACTAGTGTAACAGATTGCTTACTTCTAGTTTTAACTAGGAATTAAGGATTCTAAGGGTTAAGAATTCTAAAAGATGTATATAATTAAAACTACTAGAAATAATACAGGAAACTTCTCTATGTAAGGAATGTAGGATGTGTTTTTTGGTGAGAAAAGGTGCCTTTTGAATAATCTGCCTGGAAAGTGAAGATTTTGTGTCTTATCAAAATAATTTACTGTACTTCATGTTACCTCTATCAGGTCTTTGATTACTTAAGAAAATCCTGAATCTTTTTTCTTAATGAATTTTTTTTTTTTTTTGTAGTACGTGGGCCTCTCACCACCACGGCCCCTCCCACTGCAGAGCACAGGCTTCAGACACGCAGGCCCAGCAGCCATGGCCCACGGGCCCAGCCACTCCACGGCATGCGGGATCCTCCCAGACTGGGGCACGAACCCGTGTCCCCTGCACCGGCAGGTGGACTCCCAACCACTGCGCCACCAGGGAAGCCCATTTAATGAAAATGTTTGTTCATTGAGCTCAAATAAAATCAGACATGGAGCCTACTGCTGATTGAACCAAACCAGCACTGTCTTATCAGCTACAAGAGGGCTTTTTCATTTTTCCTATTTGCTTGACAGTTCAATGAAGTTATTAAAATAAAATCTAAATTTTCTTTATCAAACCACAAAAAAGTCATCATCCTGTTCCATGTCATAATTGAAAATTATTTACACTATCCACCCCTTTCCCCAATGTACAAAAATTTTAACTTATTGCCAAATGCTAAGCTTTATTTATACAATGTGCACTTAGATTATAACATTTTAGTCACTAGAGTTATTATCCTTAAATCTGAAAATTTTTAGCAACACTGAAAAAATATTGAAGAATGACAGGCATTAGAGACCAATTACTTTATATGCTTTTGATGAAGAGAAAGAACTCTAAAATTATATGTAATTCTGTAACAGGGAAGAGTTAAATCAGACTCCATGTTGGATCTGTTTCTTTGACTTTTAACCTTTGCTTTTCATTGCTTTCTTTATTATAATCATACATAATGGCCTGCCTCAGGGAACCCTGCCCACCTGTGAATGGCTGCAAGAAAAAAGAAACTAACACATCCCCTCACCAAGGCTGGTCATTCCAGGAGATGTTTCGCAAGACTGATGGCCCTTCTACTTTACTTCCACACTGCCTCTCCCTCTCTGTTCTGCCTTTTTACTTTACTTCCTCACTGCCTCTGCCTCTCTGATTCTATAACAGAAACTGGCATCCAGACCCAGAGAAGATGTTTTTTTCAGAGACACTAGTTTGCCATCTTCTCAGTCTGCCTTCTTTCCGAATAAAGTCGTATTGCTTGCCTCAGCACCTCATCTCCGATTCGTTGGCCTGTCATGTGGCAAGCAGAGAGAGCTTGGACTCGGTAACAAATTTGGCGAGCCAGCCAGGAGCCTTGCAGCTCGTGGCTAGCCGGCCCGGTCAGGGAATATTGGGGCAAGGCCCTAGCGGCTGCCAGGACCATTTGTCCCGAGGATCTTCCCTTCAAAGTTCCCTGAAGCGGCACCGGCTACCCCAGTGCTTGGCAGCTGAAGCAAAGAACCGACAGACTTCAATTTAGGGAATGACAGTTCCATCTGGGAACTTCAGTTCCAATCTGGGGAACTTCAGTTCCATTTGGGGCTACGAGTCGACAGACTCCATTCAATTCTGGACGTTAAGTTCCTCTGGTGTGCATGCTGGGAACATATTCCCCCTCAATCTGGGCTTTTCCTTTACAGGACAAGCCAGTCTGGTTGGGGTGCCCTGTTGGAGGGGGGAATTGTTGTTGGACTCTATCTGATTCTGGGAACAGGTTCACTGGGAACTAGTTCGTTGGTTTTGTAGGGTAAGTCTACCTGATCTGGGAACTAGTTCGTTGGTTTTGTTTTGGTTTTGTGTGCATTGATGCTAGAATTTGTGCCTTTTGTGTTGGAATTTGTCTGTGTCTTTTGTGTTTTGGTGTAGTCAGACTGATAAAAATGGGAAATACTCCACCTACCCCGAAGGAAAACCTTTTGGGGCATATATTAGATAAATGGGCAAAACATAGCCGGGAGCCTATGACTAAGAGAGACATGATATACTACTGTAATAGGGTATGAACCCAATATATGTTAGGATCAGAAGAACGATGGCCCCTGAATGGCTCACTCAATTATTATACAATCTCACAGTTAGAAATGTTCTGCAAAAGAGCAGGGAAAAGAGATGAGATTCCATATGTAGGAGAATTTATGCTATTGCATCAGGAGGAAAAGGAGTCATAGGACTGCCACCTTATAGTGCTGTGATCTGAAAGGAAACCCAAGGGGGAGAGGGAGAAAATGAGAGTGGGGACATGTTATTTCAAAACTTAGCCCCCACCCCAGCCTATCCAGCTCCCCCAGGGACCGAGCAGGCTGCACTGGCAGTTGTTCCAAATGTCCCCCCCCCCCACCGCCATGCTGCCAATCTGTTCACTGCCTCCTGTTTCCCCTACCCATTGGAATCAAATGGAAGTTTCTGTGGTAACACCTGGGGCACAGCGACCTGGTTTAGTATCACCATCTAAGACCCTACAGGGCACCCAATTTGGACTGGGAGCCACTTCTGCAGCAGGGCAATTTCCCTTGCCCCAGTATCCTGTAAGAGGCCAGGGGACTCCCTTGGACTTGAGGCATCAGACCCTGATTTCCCCACAGGAGCCCCCGGTAACATTGACAGTGGGGAACAAGTTGATTGATTTTCTAATAAATATGAGTAATCTTAAGAGACTTGTAAATATTAAACAAAGGGGAAACAAAGTCATCCTAGGAGAAACTTGCCTGTACCTTTGAGATACAAATGTCCTATCTGGTCTTCTCAGAAACCCTTATCTCTGCCATCTTTTTAAAATGCAAATTTTGTAAAAGAGGGTACAGTAATTTAGAACTTGACTTGTTTACCATAAATATTAGTAGAAAGGGTTTAGCCATCTAGACAAATGGGCTTGATTTGTTCCATTTGCCAGAAACCCAACTTTAATCCAACCTCTTTTGTAAACTGATGGGTTTTACACTACTGTACCTGACTCAGGGCTGAAATTTTGAAATGAGAACTATGATGTCTCTCTGTTTGTATGTTTGTATGTGTTTTTGTCTTGGATAACATCGCTGAGGTTAATCTGTAAATGAGCCTTATTTAATTGGCTTAAAGAAACGTAAGCCCTTACAAACCAAAGAATTCTAAATACAAGAGAAATTAAGGTAAATGAGTTTCAGTTTCACGTGAACCAGGAAATATTTAGTATTAAATTAATACCTGGTATTAATGTTTAAGTTTGTTGCTCTAATTAATATAGACATGACTTTGGAGCCATCAACATTAAGTATAGTACTTTCACTGCACCTAGGTTTAATAGAAGCTAAATGAAATCTTGTTATATCTGTTGCAAATTTGTCAGCAAGAAAAATAACTTGATATGATGAAACTTTAAAGTAAATATAAATGAGATAAGAGCTTTTAGGTAAACTCTAAGAATAATTATGTTCTAAAAATCATCTAAAATAGTTTCTCCAGATTTGGTAAGTATTACTTGCCTCTTGATTGTCACTAGAAATTAAGGTTTTTAAGAGTCGGAGATTCTAATTTAAATATAGAATTAAAGCTACTGAAAATAATAAAACATTTCAGTATGGTAGAATGTGTGTTTTCAGTTAAGAAGGTATGAGGAATGGAATTACATTTTACTAAGAAAGTTTTGTACATGGTCAGGATTAACTGAATTTAGATTGAAGTTAAATAAGTAAATGGATTTCGTTAAGTAAGCTAATACAAGACTGAAATTTGATCTCCCTCTCTGTTAGACTGCTCCTTTTGATAACAGATTAAATGAGTTTCTGTGCCCTTAGGTGCTCCGTATTTGTTTTTGTTTCATCATTTTGTGACTTTAGTTAAATGAATAGGCACTGTTTCACAGTGACCTACATCCTGTTGTGTTGTAAAACCTTTTTGATATTTTTAACAAACTTCCCAAATATCCAAATCTGACTAAAGCTTTTTAGCCTCCAGCTGACTCAGGGTACTTCGAAAGGACATCTCTGAGACATCTCAGAGATGTCAAACTAAGTTCATTTGGTATGTTAAGTTACTTCAGAAACATCGTAAAGTGATTGGTGGAGAATCTTAGATTATAGTGTATGGATAAATGTCATTTATATAGATATTCCAAAATTTATATGGAATCCCTAACATCTGATATGTCCTGAACAATCATAATACTAGTTATTCTAAAATGTTATATCCAAGAATCCTGCTAATTGCATTGTACTCAGATTTCTAACCATGCTATTTTGTTTTTTGTCCTGATGCTTTTACAAAATGAAGATTTTTCAAGAAGACTGATAAAAAGGAACTTTTTAACAAATATATGTTTCTTATAGCCTTTAGATAATATCACTGGACTGGGTAACAAATGACAAAACTAATGGGAAACCTGATTATTTCATCCAGATCAATGGGAATTAATTACATGGGACTGAGTGAACTGGTAAATATGATTTATAACTTTATGCCTTTAGGAAATATATTGACTTTAATCTTTGTTTTTAGGAAAAACCTTTTATGCTATAACCTTATGCTGTGACCTACAACAAGTTGATAAAGTATGCCTTTTTAAACAAAGATGAAACATTTATCTTTTTCTCTTTACCTGATCCTGACAGAATTTGTTGTCTCCAGCTGGTTCTCCTATGGACTTGATATTATGCTAATCATTGTTTTAATTTGTTCTTTATTTCCAAATTGTTTGTGCTTTGTGTCTCCCTGCTGCAGTATGTCTTTGTCAATGTTACTAGCTGTTACTTATATCCTATTTTATAAGATTGTTGTCTCTTGCAGTACCCAGTGTGTAACCAGGCCTCCAACAAAACGTCTATGGCTAAACATCTTAAGGAAATAGATCACTTTTATACCATAAAAATAATTTTAATAATGTGATTCTAGGTATGGGAAGAAGCAACAAGGGAAAATGTCTCCTGGATCATAATTAGACAGAGGATCCAGAGAATCTTTAATTATCAGTAGGGCCTAATCCAGTTAGCACCTGGAGTGGCATATCAAGAATTTTTGCCTGATCTGGGATGAGCCTCCCAGCACCATGGGACAAAATTTGATCATGAAATGTCTCCCAAGTATTGGTCAAATTCCTGACCAAGAGGAGAGGATCAATCATCAGCGATTGCAGCCCCCCAGTGTGAGCCAGTGAACACTGAGGAAGCTCAGGAAGGAGAAGAATACCTGCCATCTAGCAGCCATCAATCAGACTGCAGCCACTCCCTATGGTGAGCCCTGAGGAAACACAGGATGTGAAAATACAGGATACAGGCCCCATCTGGGCTGTGGTGCATATCAAAGAAATTATTTCAGTGAGCCCAGAGTCTAGCATCTTCCCATACATAGAAAAATGCTAAATTTCTTAACTTGAGATGCAGTCTCCTGGGCTTGAAGCCCTCAAAATTCCTGACAACTCTCAACTTTTAGGTTGCGAATATTTGTAAGTCTACAGGTGTCAAGTAGACACTTCCAAAGCGGAACAAAAGACAAATCTCAGCATCTGGAACACTGACACGGATGGCGGGCACTCCCAGAAAGATCCATCTGACCGAGCAGTTAGAACTTTGTCGCCCTTTTTTCACAAGATTGTAGAATGGACTTTGACAGTGGGAAATTGTAACAGGGAAGAGCTAAATTGGACTCCATGTTGGATCTGTTTCTTTAACCTTTCCTTTTTGCGTTGCTTTTGTTATTACAATCGTACAAAGTGGCCTGCCTCAGGGAACCCTGCCCACCTGTGAATGGCTGCAAGAAAAAAAAAAAAAAAAAATCCGCTCACCGAGGCTGGCCATTCCAGGAGATGTTTTGCAAGACTGATGGCCCTTTTACTTTACTTCCTCTCCGCCTCTCCCTCTCTGATTCTATAAAAGAAACTGGCATCCAAACCCTGATAAGATGATTTCTCAGAGACACTAGTCTGCCATCTTCTCCATCTGCCGGCTTTCCTGATAAAGTCGTATTCGCTGCCTCAACACCTCCTCTGCGATTCATTGCCCTGTTGTGCGGTGAGCAGAGCGAGCTTGGACTCGGTAACAATTCCAAAAAATAAACACTTCTGATATGTCGAGGTTTTCAAGATTTTCAGTTTTATTTTTTTTCTCAAAAGCCTAGTCATATTTTTTAAGACATTTAATCTGCGAATAGAAAACCCTGAATCTTAAAAAAGCTAAGGGTTTGGGGTTTCTACAACTATATAACCTTCTGTACTTGCCTTTGAAGTCTTTACTTGCCACTTTGGTTAAATGTTTTGTTTTGTTTTTTTTTTTTTGCAGTACGCAGGCCTCTCACTGTTGTGGCTTCTCCCGTTGCGGAGCACAGGCTCCGGACGCGCAGGCTCAGTGGCCATGGCTCACGGGCCCAGTCGCTCCGCGGCATGTGGGATCTTCCCGGACCAGGGCACGAACCCGCGTCCCCTGCATCGGCAGGCAGACTCTCAACCACTGCGCCACCAGGGAAGCCCTTGAAAAATATTTATTTACTTATTTATTTTGGCTGTTCTGGGTCTTAGTTGCTGCACGCAGGCTCTTAGTTGTGGCATGCATGCTAGATCTAGTTCCCTGACCAGGGATCAAACCCGGGCCGCCTGCATTGGGAGCGCAGAGTCTTACCTACCCACTGGGCCACCAGGGAAGTCCCTTAAATGGATTTTTTGACACACTTCCCCCAAATCAAATTCTTTCTTTTTTTAATATATCCAATTTAAAAATTTTTTATTTATCTATTTTTGGCTGTGTTGAGTCTGCGTTGCTGCGTGCGGGCTTTCTCTAGTTGCTGTAAGCAGGGGCTACTCTTCTTTGTGGTGCGCGGACTTTTCATTGCGGTGGCTTCTCTTTGTGGCAGAGCACGGGCTCTAGGCACGTGGGCTTCAGCAGTTGTGACACGCGGCTCAGTAGTTGTGGCTCATGGGCTTTAGAGCGCAGGCTCAGTAGTTGTGGCTCACGGGGCTTACTTGCTCCGCGGCATGTGGGGACCAGGGCTCAAACCTGTGTCCCCTTCATTGGCAGGTGGATTCTTAACCACTGCGCCAGGGAACCCCCCAAAATAAAATTCTAAATGAAGTTTTTTTTTGACCTGTGGCCAACTTTGGGATTTTCCAAAGGGCCCTTAGTATATTTGTTCTCTCTCCTTATAAAAAGAGAAATGTGAAGCTAATTAGGCTTATTTGATATGTTAAATTACAAAGAAAACATTGACAAATAAGAAGTGATGTTTAACTTTAGCTTATCTTTGTGTGGGTATGTTATTAACATAAGTGTTCCAGAACTTATATAAAATTCCTAAAAATCTGATATGCATGGTATAATGTTACAAGTTATAATCCTAGTTACCGTTTTTTTTGGATGGATACTCCAGTGGCTTTATTAACTCCTTTCTGGGGATGGCAGGACATTATAGCTGGAGAGAGGAAAAGGAAGCCAGGAAGCTGTGGTCTCAATATGGGTCATTGAAGGGGGTGACCTGCATCTCTCGGGACCCTCTTCCTATCCACCGTAAGCATGGGCATGATGAATAGCAAATTTTTATTCAGGGCATCCAGCTGCTTCATCTCCTCCATGCTAAAGGTGAAGTCAAACACCTGGATGTTCTGAAGGATATGGGAAGGTGTGACACTCTTGGGGATGCAGCTCACTTTCTGCTGGACCTGCCACCTGAGCAAGATCTGAGCTGGAGACCGGCCACGATTTTCAGTCAGTGCCAGGACCACTGGCTCCTCAAGCAGGACAGGCTCATCAGGATCACGCCAAGCACGCTCAGAGGAGCCCAGAGGGCTATAAGCAGTCACCTCCAGGCCGCGTGCTTGGCAGTGGGCAATCAGCTCATTCTGAGCCAGGTATGGGTGGCATTCCACCTGCAGGACAGCTGGGCACACCGAGGCCACGCTGAGCACATCATCGATCTGTTGACTGCTGAAGTTGGACAGGCCCAGTGCCCTCTCCAGCCCCTTAGCCACCGGTGCCTCCAGAGTCTTCCCAGTCTCCTTGTAGTGGGTGGAGTCATAGCGTATAGTCCCATCAGAATTCTTAGGAAAGGGGTTGTCTCCCGCTCAAAGGCATGAGGCCAGTGCATCAGGTACAGGTCCAAATACTCAAGCTGGAGGTCAGCGATTGTCTTCCAGAGGGCAGGCTCCACATCCTCAGGGTGGTGATTCGTGTTCCACAGCTTGGAAGTCAAAAACAGCTCCTCCTGAGGCACCAACTTGCCAGGTCCCACATCCTCCTTCAGGGCTTCCCCAATCTGTCTCATTGTCATAGATAGCACAGTCAATGTGGCGGTAGCCTATACTCAAGACATACTTAATAACTGCTTTTACCTGGCCAGGCTCGCTCTTCCAGGTGCCCAGTCCAATCAGGGACATCTTCGTCCAGTGTGCAGGAGGATACAGGAAGCCACCATTGCCCCCTCGGCACGAGCACAGGATGTTAACAGGGAAGTATGGCTTTTCAGCTCAGTCCTGTGCCCTGCTAGCTACCCAATGGGCCTCAGCTTCCCAGGTTCCTAGTTATTGTCTTAAAAGTGTTGGGTGTCACAGAAATAACCAAATTTCCTTGTCAATTTCCATTATAATGAACTCTCATCAGATCTCCAACCATGGGCATTTTAAAGTTCGTTGTCATTTACAGACAATTATTGTTTTACTTTGATGCTTTTGCAAAAGTGAGATTCCTGGAAAGAACCCTACCAAGTGTTCTTGACCACTAACATCAGTGTCGAATTACAAGGTGTGAAAACGTGGGTACAGGGACTTCCCTTGTGGCCCAGGGTCTACGACTATGTGCTCCCATTGCAGGGGACCCAGGTTCGATCCCTGGTCCGGGAACTAGATCCCACGTTCCACAACTAGGGGTTCGCATGCTGCAACTAGAAGATACTGCATGCTGCAACGAAGATCCTGCACGCAACAGCAAAGATCCCATGTGCCACAACGGAGACCCGGCACAGCCAAATAAATAAATAAAAATATATAGCAAAATAAAAGAGCCAAATTTAACACAAACAAACAAATTAAAAAATTTGGGGGCTTCCCTGGTGGCGCAGTGGTTGCTAGTCCGCCTGCCGATGCAGGGGACGCGGGTTCGTGCCCCGGTCTGGGAAGATCCCACATACCGCGGAGCGGCTGGGCCCGTGAGCCACGGCCGCTGAGCCTGCGCGTCCGCAGCCTGTGCTCCACAATGGGAGAGGCCACAACAGTGAGAGGCCCGCGTACTGAAGGAAAAAAAAAAAAAAAAAAAAATTTGGGTACATGTTTCACAACTGAAGAAGACCCCACCTGACATCTGGCCCTGTTTAAATGCCAAAGACCTCAAAATCCAATTGACTAGGAAGAGAACTAGGCAACAGTGAGGTAGACTGTTTCCTCCCAAGAAGTCAGATTAAGAGCATTTCCTTCCATTCTTCCTTTCTTCTCTGACCATCCTTTTCCTAATTCTTACATCATGAAGGTCTTTATTATTCTCTTCTCCACCTTTTGGCTTGCTCTAGCCTGGAAAGATAACTGTTCACCTACCTCAGACCATTGCAAAGAAAGGTAAACTGACTGTTGGACTGGCTTGGACGCTGGTGATCCTGTAGCTCTTTCTTCCCGTCACAAACTTCTCCCTGATTTATAACACCTCAGTTTCAACGGAACAAGCTCACTGCATAAACATTTCTGGGGTGGGGAGACATAGTTATGCGAAATACATAAACAGGCCAACTGGCTTAAAGCTGTGTCCCCAGTTTTCTAGCTGGTTTGGATCATGGGGACCCTGGCTCAGGAGTACTCTCCAAACCATAGACATTGTTTTGTTGCTAGTAATTATTACTGTCTCCCTGATAAGCTGGGTTCTCTCAAAAGTTTTAAAGGCATGTGGGCAGCCACTGACCAGCCAACACATGGTCTCTCTCTGACTGAAGTGACAAAAGAGAACAGAAGAACAGAACCAGGGCCAAGAATACAAGCCTGACATCACCTCTTGTGAATGCTACACTAAGAGCAGAAGAGGCAATGGTGATTGAGGGTCATGTTAGTACTGATATTTTTGACCAAACCTCTTGAATGGTGAAGAGGATGAGAAAAGGGAGAATTACTGAAATAAATTTCTAGGCCAAAGATGGAGCCACTCCTGCCCAGAGTGCCACAGCAAGAGAGCAAAACTTAGTAACTTTGGTATCTCTGTAAATGTTCTGCTTGACCAGAAACACAGTATATCTAGTCAGCCAATCCCCAAACTCTGGGCTTTATAATTACTTCCTTGTTCTTTATTCATTTTCTATTTTTCTCTTCCATGTTGGTTTTTTTTGTTTTGTTTTGTTTGTTTTTTTTGTTTTTTTTTTTTGGCCGCCAGGTGGCTTGCAGGGATCTTAGTTCCCTGACCAGGGACTGAACTTAGGTCCTCAGCAGTGAAAGCGCAGAGGAGTCCTAACCAATGGACCGCCAGGGAATCCCCATTTCTTCCTTGTTCCTTATTCTTTATCCTATAAAAGTGTCCTGCTTTCAGTCCCATGTTGCAGTTCTTTGGACCCTTGGGAACAAACAGTGGTGGCTTCATGAAGTGTTAAAGTATGTTTAACACGTAAATTCTCTTCCTTAATCATTTTTTAACAGTACTAATCTGTTAGAAGATTAATACTGAAGTATTCACAGATTAAATAATGAGACGTGCTTTAAAATAATACTATTGGATGGGGCAAAGATTGATGAAACAAGATAGATTGGTGTATGTTGATGATTATTGAAACAAGCTAATGGACACATGAGGGTTCATTATACTATTCTCTCCATTTCTGTGAATGTTTGACATACTCCATTAAGAAAAAAAGAAAAATAACATGGGGCTTTCTACTCACAGAATTTCGAGCCAGTCATGACCCGCGGTTACTTCAATAAAGCGGGTTGACTATTGCAGCAATCAAAGGGACGGCTGTAAGCAGCAACGCAAGCAAAGTGCCTTACGAAATGCTGTTTTATTATTACTTATTGTCATTACTATGGTTGCCAACACTAATTAGGTGCCTCCGAGAGTTCCCGCCTCCTCTCCCTGTTAATGGTTTATTCCACTCTTCGGCTGGTTCTTTCCCGTGGTTCCTTCCTCCTAGTCCCGCGCTGTACCCCCCCGCAGCCCCAATGGTTTAGCCTGGCTTCCCAGGGGAAACCCGGTGGGGCGGAGCACGAGGTTTCTGAGAGCGGCCGCGGTCCCCTCTCCGGAGACCACTTGGACCGCTCCGCGTCGGGAGTGGGCAGGTAACCGTGGGGCAGGGCGCGAGTCCTGGGCTCCGACTGGCCAGCTCTGGAGTAAACATCCGGCTGGGTGGGGCGGGGCCGGAAGTGGAAAGCGAAGGAGGCGGCTGAGGAGGCTCCGGAGGTTCAGGACTCGGAGTTGGTGCCTCCAGGTGCCATGGGACGGGCTGGGCCGCGCTGAGGGCGACGCAGGGCGCTGATAGGGACGCGGGGCTGGGCCATGGCCGGCGCTCGGGCCGCCGCCGCCGCCTCGGCGGGGTCCTCGGCTTCTTCAGGCACCCCACAGCCGCAGGAGCCGGGGCTCGGGGAGCTGCTGGAGGAGTTCTCCCGGACTCAGTACCGGGCCAAGGACTGCAGCGGGACGGGAGGCTCTAAGGTGAGTCCGGAGGCGCGATGAGCAGAAAGAGAAGGTCCCTTGTTTGCGACGTTGCTGAGGTCAGGGGTCATAGGACAGAGAGAGAGGGAAGTGCCCAGTGTCTGGACCCGGAGAGTCAGGGTCGGGTTTAAAAACCGAAAAGGAGGAACTGGGCTCAGAACGAGCCAAGCCAAGGAAGGACGACGTTTTGGTTTGAGACAAAAGGGTGTGGAGGTCAAAGATTAGCGCTGAGTGGCCTTGTTCAGAGATTAGAGAAGAGGAGCTGAGGAGGGTTATTCCCATGCATTAGGTATGGGGACAAAAACCCTCATGTCTAGATTTTTTGAAGTGTAGAGGATTTATCCAGGTCAGAGATCAGAGTGAAGGGGCTGGAGGGGTGGGGCAGAATGGAGCCAAGAGATAAACTGAGTGTGTTGCTCCCTTGTATAGTCTCAGCATGACTTTAGAATTAGGCCCATCCCTTTCCTTCCCCCATAAAGCAGGAAGGCAACTCATACTCCCTCTGTTCCTTTGTCAAAAGCAAGTCTTAGTTTCTCTTTTTTTCTACTTTTGGGATTCCCTTCAGGCTCCTTATTGCCAGACCTGGAAGGCTTCCAGTCTGGTCAGGCCATTCCCATCTTAGGCATTGCCTGACAGTCTGATGGGAATCTTGCCGACCCTGCCATCTTTCATCCCCCACGTGGTTTTGGCAGGTTTAGCATCAGGTTTTCCAATGGAATTCTGTTCCCTCCCAGGCCATGAAACTCTGGTTTGGCTCCAGGGGTTACCTATGCTAGGACTTACTGAACTTGGCATCTGCTAGTCTGAAGTAATGCAGGGAAGACTTCAGTAATGATGGGTCTCCCCCACTCTCTAAATGACCGAGTATTTTTCGGAGCTTAGCCTGAGGACCACCTGGTTCAGCATCATCTGGGGTGTTTGTTAAAAATAAAGGTTCCTTGATCCCACCCAGTCCTACTGAGTTAGAATTTCTGAGGGTGGGAATCTGGAATTTGTATTTTCTAATAGGCTTGTTAATGATACTCTTGCCCCTTGAAATTTGAGGATTTCTAATTCTTGTGAGTTTTTCCCTCCACATTGGTCTTTTGGGTGGCTAGAGGGTCAGTTTTGCTGGGCCACCCTTCCTTCTTACACACCCCTGAAGATTAGGGTTGTAAAAAGTTATACTTGACTCACTCCACCTGGTCCAAAACTTTGATCTTTTGCAGACTTGTTGAGATGTTACAGGTTTTATGTCGTTCTTCTGGTGGGTCTTTCCCTGAACTGAGCAAAACAAGAGCAATTTTAAGGGAGGTGTTCCTTCTGTTTCATAAGCAAATTGCGTGTAAGGAGACAGCTTTGTCTGCATCTTTTACTCATTACACTAACTAGAGCTTCTAGGTACTGGTCTGTGGCTGGAGAATGGGGAAGAATCTGGAGCCAAAGGAAGATAAGGGATTAGTGTCGGTTAAAGTAACCTAGAGAGGGACTTCCCTGGTGGCGCAGTGGTTAAAAATCTGCCTGCCAATGCAGGGGACAGGGGTTCGAGCCCTGGTCCGGGAAGATCCCACGTGCAACTAAGCCCGTGCGCCACAACTACTGAGCCTGCACTCTAGAGCCCGCGAGCCACAACTACTGAAGCCCATGCTGTGCAACAAGAGCAGCCACCGCAATGAGAAGCCCGCGCACTGCAACAAAGAATAGCCCCTGCTCACCGCAGCTAGAGAAAGCCCGTGTGCTCCAGCAAAGACGCAATGCGGCCAAAAATAAAAATAAATAAATAATTAAAAATAAAATAAAGTAACTTAGAGCAGGGGTTCTTAATATTTTATGGATTGTGGACCCCTTTGAGAATCTAATGAAAGGTATCAACCTCTCTTCAAATGCTTATCATACACGGTTTCACCACCACATTGAGGGGTTCAGAGTCTCTCCCAGAGTTTACCATGTGGGTTCATGAACCACACGTTTAGGGTCTGTGATCTAGCAAGATGTCTTTTCCTGGTATTGAATTATAATCACAGAGGCACATTGTCGTTCCCAGAGACGTCTCCAGGTCAGGAACCGCCTAATTCTCAGAACGCCAGAATCTTCTTTATGCTCAGATCTCCTCCTCTGTGCAGGTTGAGCGCATTGAGAAGAGGTGTCTGGAGCTGTTTGGCCGAGACTACTGTTACAGCGTGATCCAAAATGTGAATGGGGATATCTGCGGCCACTACCCCCAGCACATCGTGTTCCTGGAGTATGAGAGTTCTGAGAAGGAGAAAGACACGTGAGCATCATGTAACCAAAGCGTGCCCATCTGGGAAGGCCTTGACAGCTCATCCCCGGGGTTAGGAAAGTCTGCAGCTGGGTGGGGCAGGCTCACTTTTCCCAGGTGTCAAGCCTCATTGGCATCTATGTTTTCTTCAGGGTTTCACATCTTAGATTGGCAGAGTAGCACAGCGTAGAAGGAGGGGTTGGGAGTCACAGCCCTGGCCTCCTGTTTTACTCCTACCCTATAGCTCATTGTCCTGAGACAGCTGACTTCACAGCTCACCTCTCTGAACCTCAGTGTTTTCTGTTCTGTTTTTTTCTTTTTTTTTAAGAGAGCAAGTGGGAGGTATGCTTTGTCAACATGTGGAAGGGCACTTACCATATGTAGAGATTAAGAGCCTGAGGTCAGCGTACGTGCCGGCTGCCCTGCTTGCTAGCTGTGTAACTAACTTGGGCAAGGTACTGAACCTCTTTGTCTCTTAGTTTCCTCATCAGTTTCTACCTCTATTTAGAAAAGTGGCTTTTGCAGTTCCTGCTGATAAACAGGATTATTCCAAGCCTGACGTGTGTGCTGTAAGAATTAGAAATAAGAGCTACCATTAATTGAGGGCCTCCCGAGGCCCGAGTGCTTTGCGTGTGGTAACAGTTCACACCAGAGCAGACACAGAACACCCAGCACAGGATGCAGCCCATAGGCAGTCAGTAAATGGTAGCAGTTGTTTGACACTGATAAATAATCACTGATGCTCTAGGAAGTGCTTTCTTTTGATCTCAAAGTTTGTTCCCCTAGGCGCCCTGCTTGCTGTTGATTTTAAGGGAATTCCAGAAGCTGTTGCCAACAATATCCATGAAAGCCTGGCCCCGTGGAAGCACTGTGATGATGAGTGCTATGGTAGAGTCGTGCTGCAAAGTGCAGCGGGCCATCACTGCTCACAGTGCGCCCATCCGCGCACCCAGGAACAGCTAGAGATTCTGAGTCTTGGACTCCAGAGCCACTGAATCAAAATCACAGCATAACAAGATGGCCCAGTGATTCGTACGCACATGGAGGTTTGAGAAGCACTGCTGTAGACGAACTGGGGAGAAGGGTGGATTCTGCCTGGTGTGTGTTTCGGGAGACCTTTCAGCTGGATTTGGAAGGATGAGTAGGGGTGTCCCTGAAATGTCCTTTGTTAGGGACCAGCTTGTATATGGTCTTGATCATCAGGCATGTGGACTTGTGGGTGTTAGTGGTTATTGGGCTAGTACCCCCTGAGCACTCATTGAAATCACAGATTCCAGGGTCCCTGAATCACAATTTCCAGAATCTGTGCCTCAGAGAGCTCCCTAGATGCGTCTCATCTTTGCTATATAGCCTGGGAACCGCAGGGAGCCAGAGAAGCCTTTCAAGTGGAGGAGTAAAATGGGAGATCTATAAGTGTGCCCTGTAATGAGGTCGTGGTGGGGTGCACTGAGAAAAAAGAATGTATTGGGAAAAGGAATTGAATGTAAATCAGAGCACTTGTATGACTGCCTCTTCTTTCTGTCACCACCACGGCGCTCCCATCTTGCCTAGTGGGGTCTAGCCACCCAGGCTAGGGCCACCGCAGTATATCCCTAACCCTAGAGGAGTTGTGGAGTTTGTTTTTGTTTGTTTGTGTTTTGTTTTTTTGTGCTAACGCGGGCTTCTCACTGTTGTGGCCTCTCCCATTGCGGAGCACAGGCTCCAGACGCGCAGGCTCAGCGGCCGTGGCTCACGGGCCCAGCCGCTCCGCGGCACGTGGGATCTTCCCAGACCGAGGCACGAATCCGTGTCCCCTGCATCAGCAGGCGGACTCACAACCACTGCGCCACCAGGGCAGCCCTGTTTGTTTTTATTTATTATTTGGTTGTGCCGGGTCTTAGTCGCGGCACTTGGGCTCCTTAGTTGTGGCTTGTGAACTCTTAGTTGTGGCACGCATGTGGGATCTAGTTCACTGACCAGGGATCGAACCTAGGCCCCCTGCGTTGGGAGCACGGAGTCTTACCCACTCTGCCGCTAGGGAAGTCCCGTGGACTTTGTTTTTACTTTTCACTTCTTGCAAGGCCTCGAAGTGATACTGAGTGGGCGATGCCTGTTAAAGAGAAGGGAGTATGTGCATGTTCAGGTGGGAAGAAGTAGAACTTTTTGCTTCTTTACACATGCCTGGACTTGGTGTTAATATGACACTAATTAGACTGAGTTACACAGGGTAGAACTGGATTCAGGAAGTGGTTTGGTCCTCTTAACCCACCTCCCCAGTTGAGCCCATATCTGGGACTGGAAGCCTGGATGGGGATCTCTGAACAACAAAGACATGAGTTTGTCAACGAGGCAAACTGCTGCCATGAGGCAGACCCCAGGGGTCTAGTTGCAGGTCCTACCGGAGAGATGAAGTCCCTACCTTCAGATCTGGTGGGTAACACAGACCAATCAACGAGCAATGACAGTGTAACAAAGGCCAGAATTAGGGCAGGTACAGGTGAAGCACTGGGAGACAGTGGTTAAAGTTCTGCACTTGCTAATTCCAACTCGTGTGTGAGTGTAGGGTGGGGGGGGTTGTTCTCCCATTCCACCAACTTTCAGACGCCAGCCTTGTGTTTTACAGATAACATTAGATCCCACAGGTTAAGGGCTCAGTCCCACAAGACAGACATAAATACACAAGCTCACTTTCATTCATTCAAATATGAGTATCAGGTGCCTGACACAGCCCAGTGCTTAGCACAGTAAGGGAAAGATTCTGAGGCCAAGAGATAAAAATAAAAACAGGAACCACTGAGAACAGAAACTGAATTGGTTCTTTGAGTAGGGGACCCAGGAAAATAAAGCACCAGCTAGCCTAACAAGAAAAAGGTGCCTTCCTTCACATGATAAGACTGCCCAGAGCCTCTAAGAGGGAAATGCTGGCATATTCTCTCCCTCAGTTTTGTGGAGAGTTTGCTGAATGGAAGGATTCAGCCTGGGAGAATCATATGCAGTTTCAAGGCTTTTAGAGCTGCTGGAGTGAGCTCCATGAGAGTCGGTTAAAACAGATGGTGCTGACCACATCTGTGCAAATGGACGGAGGCCACCAAAAGGTGGGAGGGAGACTACTGTGAGCAGTACTGTGTGTGCTCAGTTTTATATTATCTTGGCATCTGAGTTTAATTAGGCCATTGCTTCATTCTGGGGTGCCTTTTTTTTTTTTTTAATGTTTTGGCTGCATTGGGTCTTTGTTCCTGTGCATGGGCTTCTCATTGCGGTGGCTTCTCTTGTTGTGGAGCATGGTCCCTAGGCGCATGGACTCGGTAGTTGTGGCATGTGGGCTCAGTAGTTGTGGCACACGGGCTTAGTTGCTCCGCGGCACGTGGGATCTTCCCGGACCAGGGCTCTAACCCGTGTGCCCTGCATTGGCAGGTGGATTCTTAACCACTGTGCCACCAGGGAAACCCTGAGGTGCCTTTTTATTTCATAGAGAACCTGAGTGAGGGGAAGGTGGCAGAACTTACTTTTCAGTGAGCCATGTTTTTTCTAGGACCTGGCTGGTTGGCCTGTGCCATCCTACAGGCACCTTGAAGAGGCACCCCAGCCTTCCACCTTCCATCAAAAAAGGAAAAAAATCTTGATCGTAAAAATAACATGTAGTCACTTCTTTGTTGTTTGAATTGGTTACAGTAAGGATGTGATAATTCTGTGATTTAAAACAAAATGTTTAATAAAAATGAAAAAAAATCTTAAATCAGACCTTACAGAAAAATACACCATAGGAAGTATAAGTCCTCTTATTTTATCCCCTGTTCTCTTTCCATGATCACCAAACTCTTGGTCCAGGTTTTTATTTGAAGACCGCTGTTTAACTTCAATTTCACATCTTCACTTTATAGTAGTTATTTTATTAGTAACTGGTTTGAGAATATATCTATGAAGGCTACTAAGAAATCAGCAGTGTTTTTAAAAGAGTATATTTTTATTGGTGCCGGCAGCATCCAGTTATGCTTAAAAGGGTACCACAGATGTGTAGGAGTTGGTGAACTTACTCATTCTGAAACAGTTATTTGTGTGCACATGCTGTGCAGTGACACGGGAGTGCTAGCACGACTGGGATGTAGAAGGAATGAACGCCCTCTTGGACTCGGCCTGGAAGCTCAGCCCTTGTAAGGAGGGCACTTGAGTGTCTTCCCTCCCTTCTCTTCTGTCACCCTGCATTATTCTGCATGGCGGGGATAGCTTCCCACTCTTGAACTTTCCTGCCTCCTGTTCCTCTTGCAACCAGAAGCTCTGACTGGCTGCTGTGGAGTCTTTTGTTAAGAATCTACGGTGGGGACTTCCCTGGTGGTCCAGTGGTTAAGACTCTGCACTACCACTGCAGGGGGCGCGGCTTCAAACTCTGGTCAGGGAACTAAGATCCTGCATGCCTTTCAGCGCGGCCAAGAAATTTTAAAAGAAGAAAAGAAAAAAAGAATCAATGGGTGAAGCTATGAGAGTAGACCCTTATTTTAGGGGTCAGCTGATTTGACCTGATTTAATATGTGTGAGTTGCTTAAGCTCATTTCTAAATGTATTTTTTTCATCTTCTAGAAGCTCCCTTATTAAACCCAGTGTATTAACTACTGTGCTTCTCAAGGCCACAAATAGCTTCTCTTTCACTGCCTTTTCTCCAGCATTCCCTCCCCTGTTGGCTTTTTGGACTGTTAGAGGTAGCTGGAACGTTGCGGAGGTATCAGAGGCTCATAGCCATGTGAAATGTGAACCTTCATCTTATGCTGCACTCTGAAAGATGACAAGAATGGCCCCATGATTTCCTGAGGGTCCCCAGCACACGTATTGTCTTACTTTTGGAGTAAGATACTGAACCCCTTAGATATAATCAACGTTCAGTTTGCTATATATGTTTCTGTATTTTAAATACCATGTCTTCAGAGTAGCTGACTTTTTTTTTTTTAATCTTAAAGGTTTTGAAATCAGGATGACTTCCATTTTAGTATCTATAATATAGCATTTTATTCTTTTCTTGAAAAGCTTAGAATGTCCATGATCTAGAATTTAGGAATCTGAGCATTTATTAAATTTGGAATGAATATTCACACACACACACACACAACCCTAGTATGGGGCACACAATACTCACGCAGAAGCAGGTTGACCTACCTCTCTTGCCCGTTTTTAGGTTTCAGAGCACCGTACAGGTGAGCAAGTTGCAGGACCTCGTCAACCGCAGCAAGACGGCCAGGTGCAGAGGACGTTTTGTCTGCCCAGTGATCCTGTTCAAGGGCAAGGTAAGACCATGCCTTAGCCTCGCACTCCCTGAGACCCTCTCGTGGGGTACCTGGCTTAATGCAAAGTGTAGAGTCTCGTGTTCTTGGCTTTTGCCAGCCAAGTTTGGGTGATTACTGGGTGCCTGGTGCAGTGGGAAGCAGGCCAGAGAAACAGACCAATTCTGATACAATTTTTGAAGGTGAGTCTAATTAGGAAAGGGACAGTCACAGCAGAGGACCCCACCCTGTGTCCTGGAGCCAGACTGCCTACGTTCTGATCCTGGCTCTGTTACTTCCTGCCTGTGCAAGGCCTCAGTTTCTTCCTCTATAAAATGGGAAAAATAATCATGCCTACATCAGAAGTTTGTGAATAGATTAGATCAGATGAGTAAGTACATTGTTGTTTGTTCATTCGTTCAGTCATATAATTTACCAAGTATTTATTGAATGTGTGTCATGTTCAGGCCTCAAGGTACATCAGCATATAAGGTACACAAAAATCCTCACCCTTATCAAGCTTATATTCTAGTGACTGTTGTTAATTTGGCTGCCCACTATGGTCTCATTTCACCTCTTTTTATAATCCTTTGGTGTATTTGATATTCCCATTTTGCAGATGAAACGAAGGCTCAGAGTGGTTAAATAACTTCCCCACGTTTACACAACTAGAGAGCTGGGGTTTAAACTTAACTGCAAAATGCACTCAAGTTACCACACTGCAGCTTAGGGCCACGTGGTGTGGTGTCAGAGGAACCCACTTAAGACGGGCAGCAGTTGGGGACTTCCCTGGCGGTCCAGTGGTTAAGATCCCGTGCTTCCACTTCAGGGGGTGTGGGTTCTATCCCTGGTTGGGGAACTGAGATCCTGCATGCTGTGCAGTGCGGTCAAAAGTTTTAAAAAAAACCAAAAAAACCCCAGATGGGCAGCAGTGTGGACTGACAGACATGGCCTCATTAAGTGAGCGGGACTAGGCAGCAAGCATTGGAGGAAGGGTGGGAGGGTGTTCCAGGCAGGTGCCAGCGCTGGGGGAGCATGAAGCCAGGCGCGGAAAGTCCGAGAGACTCCCTGACGGGAGCACAAGGTACGTGGTGGAGCCGAGGATGGAAGGGACTGAATGCAGGAGGCTGGTTGCTGGCCAAGGTGTTTAGGTTTGCTGGGAGAGCCACTGTGATTTCTGAGCAGGGAAGTACAAGATGCAAATAGCATTTTGAGAAAGATTAATCCAGAAGGAACGGACTAACAGAGAGCCTGGAGCAGGGGAGGGAAGCAGGGGTGTAGGCTCTCTATTCCTGTTTGTTTGTTTTTTTTAATCTTTATTGAGTTTGTTACAGTATTGCTTCTGTTCTATGTTTTGGTTTTTCGGCCGCCAGGCATGTGGGATCTTAGGTTCCTTACCAGGGATCGAACCTGCACCTGCTGCACTGGAAGGTGAAGTCTCAACCACTGGACCGCCAGGGAAGTCCCTTAGGCTCTCTATTCTAGTCGTCCATTGTGTACCTGAATGCGCTGTGGTCTTGGTGCCTGTCGGACTATAGTCCGGCTCTCAGCGCAGGTGAGGACTGGGACAGGGCAGTGGGGAGGAGAGACACAGGGCTTGTTTCCATCCCTTTGTGCCTTTCTTTCGTAAAATGGAAGAAGGGGGGATGTGAAAGGGGGGATAGGAAAGGAGACTTGACCACAGGCTTTCGTGGACAGGTCGATTTTAGGGAAAAGTATGTCTGGAAGTCAAGTTCCAGAAATTGATCATCTTAAAGCTATTTATTCCCTCTTCCCCTTTGGAAAGTTTCGTGTTGCTGTAAGCTCTGGGAACTCCGGTTTAGATAACTGGACTATAACACACTGCTCTGTGGGGCATAGCGCTTGTTGCTAGAATTTACATAGGAAATACTCAAACCTGTGCTTCGCACAGTGTGTTCCACAGAATAGTAATTTAAGGATGTGCTTGTGCAAAGCATTGCCTGTCAAACAAGGGTGAGAGATAGCACGTTACTAGATTTGGCCTGACCCCCAAGCTCCAGATTCAGGAGGTACATCGGTAAGTGTGCACTGACATAGGAAGGGCTCTGAGAAGTCCTGAAGCAGAGGGACCTGTGTAGTGCTGTCAGGTCTGCTATTTCTCACTCAGCAGACCTTGAGGAAGGGACTTTGCGGAATGCATTTGGGAAAGTGCCACATTGACCGGCTTAGTCCAGTGAGATTGCAGCAGGCCTGGGAGAAAGAGCCCAAGGCAGCTCATTTCAGAGGGAGGGCAAAGAGTTGGAGGGATTATCCTCTTTTTTTTTTTTTTTGTCCATGCTGTGCAGCTTGTGGGGTCTTAGTTCCCCAAGCAGGGATCAAATACCTTATATACATTTTATTCCTATTGTGTTTGCAAGTCTGCTGTCTCCTCTCAGCGGTAATCCCTTTGAGGGCAGAGGTCTTGTCTGGCTGCTGTCCTCCCAGCGCCTAGCAAGTGCCCACCCAGCTTGTACGTGCAAGCTGGGAAGGTGGGAAGGTGGGAAGACACTGCTCTTTAAAGTGGTCGTGGGCTCTGCTGGGTTCTCGGGGGACAAGTGACTAAGACAGGCCTGTCCCTGTGGAGCTCAGTGAGTGGGGAAGGTTGACCTGTGAACTAGCAGCTGAGAGGGAGATGGCGACGGGCAGGAGAGAGTCTTCTGTTGTGAGGTGGGGATCTCATCCTCAGAGACGTGGCTCCCAGCAGGCCCTAGCCAGTGCGGTGACAGCAGTGTTTGCTACCAGCACATCCTGCCGGGCTGGGGAGGGGGAGGTATGTTCAGAAGTGCCTGCTTCCTGCTTCTCTCCAGATTCAGTCCAGTGTGGCTGGGGCAGCCAAGGAACTAAATGTCTGATTGTATTTCATTTCAATTAATTTCCGTTTTATAGCTGAAGCAATGTAGATTTTTTTTGGTTAAACACAACTTTATTTTGGGGCAGGACTACGTTTCCCTTTAAATGCTGAAAATAAAGTATCCTAGTTGAGATGTGCTGCGAGTATAAAATACATATTGGATTTTGAAGACTTAGTCCAAAAAATGTAAAACGTGAATAATTTTTAAAGTGATTATATGTTGACATAGTAATATTTTGGATATATTGGGTTAAATGAGATATATTATTAAAATTTTTTTACAACTAAGTTCAAGCATTTAAGGGTAAGCTGTTCTCCCATGCCGTTCTCTTCCCCAACATCTGTATCTGGGTTTTAGGCAATTAAAATGGGAACAGGTCATCTTTCTCTGTTTCCTCCCTGAAAGAGATGGGGAGCAGAGGTCAACTGCTTTTATTCCGTGTGCTAAAGTTGGTTACTACATTAGCATATCCTATAGAGCCATATTTCTCATGCAGAGTTAGAGGCCACTCCTAATTAGGTAAGTGGAGAGCATTCAGAGTACATCCTGCTTTTTCAGTCAAGAGCGAAGCTTAAAGTACAGAAATGGCAGATTATGCTTTGGAGCCATGAGGCCAGGGAGCAAGGTCAGGTGTTAGACTCTGCCTTGGGGTGCAGCTTCCCCCAGGTGCCGGCTCGGGACCTTCCTGCAGAGGTTGGTGCTTCACTTGGGGAGCTGGCCCTCTCTCCCATTCTTCTCCATCTGATGAGGCCTCTGTGCCAGGTGTATCTGCCTCTGTTACCAAAAAGACAGGGTCGAAAAGAGGTGGGAGAACTGAGCAGAAAGAAGAATCTGAACCTTGAAAAGAACTCAGAGCTCAGCAGCTAAGGAAGGAAGGGGTGTGTGTCCGCTCTGAAAAGATTTAACAGAGTAATGCAAAGAAGACTGAGATTTGGCGCCGGCAGCTTGGATGATGGGGGAGGGTGGGCATGATAACATGTGCCAGTCAAACTCAAACCACGTACCCCCCATTGTCTTGCTTTCAGGAATCAGACCTCCCTTCTTACCATGAGCGTCTTGGGGGGTCCTCAGCCTGAGGATTGACATTTCCCTGCTGCAGTTCCTAATTACTGGGTTGGTCTCTTCAGAGTAGGGCCTCTTATCAGGGGCTGGAGATGGGTCCATGGATGGACTTGGAGATGTAGGTAAACTCTGGTGTGTACATTTTTATCCAGAGACAGTTTATCATTTTCATCAGATTTTCAAAATGCTTTTGGACCCAGAAAAAATGAAGCAGCCCCCACAGAGTGCATCCTGCTCAGGCCAGCAGGAATCTCTGCCCGAGCCCTTCTTCATAGGCTTCCGGGACAACCCTCCCACGATTGCATTCTTGCCCCCGGCACTGGAAAAGCACCCCACCCCGCCCGGGTTGTAGCAGGTTGCCTTTCTATCACCTGCCCCCTGCCCCAGGCTGCCACTGCCTCAGAAAGCCGGGTGATGACCTGCCGGTTCCCACCACACCCCTTTCCTAGCAGCAAAACCGTTTCTTTCCCACTGTCTTACAAGTGGAGAAGGAGACCCCTTGGGCAGTATTCTGCAGTTTTCCAGGGACCCTCCTTACACCGCCAGGCTGCGTGACCCGTTCAGAAATGCCTTCCCCCTGCCTAGTGTAACGTCCCAGCCACCCTCACAGCCTCCCTCAGCCTGTAACTGGACCGTGGGGTCACCAGATACCTCCTCCCATTCCTCCTGGATCTCATCAAACACAATTTATAAAGATTCAGCCTTAAAGTTAAATAATGAAGTTCATGCCCATTGCCTGGTTTCTAGAATTCTAGCTCTTGAAATGCTCCTTCAGTGATGAGGAAAGAGTAAAAGGATAGTTAAGCACAGTTAAAGCCACTACACTTCCTTCATACAGAGGAGAGAGAAGATAAAATTTCTTAAAAAAAAAAACAAAACCCAAACATTTCTCCCTTAATTGGCCCTCCTGCTGCAAAGGTTGCCCTCCACTGCGCTAAGCAGTTCCGGTGATGGTCAGCTCGCAGGCTCCGGAGGGAGGTGGGCTCGATCAGAGGTACCTTAGGCATCACTTCACCTCCCTGCGCCCGTCCCTCGTCTTTTCATCTGTGAAGCAGCAACAGTGCCTGCCGCCTGCGACATCTCTCTCATGGGCTTGTGTAAATCCAGTGGGAAGGTGGTGTACTTGTTTCAGTCCTGTACTCACAAACACATGTGATAACCGCCAGATCTTACCCAAGTACATGCGTGACGACCACTGAATCTACCCATTACTGTTAGTGACACTCTGGTGCCTCTCGTTTGGGAGAGAGAACCTCTTGACAGAGGCTGCAGGTTAAATTCTAGGCATACTTCGGAGTGACTGCTGTGAAGACTTTGGGCAGCACTCCTGCACCCATTTTCCTGGCCTGGAGGGTCCCCAGGGGTTCCCCCCACTGTGTGCACTTCAGAAAACCACCTGACTTTTGGTCAGAGGGTACAAACTTCCAGTTGTAAGATGAGTAAGTTCTGTGGATCTAATGTACAGCATGGTGATTATAGTTAGTAATACTGTATTAGATACATGAAAGTTGCACAGAGAGCTGATCTTAACTGTTTTCACCACAAAAAAAGAAGTGGTGATTATGTGACATGATGCATGTGTTAGCTAACTCTACGATGGTAATGATTTTGCAATAAGTAAGCGTATCAGATCAGTGTGTTGTATACCTTAAACTTAGACAATGTCATATGTCAATTATATCTCAAGAAAGGCTGGGAAAAACCGAACCAAAAAACTCCAGAAAACCACCTGACCCTGAAAATGCGGTTTCTCTCCCAGCATATTTGCAGGTCGGCAACGCTGGCTGGATGGGGGGAGCTGTATGGACGCACTGGCTACAACTATATTTTCTCAGGTGAGCGTTGAGCTGCACCGTCTTTGACTAAGAACAGGAACCCAGTGGTGGAGAATAGCCACCTAGGGCTGCAGTGGTGTAGGTGGAGGGGCAGCAAGCTGGGGGATGGGCAAGGGCCCTCCTTTCATCACCTGAGGAGATGCTGGGGGTGAAGAACACTGCCAGGCATGTGGGGCTTCGGATGCTGAGAGGCAGGAGTGTGGTCGTTAGGGTGGAGCCAGGGGGAGACGGGTCAGGAAGCCCCTGGGTGGAGCCCCTGCCTTGGCCTCGGTGCTGACCGCAGGTTTCTCCCACAGGGGGTGCAGACGATGCCTGGGCAGATGCAGAGGATGTCACGGAGGACGACTGTGCGCTTCGGTCAGTGCCAGGTGGTTATGGGTCTGGGCTTGGGTTGGGGGCAGGCGTCTGAGTGGTGGTGGCCATTTTCCTACTGACGGTCATGACCTCATCAGTGGTCCAGGTGAGTGGATTGGCTCCCTTCCTCCTGCAGCCAGGCCCACGCCCCTGCAACAGGGTTGTTGAAGTCCACCCTGTAGCTTCACCCGAAGCTGACTTTGTGGACTGCCTGAGCAGTCTGTGCTCGCCAGGACTGCAGAGCGAGTGCCCCAACGCTGGGGTTCCTGGCACCCCAGGCCCAAAACACAGGCCAGACATCTGTGTGTCTTCAAGCCCCACGGTTTCCAGGGTGTGACGTCTGGCCTACCAGGTGATGCACAGCACAACCGGCCCGAGGCACAGGGCAAGCAAGGACTGTGGTCCCCACATGAGAGATGTGGGCACTAGAAGCTCCACAGCTGTGTGATAGGTGCCATAAGGCGCTTGCTACAGAGGAATGTTTTAGGCTCCCTTAAAGGGAAGGAGGGGGCTGGCTCCCACTCTTCCTACCTCCTTTCCAAATATTTTTAGAAAACGGCAGTAATGGTTATTTTGGAAAAGCTCCTTTGCATCGTCTGTACCACATGGAAAGTCTTTAACTGGTGTCGGGTGTCTCTGGAATGCACACCAGTACCCTGGTCAGATCAGCTGCCCAAAATCATGGCTCGGTGCATGAAAAGGCATCTCGCCGTGCCCGGCTTCTGCCCGTTAGTTCCAAGAGCAGTGGCTCTGGCTTGTGCTCAAGAATGTTTGGCTCTTCCCCCGGGATCAGACGACCTCTGCCCCAGCCAGGCCATCTTCCACAGTGCACACTGTTCTTGGTGAGAAGTCTGCTGGGGACAGCAAAGCAGTGGGCATTACAAAAAAAAAGTAATGGTGACTGTTTATTCGTTCTGCTTTTGCCTCTATCTGTATGACTGATCAAAAGGCAGCCTGGGGATTAGGAAAATTTTATCTTTCTCCTTGCTTCAGAGGCCTTCTAAGCTGAGGGAATTCACTTGCTAATATTTCACAATCAGTTGATAACATAGCTCTAAAAAGTCCATCTCCCAGTGAAAGTTTCAATCTGTTACATTTTGAGCGAGTCATATGGCTAAAAACAGTCATAAATGGGGAAAGGGAGGGGGGTGGAGAGAGATAAACTCTAATGGAGGCTCAAAGACTCTATCAGCCACTAGCCTGCTGCTTTTTAGAACTCAGAGATTATCTTGAGTCTTCTGGCTTAATGTCAAGCAGTGCCAAAAATCCCTTTCCCGCCCCAGGTGCAGATTGCTCCTCTTTGAAATGCGTCCCAGAGAGCGGGATAATCACTTAGAAAGTCACCTTCCCTGGGAGCGGTTGTCCTCTCTTGGCCTTCCCTCTGTCTTCTGGAGAAGAGAATCAGAAATTCTTCTGTAGAAACTAGACTTCCTTGAACGCGCCCCTCACGCCCCAGACTTTCGTGGATGAATGTGCAGTGCAGCTTCTCCCTCTGGCTCTTTGTTTCAGAAGTTCCGACACGCATCTTTTTGATAAGGTCAGAGGGTATGACATCAAGCTGCTCCGGTACCTGTCAGTGAAATACATCTGTGACCTGATGGTGGAGAACAAGAAGGTGAAGTTTGGCATGAAGTGAGTGCAGGGCACCCCCTGCGAAGTGGGTGGAGGCCGTGTGCTCACAGGCTCGTGGGGTCGGAGATGGCACAGAGCAGTTACAAGGGCACACCGCGTGCCAGGCCTCGTGCATCCTCTCCCTGTATCCTCACACAGCCCTCCCTGCAAGGAGGTTCTAGTGTCCCCCTCTTGCAGGGGAGAAACTGAAGCCAGAGAGGTTAAGTCACTTTCTCGGGGTGGTGCGGAGAGCACCAAGGGAGCCGTGGGTCTCTAACGTGTGCTCTGCTGCCGCTGCGCCATCTCTGGTAGATTAGAGTCTCTTTTAAAGTGGATCGAAAAAAATCAGTATTTGCTCAATTTTTATGTCCTGTGTGGAACAAATCTTCAGGTAAGGCAAAATTAGAAACAAATGGAACCTGGGTTAGGGTGATGAAATTTGGGGAATTTTTCCAAAGTGTTGTTAATTTTCTATAATAGCCACTTTTAATTATGCCAAGTATGTCTTAGAAAATAAGCCACACTGAGGCTGTTGCAGCTCAGCTGTTTGCAGTCACCTGCACATCCCGCTGTCTGTCAGAGTAGTCCTGTGTCTCTCCGATGCTGTCTGGGAGTGTCCGCAGTGGATGCCAGAGAAGGTGGAGATGAGAGTCCGCCCCAGGGCCCCTTTTGGACAGTGTCTCTGTTATTTTGCTCTTTTCTCACTCCGCCCTGCGGGTCAGGGGGCGGTGCTGCCTTTGGGGGAAGCTTGTTCCGCGGCTTAGGTCCCTGTGCGTTGCGGGTGCTGTGGGGTCCGGGGGAGTCGGCGCTCTCACCTGGTGACTTGGGGTAGAGGCGGCAGAGCAGTCGCATTTCTTAGTCGTTCTAAGTAAGCCCCCTGGAGGGCATCATTCCTAACTCTGAACAGTAGTTTCTATAGCAGGAGGATCATTCGAGCTGTGGTAATGCTTGTGGGGAATGCTGTGCGTGTGTTGTGATGCCGTAACACGTTGTGTCCTGTCTTGTAGTGTCACCTCCTCCGAGAAGGTGGACAAAGCCCAGCGCTATGCCGACTTCACTCTCCTCTCCATCCCGTATCCAGGTAGGGGCTCTTTCCAGGGTCTGGTCAAGGGACAGGCTTCCCAGGACTGGGGCTCTTTGAGGCCCTCCTCAGGCCCTGGCCACTTAGGTGCACAGATGCCCCGGAGCTCTCGGACAGGATCTGCTGTCACTCAGCATAGGGCAGTGCAGCTCCTGGTCCTTGGCTCTCACCTTAGGGTAGGACGCTGTCCTTGTGTGTGTGTGTGTAGGGGGGCTTTCCCCTGGGAGCGGCCCAGGAATGGAGTCCTGGCTCAGGTCCTCCCTACTGCGCTCTTGAGCGAGTTACTTCACCTCGCCACCTCGCCAGCCTCAGGTTTTCTCAGGTATCACTGGAAGTTGGTGAGGCTTAGCTCAGGGTCTTGTTGTGTGGATTGGGTGAGGTCAGGTTTATCGGCGTGCTCTGTGCAGCTAATGTGCTGTTTCGGTGTGAAATGACGTTAGTCCTCCGTGTCAGCAACCATCTGTGCTGCGCTGGCTGTTGCCGTGGTGAGGATGTAAGTGCCCTGTCCCCAGTTGCACGTGGTTGGTGGCCTCACCGTGTCACAGAGCACCGTGGTGAGCACACAGCTGGCTGCATTTGTCTCTGGCACAGACTGTATGTGACCTGTGGCCAGGGCAGTGTTCTCTGCACTGGATACTGAAGCTGCGTTAGTCCAGTTTGTAGCGTTTAAGCTTTCTTTCTGGCAACACCTGCTCGTTCAAGGAGGTATTAGAGCCCTAACATCGGCACCAAACTTTGTCAACAGACAGTAGAAAGCGGACTCTTTCTCCTTGAAACCTCTCTCCTGCTCCTCAGCAGTAGCACCTGCCTTCAGTCCTGTGCTGGATCTTGTCTCCTCATCTTGGAGCCATGTGGCCAATAGAGAGCAGGCTGGTGACCCCAGGTTGCAGTAGAGCCACAAGGCCTTCTCATTAGAACCTCAAGTTCATCCACTGCCTCGTGGGCAGAGGGTATATCCTCATCAGTGTGAGCTGGTGGTATCCAAACCACGACCCCTGTGGCCTGGCTCTCACAGTGTCCTCCTTCAGGGTCTCTCCTCACTCTTCTCTGCTAGCTTAGCATTTGGTGGCATGTAGGGCTGGGCGTGCATTCCAGTCCCAGCACTGTGTCCTTGAACAAGTCCCTTAACCCTTCTGAGCATCAGTTTCATCCTGCGTAAAATGTGGTTAATGATGCTTATTCTGGGTGAAGTGCCAGACCTGTCCCCGACAGGTGCTCGCCAACACCAGGCCGAGTGACGGGTGCATGGGAGGAGAGGCTCGCTTTCGGGAGATGCAGAACCATGATGATGATGCCATGGGCTCGGCAGCGTCAGAGATGTGTCAAGACAGGGATGTCCCCACTGGGGGTCTGCACTGGAGCTTCCCTCAGGTAGCTCTAAAACTGGCTTTCAGACTAGGCTCCTGACTCTCAGGAGATGCTCTGGGGGTCCCCAGACTGAAGTACTCTCTGCCAAATGAACGGGAGAGGACTGAGTTGGCTGAGGAACCACGCGTCAGCTTTCTTTATTTGTATTCAGCTTCTCGGTAACACTTGGCTTAGAAAAAATTGTTTTGTGGGACTTCCCTGGCAGTCCAGTGGTTCAGACTCCGTGCTTCCACTGAAGGGGCATGGGTTCGATCCCTGGTTGGGGAAATAAGGATCCTGCATGCCGCATGGCAGCAGCCAAAGGAAAAAAAAAAAAAACACACCACACTTTAAAACAAAGAAAAGAAAAGAAAAAAAATCGTTTTGCTCCAGAACAGTAGCACAATATCCTTTCTGCTGTCGTTGGGCAGCTTGTTAAAAGACTCCTGAAATATTAACTAACACCTTTTGACCCAGTTATTCATTAGGCCATAATCCAGCCAGCTTGGGCTTGAAGATGTTCATCATGTCTGATTATACCAGCCAAACATGGGAAATGTTTTCATTAATCAGAATAATGATGATGTAAATGATGGTACAGCCATCCGTAGTAGAACGAGATATTACATAGTCATAGAAAAATGCTTAAGGTGCTAATAAGCAAGATAGAAAATTAAACACTACAATCTCAACTATGTAAGAGAAAAGGTGCTTACACAAAATGGTAAGAAAAGAAAATGCCAGAATGGTAAGATGATACCGTCTCTCTGTGAATTTTTTTCCCCCGTTCTTCCCAGAATATCGTGTACTGCATCTGATAGTTGTGTATGGTGCTGAGGGGAGATTAAGAGGCATCAGTAAAAATCCAGAAGCCTAGGTGGCAGGAGACGCTGTTGCACACCCAGATGAGGGGGCAGGAGAAGCACTTAACTTGCTTACCTTAATTACCTTGCCTCCTCTGCTCATGTTCTTGAATTTCTTTACATGCCTACATTATTATACTTCATAACAAAATCGATGTTATCCAGACCAAGTCCTGAAATGCAGTCGGCTGCCATTTCAGGGGTCTCTGTTGAGCCCTCTGATGACTTTGAAGCCCAGACAGGAACTGTGGTGGTATCAGTTCTCTGTCAGACTAACTTAGGCTTAGACTAGCCCTTGAAAACGAGAAGTGTTCTGGGAGCACTTCCTTCAGGGCACCAAGATAGACGGGGCCAAAAACTCCCCAGCATGAGTCTAATTTGTTTCCCTCTTGAGCGAGCGTCCGTTCTCACTTCACTTTTGGTCCTGTCTGTTTGCCTCTCAACAGGCTCAGAAGCCTGTTCAGGTAATGAATGTCAAGGCATTGCCCTGGGTACTGAGGCTGCTTTAATTCTCTCTGTTTCTCGCAGTCAGTTGCTTCTGCATTATATGCTGGTCAGAGCTCGGCCTGGAGCCTGCAGTGTTGATTCAAGCGCTCAAGTTTGAGAAAACAGAGCACTTTACGGGAGTTCTGAGGAATGATTGGTGTCCCTCCTAAACCCAGGCTCATAAGCTCACGGCCTCTGTCTGATATTTATATTTCTTCTTTCTCCCAGTGAGGCACCCAAGAATCCGCTGAAGTGTTAGAGCTGAGGATTGATTCCTGACTTCCCCATCCACAGTGAGGCCTGGGGGATTCGAGTGCAGGAGTGTGTGGGGTGGTGAGAGCCAGGTCTGCAGAACACACAGGCTAAGTCTCCAGACCTTCCTCCACGAAAGAACCTTTCCTTTCTTCCCTGGTGTGGCCCCAGACAGGAGCATGTCCCAAGAGGAGCTGGAGAGTTCTGTGTGCATGTTTATGGCCTGTGGCTACCTTGACAGAATTCAGGCAACTGTTTTGTTGCCTTTGGGAACCTTACCAGACTTGGACCTGTGGCCAAAGCCTTGTGCCTTCTGGAGTTTGTGTTGGTCCTGGTGGAGGAACTGAGAGGAGTGCAGGCCTCGTTCTCCCCAGGCTAAGCTGCAGGGCTGCACTGGGGCTCTTACTGCAGCAGTGGCATGAGGATGGCACCAGTATGCTGTCACCTTAGTGCCCCTTGTAGCAGTGCTGTGCCAGCTGTTTTATACGTATTGTTTCATTTCATCCTTAACCACTTTACAAATGAGAAAATCAAGGCTTAGAGAAATTAACTTGTTCACAGTCACAGGGCTACATGAAAGGCTGAGGTTTGAAGCTGGGAACATTGCCAAGGCCCTTTTCTCTCCACTCCTCTCTCTGTTCCTGAGGTCTTACCCTGGTGGTATTTCTTATAGTTTTTCTGGTGAATGATACAGAAAGCACATCTTGGCAAGGTTTGTTGGAGAAGGACGTGTCTCTTGAGTGCCTGTCCCATTTCAGGCACTGTCCATGGTCCTTTCTCTCATGTTACGATGTTCGGTCCTCACTGAAAGCCTGCGAGGTTGGTACAGGCAGACCTCATTTTATTGCTCTTCGCTTTGTTACTCTTCACATATTGCATTTTTTTACAAATTGAACATTTGTGGCAACCCTGTGTCAAGTCTATTGGAGACATTTTTCCAGTATTTGTTCACCTCATGTCTCTGTCACATTTTGATAGTTCTCACAATACCTCACACTTTTCCATTATCACTCCATTTTTTATGCTGACCTGTGGTCAGTGATCTTCGATGTTCCTACTCCACCTCACTGTAGGCTCAGATTATGGTCACCGTTTTTTAGCAATAAAGTGTTTGTTGTTGTTGTTTTTTCGCCATGCTGTGTGGCTTGTAGGATCTTAGTTCCCTGACCAGGGATTGAACCGGGGCCCACAGCAGTGTACCAAGTCCTAACCACTGGACCGCCAAGGAATTCCCTGAAGTATTTTTTATTTAAGGTATTTTTTAAATTTAAAATATATATTTTTTTAGACACAGTGCTATCACACACTCAATAAACTATAATACACTGTAAACATAACTTTAATATGCACTGGGAAACCAAAAAATTCGTGTGGCTTGCTTTATTGCGGTGGTCTGGAATTGAACCCTCAATATCTCTGAAGTGTGTCTGTAACAGGAGGGAGGGTGATCCTCCGTAACTAGGTAAGTTGCTGAGAAGGTGCTGCCAGGGCTCAAACTGTAAACCGCGCTGTTGTTCGCTGGCTGTTGGCACTTCAGGGACTTGTAGGGCAAAGGGACCTGAAATGAGAGAAAAGTGACCAAGAACCAGTGAGCACAGACGGAGAGAGATACAGAGGTGTGCAGGCAGGGGCTGCCTCATCGGGAAGGTCTCTGGCTAGAAACCCAAGGAGCGTTGGAGGCTCCCGCTCGCCTGGTCCAGCCTCCACTCATGTCATCTGGGGCCCACTTTGGAGTGTGTGCGCTGGTGGCCGCCCCGGTCTTCCAGCACCCAGGGGCATCTCAGGACACTGGGCCAGGAAGGGTGGTGTCATGACTCTGCCCTTCTTTTCCAGGCTGTGAATTTTTCAAGGAATATAAGGATCGGGATTACATGGCTGAAGGGCTCATTTTTAACTGGAAGCAGGTATGAGCAATAACATTCATCAGCTTGGGTCTTCTGTTTGTGAAGGGAAACCAGCCAGTAATCTTCTTGGGGAAAACAGCTACCCTTCTCCTTCCTTTGCTCTTCCCTGAATGAGTCTCATTATTTTTCTCTCTCTCCTCCTTGTATGTACATGTTTAAACTCTCATCATATATACTTTTCTCTCCCCCTTTAATTTCTCCTTTTCTTTAAAAGAGTTCTCAGGGAAAAGGTAGGAAAAGTCCTTCACTTTTGCTCCGTTCTCTGTGTGAAGAGCTCCTCCTCAGTGCGTGGGAGCAGCCCAGGAGCTGCCGGAGGCTGAATACGCTGATCACCTCTGTGTCAGCCGTAAACACTCAAACGGCCAACTGAAAAGCTCCACTTGGCAGCAGTATCTGGTCCCTTTGATTTTTAAGCTGTCACTCCCAGGGTGGCACAGGCATCTGGCCCTGAGAAGGCGAGCACTGTGGGGGTACATCCTGCCTGCCTGTGGTAGCCACAGCTTCAGGGCCTCAACCTGCCTGGTGATCCTGACTTCTCCTGGTGGACAGCCTGCATCTCACAGTGTCTTTCTGTCCCCAGGACTACGTTGATGCCCCTCTGAGCATCCCCGACTTCCTGACTTGCTCTCTGAACATTGACTGGAGCCAGTATCAGGTGAGGGGACCCCTGGTGCCTGCCCCACAAGTCCCTCAGGCAGACACCTGAAGGCCTGGCTTGTGACCTCTGACCTCCTGGGAAAGGAGGAGCTGCTTACCTGTTGAACTCTCTCTCCTGATTTCTTGGCCCAGAAAATGAAAGCTTTCTGAACATGACTCACTGGAAGATTTGCATCCACCAGGGGGTTCTGTTTCCAGAGGAGGACCTCATGGAGTTTGCTTTTCCAGCTCTGGGATTTAGTGACTTTTTTCATTTTACCTTTTAAATGCGTATTCCATCAGAGAAAGTGCAGAGCTACCTGACCTGATTTGGTTATAGAAACCTTAAAATTATTTCCACTGTGCTTCTCTCCTTTGTCATCGTCTGCCATGGAAGGGTCCCCAGTCTTTTTTTTTTTTTTTTTTTTTTTTTGGCTGCATTAGGTCTTCGTTGCAGTGCGCAGGCTTCTCATTGCGGTGGCTTCTCTTGTGGAGCACGGGCTCTAGGCGCATGGGCTTCAGTAGTTGTGACACACAGACTTGGTAGTTGTGGCGCACAGGCTCTAGAGTGCCGGCTCAGTAGTTGTGGCACACAGGCTTTTTTGCTCTGCGGCATGTGGGATCTTCCCAGACCAGGGCTCGAACCCGTGTCCCCTGCATTGGCAGGTGGATTCTTAACCACCGTACCACCAAGGAAGTCCAGAGGGTCCCCAGTCTTACTGGATGGATCCATCTCTCTACCGCGTTTAGCCCACTGTACAAGCCCACAGGCCATTAGCAGTGTCCTTGCCACTTGCTTCAGCCAGGACAAGTAGCCTCATTGTTCCCACTGCCTTCCCCATGTCTGTTCCCTCTGCCTGGCTGGCCCTCCCAGCCTCCTCTTGTCTGGCTGACACACTGCCTTCAGGATTTGGCTCGAGTGTCCACTCCAAGAAGAATTCCCTGATGTGCCTCCTCTCCCCCATCCCTAGAGAGGTTGTATGCTTGCATCTACATTCCCCTTAATCCGGGCTCTGGGCCCGGCCCAGCCTGGCCTCTTTCGGTGATCCACACCTACTTCCTTTTCCAAGCATCCCATCATGCAAGCACCTCAAACTCAAGCTGCCCAGAATGGAATTGGCCACAACCCACAGCACCCCCGGGCCCTCCACCATTTACCCAGATGCTCAGACTCGAAAAATGGGGCTCTTCTCCCCAACACCCATGGCTGGTCCCATCAGTTCTGTAAGTTTCTGCCCCAGGGAAACTCCCCAGTCCTTCTTGCCTCCATCCCTCAGGTCACTGGCCTAATGCAGGCTACCATCGTCTCATGGCTGAGCGTGGGTCCACGTTGAAGGGGCAACCGACTGGAAATAGTGAACGTAAAGCATGTGAATAGGGCCTGGCAGAGCGCGATACTCAGATGATGGGGCAGGGTCGTCACTGTCACTCCTTCCTTCACAGCTGCCACTGACTTTCCTTTTTCCCTCAGGATAAGTCCAAGGACCCTTATGTGGTCCACCCAGCTCCACGTGGTCCAGGCTTGTTCTTGTGACTCACTGGCTGTCCACTCCCTCTCCTCCAGCTACCCTGACCGCCTCTCCACCCCTTAGGGAAGATGCTCTCCAGGTTTGCACATGCTCTTCTCTCTGCCACAAACACTCGTGTGCTTTCCCTCCCCTTTTCTCACATGCATGTCACCATCTCCAGGGAGCCTTCCCTAAGGGTCCCCATGGATCAGGCTAGGCTCACCTCCCCAATTACATGGTCCTGCAGCATCTTAGAGGGCACCTTTTAATTAGCACACCTGCAGCACTTCACTTTGCCTTCCCTTCCCTCCAGCCTCAGGGCTGGAGTCATTGTGTTCACTGCTGTGTCCCAGGGCCAGGCCCACAGTCACGTTCACACCACTGTTTCCCATTGCACGAGCGGTAGTGCATGTGTGGGTGTTGCTGACCTCTGTGTAGCCAGATGGAATTCCATAAAGCTCTGCTCTTTCATTCTGTGCCCGAAGACCCCTTCCAGTGGCTGCTGCTCCTCAACCTGGCCCCTGACTATGACTAGTCAGTGAAAGAACATTCTACAGATACCTCCTAGTCCCTAAGCACGAAGCCTTACAGATGCAGACGTGCCAAAATGGCCTCCGCCCTCACTGGGCTCAGTCTAGGAAAATTCCGAGGCAACAGCATAACCATCACCTGCGTAGTAGGGGTATTGACCAGTGGCCACAGAAGAAGACTCTGTAGAGAAGATAATGGGGCTGGGCCTTTAAAGGATGAGTAGGAGTTTGCCAGCCAGGGAAAGAGGCATGCACCAGGCATGGAAACGTAAGGCCGATATGTGGTACTCACCTCTGTACCCGGAGGCTTTGTCACGGCACACATAGATTGAGAGAGTCAGAGGTGAGCCTAGATTTTCATGCATTTCCCAGGTCCTCTTCTGTTTCTCACTCTGGTATCTGAGGAGGTGTTCCTACAGTGCAGTGTGTGACCACAAGCCTGGGTCCAGACCCCAGCTCAGCTTAGCTGTGTGACCTTGGGCCTCTGCCGACCCAGCGCTCCCCAGGCTGTGGTTCCTGCCCCAGCCCTGGGCACGGTGGCCAGCGGAGTCTGCCGCCGCTCCTTGGTCATTTATGTCCCCTTCAAACAGCTGCCGTTGTGGGAGCTGCCCTGCGGGCTCTTCCTTGGTCACCTCCTGCCCTTTCCCGGCCGCTGCAGTCCTCCCCCAGCCAGCCTGACCTCCCTGCACACCTGCTGCGTAGCTCCCACCTCTCCTGCTTTTCCTCAACCACTGGAATCACAGCTCGGAGGAAATCTCTTGGCAGTGGTGTGTCTGACACGTTGAACCAGATGAGCAGAGAGACCCCCGAGCCACCATGGGTAGTAATAAGTTTATTAGCACGGCACTGCAGCGGCTTTCTCTGGAGCTCCTGCAAGTGGGTCAGGACTCTCCAGGGTCCGTGGGAAGGTCAGGTAAATGAGCCTGGTTTAAATTCCTGGGAAAACCATTCCAATTACAGGTGCTGTGTTCACCCTCCCCAGGGGAGCGCTCTCGCTAGCTGGCATTCACCGCCTTCTCTGCACAGCCCCAGACACTGAGAAGCAGTCATGTTAAGAGACTGTCCCCAGCTAGGGGGAGGGGGCCACAGAACTGGGTCAGGCCCCTCCGTGGGCTTCCGGATTCCAAAATGGACTGTTCCTCAGAGGGTCTAGTCTGGACCTTTAGCTTGGGCTAGAACAGAGGTTCCGATCTCTATGGCTTTTGCTTGTTTTTGCTCTCCCACCTCACGGGCCTCCTGTTTTAAAAGATTTTTGTTTACCAAACAGACTGCATTTGTTACTCATTAAAAGACTATGCAGTGAGTAGCAATAAAAAACGTGTGAAACCTGATTGATGAGAAGGTTGATGGTTACCTTGGTTTCTGTGATGTGATGGCAGATAAAGAAATGGCTCTTTCCATTTGGTGACAATGGCCACGGGCTCAGGGCTCTTTGTCGGCTTCTGTTAATTCCCTAGACAGCCGTGCCTGGAGCCCAGGGCTCAGAGGAGCTAGTGTCCGGCTGCTGCTCCTGGCTGTGGGGCTGTGGGTTGCCCAGGCTCCTGCATGGCTTTCCCTCCCTCACCCGCACGTTGGGTCAGAGCACACTGAGGGAGGGGCCCGTGGGGGAGGGTGCAGGGACATGTGAAAAGTGAAGTTTCAGACAGTCTGGGATTTGGGACCTGTGGCCTGTGACCATGAGCCTGGGGTACTTGTTTCCCCTGAATAACTCATAGCACTTTATTTTAAAAATGCTTTAGATTCCCATTCTGAGTTAAACACCTATTCATAGAATCCTTTTATTTTTCTTCTCCAACAGAGTTGGGATCTGGTGCAACAAACACAAAACTACCTGAAACTGCTGCTTTCCATAATTAACAGTGACGGTGAGTCTGCCTCTGCTTGCCTCAAGCCATAGGATCTTCTGGGTGTTCCCAGGTCTTGACATCTCAAATGTGTGTTTATTGGGGCCTTTTGCTCTATGGGAGAAGGATTTGGGGATTCCCTTGTCATTGGCAGATTTATTCCATGCCCCAAATTACGAACTTGTTAGCGTCTGAAGCACATTCAGCTGGCCTTTGAGCTTTCAGCACCAGCCTTTTGCCGATGTGTTTCTGCACTGGGTCAGCTGGCCTTTGAGCTTTCAGCATCAGCCTTTTCGTGTGGGGCTGTAGTGGCCTCTTTTGGTTCAGAAAGGTGAGAGAAAGTCAGTCCTGGCCTCTTCTTGGGCACACACAAGAGCCCCTGGAGGGCCTGTTCTCCAGAGGGTACTCCAGCCAGTTTGACTGTTTTGATTGGATGAGCCCATCATGCTCAGTGTCCTAGGGCGGTCTGACTCCGGTTCCTCCATATCAGTCAGGACCTGTGTGGGGTTGCACTTGCTTGAAGAAATGGAAATGTATTCGTTTATTTAACCAAGAAGGCCCAAGAGCAGAGCCAGGTGCCACATACCACAAAGAATCTCTCCTTGTCTCATACCCACTGTTTAGTTAGCTTCGTGGCTGGCAATCGTTCCAGACTTGTTTCCTGCCGTCTTAACCCCTCCAGAAGAGGGAGACGGCCTCTGTCCCAGAGCTCCTGCTCATTGCCTCAGTTTGGATCCAGTGCCCATCCTTGAACCGGTCACTGGGGCCAGGTTGGCAGAAACATCACATGCCTGCCTCTGGAGCTAGGCCGTGGTTCGGGGGTGGCCTGGCTCTCACCCCAGGCCAGGGCGGTGGCACATCCCGTTTTCATCAGTCCGTGTTTGCTTCTCTCCTGGGCCTCCTGTTCCATGTTCCTGTGTAGATGACAGCGGACTGCTAGTACACTGTATCTCAGGCTGGGACCGGACGCCCCTCTTCATCTCTCTCCTGCGCCTTTCCTTGTGGGCTGTGAGTATGGACAGGCTGGGCCGTGGGGTCAGGGAGCATTCAGAGGCCCTTTGTGAGTGCTGGGACTGTTTCCAGAAAGCAGAGAGGCTTCAGAGCGAGGGACCTCACGTGTCCAGAGCAGATGTCGTGTTTAACCCCGCTCCGGGGGCTGTCAGACAGCCTGGTTGTCACGGGGGTGGTGGTTGTGACTCAGCCCCCGAGGCCAGGAGGGGGCCGTCGTGGGGATGCTTCTTTCTGATCTGGGCCTGTCTCTTCCAGGACGGGCTCATCCACGCATCCCTGAAGCCCGCTGAGATCCTCTACCTAACGGTGGCCTACGACTGGTTCCTCTTCGGGTGAGCCTTCGGGAACTGTCGGGCTGTGGGGTGCTCCGGTGCTTGGGAACCGCCTTTTTGTGTGTGTGGGTGTGGTGGCCCCTGTGACAGGGTTGAAGGCGAAGACTGTCCCGCCCCCTTGGGAAGAGAGAAGGTGTGGTCGGGCCCACCTGAGGCTGGGGTGCCAAAGCCATGGGCTGTCCCTGTGGCTCTGGTCCCCCTTCATCCTCTTGTCTCGGAGGTGCTCGCTTTGACCTCCTCGCCTTCTTGTTTCAGGCACATGTTGGTAGATCGACTCAGCAAAGGAGAGGAGGTAGGTACTGCTCACGGTCTGCGAGCACACATCAGGGCTCCGCGAGCTCGGGCTCCTTTACCCCCAAGAGGGACAGGGAGATGGTCTGTTTGGTGTCCACACTTTGGGGCGGTTCCTTGCCTGGTGTGTGCTGGGATCAGGCAGTGTGGCAGGAAAAGCAGTGGCACAGCAGCCCCATTCTGAGCCTCAGTCCCCCTCTCTCACGGAGAGAACACTTACCTGTGACCTTCGTGTGTCAGCCCTCTTCCCCCCCTTCTGTGCTGGCCTTCTTACGAGTGACCTTGTTTTCTGCACTCAGCTCTGGAACCAGTTTACAACTGCTTTCCTGTGCCCCTCACCCTCACAGCTAAAGCCAGAAGCTCTTCCCTGTCCTCCCTTGTCTCATCACACCCACTCGGCAGCTTTTAAGCCCCAGGGCCTTCTGTGCAAGCAGGGTCCTGCCAGCTCCTCACCCCCCGACCAATCCCGGCCAGCGCGGGCTGTGGGTCCCCTTCCTGTCCGCGCGCTGTCCCTCCTTCCTCCTCTGCCCTGTCCACGTCTTATCCTTAGCTACCTTTTTTAGTCTTTGGCTCTTCGGTACTCTTGTTTTCAGCCTGTTTTCCCTGTACACAGACCTAGAGTCGGACCTGAGTGTGAACCCCAGTTGTGCCACTTACTACCTGGGTGACCTTGGGTAATGTGATTAACCTTGAGTCTCCCGGTGTCGATTCTGCTGCCTTACAAAGAGAATGAGTCCAGATGCCCAGCGTGGGAGCTGCACGCAGTGTTGGCTCCCCCCCATTTTCCTGAGGCATCTTTCTCACCCTCCTGAGGCTGCCTCTTTTCTGGGCATCTTGTGCATTCTTCTTTTGTTCCTCCCTCTCAGCTGCTCCTCTCCCCTTCTAAATCTCTTCGTTTGAGCACTTATTGCATCCGCCAGGACTGCAGAGCTCATAAGCCTGTTCCTCAGAGGCCTCCATGAACTCTGTCAGAGGTGGTGACTTTGGCACTGAAATCCGCACGTAAAGCCCCTTTGCAGCCTCTCATTTTGAGATTTGCTGGAGCTGGCTCTCCAGTACCTGCTGACCCCCATGCTGTCTCCCCGTCCCCAGAGCAGGCCAGATTCCACCTTCAGAGACTGGGCAGGGGATGCGGCTGAGCCTAGTGGATTCTGGACTCAAACCCTGGCCACGTCTCAACATAAACAAGAGGGTCTTCTCAGCTGGGAGGGTTGGCAGGATGTGGGCTTTTCTCTTAGCCCTCCCTTCCTCCCCGCACACACTCAAAACTCTGATACTTTAAAAACATGCAAAAAGCTGGGGCCTGTTAAACAGCTCCGTATCCCTCCTTTGCCTTTGAGGCTCTCAGAACACATTAGCATATTAAAGACTAAAAAATCTGTGGTGAAGACACCTATTTAATTTTATGTAACAGGGACTTCCATGGCTGTCCAGTGGTTAGGACTCTGTGCTCAGGACTCCATGCTTTCACTGCCAAGGGCCCAGGTTCAATCCCTGGTCAGGGAAGTAAAATCCCACAAGCTGTGCGGGGGCGGCCCCCCAAAAAAGTTATGTGACAAAGTTTTCATACTGGCCTGACCTAGGCGCCCTCCCTCCTTTTTTATTTTTTGAGGACCTCTTACGGGGCTCTGGGATACCCTGTGGGTATTTTTCCAAGTGAGGGGTTGATGGACCACACCTTGCAGAATCAACTGCAGAGACTATGCATTGTGTGCACTTCACAGAGGCCCGTTGACCAGGGCACTGGCTGGAAGGGAGAAGAGAGAATTTGCTCACGGAGCTGGGGATGTGGATGCAGGGTCAGAGCTCAGGAGCCTCCTCCGGCTTTGCCCGCCTCAGACTTCGTCCTGCCCCTTACAGTTTCTGAACAGTGCAGGCTGCGGGCCAGGCAGTGGCTGCCCCTCAGCCCTGGTTCTCCTGAACCACTGTTTCCGGGTATTTCTTCTACAAAATCTGATCTCTTGCCCTTGCATTGTGTTCCTGCTGTGTCCATTAATCTTCTTGCCCCGAAATTCTCTCCCAGCTGTCCTTCCCTGTTAGCCTCTCTCCCTGGGGTTCTTAGGAGAGGCTGAGAGGGAGAAGCAGCTGTTCTCTTCCTCCTTTTCAGTAGCTTGAGAACATGTGTGTTCAGTTTGAAGATGGTTTGAAACATCACTGGCTTACCCTCTTGCGTTCTCAGGAAGGAAACGCCCTTCCTTCCTTGCCCCAGCCCAGGCACACCTGCCTGACCTCCTAAGCCTTCTCTACCGCCCGTACTGTTTCTACACCAGAATATCCAGCAGGGTCCCCAAAGCAGGGCTGCTGTCCATCAGGGGTTGACCAGGGTCACTGGTTGCCCTCTCCTGGGAGTTCTGCCACCTAGATTCTTCTCCCTGGAGACTGCTATCTTCTCATGTGTGCTGCTTTTTGGTCTCTCAGATTTTCTTCTTCTGCTTCAATTTTTTGAAGCATATCATCTCTGAGGAATTCTCTGCTCTGAAGATACAGAGGTAAGGAGAGACCTGCTCTCACTGGGAGCAAGGTGCTCTGGAAAGGGCCGCGCTAGGGCGGTGGGGGTCTTGCTCGCTGCCTTATCCCTGCCCTGCTTCCCTGCATGCTTGGCAGGCTGGCTTCCTGTCCCTGCCTTCCCTCTGAGGGCAGGTAGGGGTACCTGGGGAGGGCCAGCGGCTGAAGAGGCTCATCTTGTGACCAGGAGAGCAGGGCTCGTTGATGCAGGGAAAAGGCAGCCCAAGGATAGGGGGACTCCCAGCTCCCCATGCCACCGCCATGGCAGAAGCTTCTCCTGCCTGAGCTGATGGCTTCCTTCCCTGTGCTGCTGCAGAGGGGTGTCTGCACAGCCCACCGCAGAGCAGAGTCTGCTTCCAGCCTGGCAAACACAGGGGTCTTGCTTGGTAATTGCTTTAGGACCCCTGTGAGAGTAGGTGTCTTTGCTTGCTTTCCAAGTCCAAGCTTTCCAAATCCAAGCTCCTAGTGTGCTGGACCAGACTTGAACTCTGAGGGCCACACTGACAGGGAGGCGGCAGGCTTTGCTGGCCTCTCAGAAGTGGGCCTGGCCTTTCTGCAACAGTTTAGGTAGGACCTGTGTCCATGAGTTTCCAGTAGGTTGGAGCTTCTTTCCCAGGTGGACAGCTTTCAGGGGACGTGGGAGACCTCAGCCCAATCTGGAAGTCACTGTCCTGGCTTCTGTTTATAGGAGGAAGAGTTTGCCAGCCCGGGATGCAGGCTTCACTGTGGAAGATATCTGCATGCTGAGTGAGTCATGGGCCCCAGCAGATTTCCTCTGTATATCTTTCTGACTATAGACCACATAGGGACTGCTTGTTCTAGAAACTTCTGTGTGGAAGAGGTGGGGGACCCCTAGCAGGAGAAGATATTGTGCTGATTGATGGCACTGGCTTCTTTCAGGACGGAAGGATCGTGGCAGCACCACCAGCCTTGGCAGTGACTTCTCTCTGGTCATGGAGAGCTCCCCAGGAGCCGCCGGGAGCTTCACCTATGAGACCGTGGAGCTGGTCCCTGCAGGAGCACAGACTCAGGCAGCTTGGTGAGGGCCAGGCTGGAACTAAGCTTGCTAATAGCTGTGAGCCAGGGCTCCAGCTCCAGGGAGCCCCAGGAACAAAGGGGCCCCCGACAGTAGGCCTGAGAGCTGAGCTCCATGCCCTGCTGTCTCTACTGGGCCTCAGAGGCCAGCCATCTGGTTGGTGGGGGGCACTGCGGGATGAAGGAGGAAGCTGCAGGGCTGGGAAGACTGGGTGGGGTGAGGGGGGCGCTGGTGTTAAAGGGGCTTCCTGGGGGTGCTCCCTTGTATCATTTGCCTGGGAGGTGGGGGGCCAGCTTAGAAAAAGAAAAAAGGGGTGAGTACAAAATAATGATTGGGAATTGGGAGCTTGTTGAGGGTCAGCTCCTTTGAGAATCAGACGACCTTCCCCGTGGACAAAGGGCTCAATATTTTTTATAACATTAGCAGGGAAGGTCAGTTACTAAAGTGTTAGTTAAGAATCTGTTTTCCAGCATGTGCACTGAGGCCAGCAGGCCAGTTTTGTTCAGACGTAACATTCCCTCTATGAAGACTCAGCTCTCGCTGCCCGTGGCTGAGCCCAAGGGAGTGCTGAAGTATGCCCACTCCCATGTGGCATTTTTCCAGTGCAAGTAAAAAGTGGGCCCTGAGATTTAGTACAGGTGGTCAGAGGGTTTGCCTGAGGTGGCGCCTTAGCCAGCAGCCCTATCTTTCCACTGCAGGAGGAAGAGCCACTCATCCTCTCCACAGAGTGTGCTCTGGAACCGGCCGCAGCCCTCAGAGGACCGCCTGCCTTCCCACCAGGCACTGGTGGAAGCCAAGTCCTCCAGCTCCTCGTCCTCGAACCATTCTGACAACTTTTTCAGGCTGGGTAGCAGTCCCCTGGAGGTCCCCAAGCCCAGGTGAGGACCTCCAAAGTCCTAATGGTGGGGTGGCTAGCCCTTCCCTGTTAATAAGGCTAGAAAGTGGGGTTCCAGGGCATGCGGCCTGGCAGGCAGTGTACCCAGGAGGCCAGAGGGGATCGACAAGCTTGCAGGCTCACGCACTGTTTGGAGGATGCGTTAATGTTTGGATACAGAGCAGGAGCTGGTTCGCAGAGGGGTTTGAGACTCCCCCTTCCCGGAGCCCTGGCGGATGGGTATCTAGAAGGTATAGTAGTTGTGATGTCATGGGCAGGGAGTTGGGGCTGCCCCTCCCTCTTGCCTTTGCCAGGTCTCAGCCCCCCTGTGGACCTCACATTCTGATTAAAGAGATGGCGCTAGATCCTCCGAGGTGCTTCTGGCTCTCCCGTTCCTCCACTGAAGAGGACAGACGGTAGGGAGCTAGGCTAGATGTGTGCGGCTGGGGCAACCCTCGCTGGCCTGCACATCTGGAAAGGGAGCAGCTCAGCCATGATGGACAGGTGTGGCTGGAGTGTGCTGCAGAACTGATGTTTCCTTGGTGAGGTTAAAGCTGAGCACTGGCCAGGGGCTTAGGACTGAGGGATGGCCTGGCATTTGGGGGAGGCATTTCCTCGCTGACCCCATAACACTCCTTCCATGTCATACAGCCAGGGAAGGAGGCCTGTGAATTACTTTGTTTTCTAAGGCCTTGAGAATGTCTGGCCCTTCTGAAGAGAACAAAGAAATGTGTGACTTAAGAGGTCCTTAATAAATTCCAGGGAGAAAAGACATTTAGCAGAAAGATCGTGAGCATTGAAGTCCACTCTAGATTCAAGCCCAGCTCTGTTGGATACTGCTCCAGAATTTCAGGTCTTTCCTTGTGGCAGGCATGTTACCAAGGAGGAAACTGAACCCAAAGGTCACAAGCTTATTACAAAGAAAACCCTGAAACTTTGGGAACTCTCCTCCCATCACCGTCCTCTGGTTTTTCCTTTCTGGGCAAAAGCAAGCAATGGAGGAAGGTGGGGACGAGCACCCTCCCCACATAGGCTGAGCGGAGGAGCTCTAGGTGAGTGGAGCTGCACTGTCCAGAGGGGTCCCGTGTGCTCACCTCTGAAGGTGAACCCTTCAACTCGGAGCACTGCCATGTCCGTCAGCGCTGTAGCTGAGTCTGTTAAATAAAGGCCACAACCCCTCTGTCCCCACGGGTTTGGTGGAGGCAGCTGAGCGGAGAGGGTGCCGAGCACATAAGCCCACGTGCCGTGCTCATCCGCATCCTCTGTGCCACCCCGCTTGTCTCTGCAGCTTTCCTCAGGGCCCCTGTGGGCCTGCTGTGGCATTGTATGACCCTTCCTCTTCTGGGCCGGAGCTCTTGCTCATCGTCCCTGCCTCCTTTTCTCCTGTGCAACATCGCTGGACAACTGGGAAGGAAACCAGAAGATTCCTCCTGTCCCCTGGGTCCTCCCTGGTCTTAACTGTCCAGCTGTTGGGAGCTCCCCCACTGAGGCAGCACCCCATCATACACCGTAGCTTTTCATCATATTCCCTTCTTCCTGACAAAAGATCCTAGTTCCGATCTCGTGGTCACTTCCCTCGGTCTCGCCACTGGTTATCTGCCTGCACTGGGGGCTCAGATGCTTATGGCTGGTCCAGGATGGTCCAGGAGGCTGAGGAGGATTGGGGGTGTCCTCCTGATCTCACGGCCCTGTGAGCTGGGGCCTGGTGAAGGAGGCTGGAATAAATGGGCCAAAATGGGGCGCCTTGGAAAGGCGTGAGGTGGACTGCTGTGAGGTGTTTGATGGCTCTGCTGGTTTATTCTGGGAGTGCCTGCTTGTAGCCAGGCTGGGCTGGCCAGGTGACAAGGTTCTGGATTGGCTGCTTGTTTGCCAGAGGATTTGAAAGACTAGTTTATTCAGATTTGGAGCGTTCTAATTATAATTACATATTTCCATTAACATTAAAATTAATTTAGTCTCTCTTATCTTAAAGTGCCTGAGGGATTCTGTCATTAGCTTTCCTGCTTCTCTTAGGTAACAACAGCCAATTAGCTTTTTAGTGCAGCAAAGGGAACTGTGTGGAAAGAAACCCTTTAGTAAGCTATCTGTGACGGCCGAAATTCCCCTTACAGTGTGAATTCTCTGGGTTTCCTATGCTCCACATTCCCAGGTTCTACAAGAATATCTCTTTCAAGGTAGGACTTCCCTGTGAAAAGAATTGGTGAAGCTTTGTTCAAAGCTAAGAACTGTGTCAGATTCAGAAGAAAGTTCTGTGGGGGGCTGGCTCTTATCCAGCCCCAACCCCGTACCCTTCACTGGCAAGACTGGTGGCCCTTTTACATCATTAGCTGCTACTGCAGCAGCTTCTAATTGAGTTGCGTTTCTGGACCATTGTTAAATCTCTCATCACCTGTAGGGCTGGGGGCTGGGAAGAGGCAGGAGCAGTGCTCACATGCCTCTCCGAGCCTTGGTCAGTAAAGTGCCCCGCACCGTGTGTAGTCTTGGTCTCTGCTCCAGAGTCAGACGTCTTTAGGGATGGGGGTTGCTAGCATAGCACTGTTGTGCCTGAGGAGGGATGGTGCTACCACTGAGCCCAGCTGGAAGCCAAGCTGCCTGAAGAGCACATGAACTTGGCTGAGGGACATCCAGTGGCCTGGTTGCTTAGCTAAGTGACAACATAGGTGCCAACTCTGCTGCCCAGGTAGCTGCTCTTTCCCCATCCTTCACCACCTACTAACTGCTTGTTATGAGCAATGAGCTCTGTCCCCGGCTATGTTTAATGAGGCAGAGAAACCGGATTGCTTTCTGTAACACATAGGGTTCCTGTCTTAACGTTTGATGTGTTCTCCCGTGGGGCCACAGCTTCAGACCAGAGATGAGCGGTGAGAAGCCTAAAGGCATTGCCAGCTTGAGACCCATAAGAGAAAACTTAGAGCCCCAAAAGACTTCTCCTTGGGCTGCTGCAGGAAAGCAGAGGTCCCTGGTTCACACAAACACACACACCCGCACAAACAGACACACTGACACACACATACCCCAATGCCTGAAGTCCAGGCTGAGGGAAACTGATGACTTCAAATCTGATGAATCTTGTCCTAGCCGTTTTTGAAGTCACTTGTTCCGAGGAGTCAGGCCCTTGTTGAACCGAAGGATTCTTCCCTAAGGCCCCATTCCTGGAGGCGTTCACTTGGGCAGAGGCTGTGGGACCATCACCTGGAGGCTTGGTAGTGGTGGGGGGTAGGTACAAATTAGGTGACATTCAAGCTCTCTGAAAGGCTAGGATTCTGGGTCTTGGCTCAAATGTTCGTTCCCTGCATGACTTCAGACATGTCACTTGATAGCTTTGGGTTTCTTTTTTCTCATCAGAGGCTTAAATGGGCAACTAACTGCCCAGGTCCTTCCTAGCTGTGAACCTTCAAGCCCTCTCTGTGAGCTGTCAGATCAGGTGCTTTTAGATGCAAGTAACAGAAAATCCATCTCAAAAGAGTTTAAACAATAAAGGAAAACGGTTGGTTTACGTTGGAAAAATGCAGCCTTCAGGCACAGCTTCCTCAAGGTTCCAACTCCATTTCCCTATGGTTCTTTCTCCTTGCCTCTTTCTACATGCTAGCTTTGTCTTCTGGCCAGCTTCCCTAATGCTGGCTAGCTACTCCATGTGCTTCCTTTCTCACATCCAGGGACCACGTGAAGGCCTCTTTTCCAACCATAGATCAGAAACTCCGTGCTTTATTCCAGTTGGAAGTTGGAAGTGTCCATCCCCGAGCCAATCCCTGAGGCCTCCACCATCTCTTATCAGGAAGGAAGATGGGTGTACTATGCGGCTAGCATGGGTTTTGGTCAGACTGGGTTTCAATCCCAGCTTTGCCACTTCTAGCTGTGTGACTTGGAAAAAACACTTCCCTTCTGAGCTCAGTCTTTTTTATCCCGTCTTTAAAGTGGGAGTAATGATCCTGGTCTCCATAAGTTTGGGTTTAAGTGAGATAATGGAGCAAAATACCTGGCACATAGTAATACTCATCCTTTCCATGAGTACTGGAAATGCTCAGTAAACTGTAGTTGTGGTTAAGACCCCTCCTTATCAGTCTCATTTCTGAAGGACTATGGGCTGTGTCAGGGCACTGGGCAGCTAGGTAAAAGGCCAGATCAGGTACCTCAGGCCAGACCCCTTTCTCCTCGCCTCAGCTGTGTGGCTTGGGCCAGCTCTGCTTGTGTGGGTACTCCTGTACCCCCTTCCAAAAGGACCAGCTAAAACACACTTGCCTGAGCTGGCCCACAGCAGGGGTCTGGCAGGTGTGGGGCAGGGTGGGGCCATTTAGCTCTGTTGGTGCTGTGAACAGCGGCTTAGGCCATACCCATCTAAGGGAGTGAAATGTTGCCAAGAAGCCAGCCTCCTGGGCAGAGGTCTGGGCCCTGGGGATGTGGATGTATGACCTTGGAAGCACTGTCAGCTCCACAGTTGTCCAGTTTGAGGGCGGCTTGGCCCCGTGTGCCCTCCAGTCCTGTAGATAGATCGGTGGAGGTAGATGCTGTGTTTGCACTCGAGTAAGGGTATAGGGCAGAAGAGCATGGGGTTTTATTAAGGCTGGTTGCGTTACCTGTGTACTGAGGCTAACCTGAAAGTTTTCCTTCCTTCTTTCACTCGGCAGGTGCAGGTGCTTCCTTCTCGTGACTGTTCCCTGTCATCTTTAGGTGCCCCCTCTAGCCAGCTACTCCAGATGTGCACTTACGAGGACCTCTTTGCTTAGCACAGCCCCTTGCTCTCAAACCCAGGAACGCAACGGTTGCTTTGCAACCCTTTCCGTGACAAAAGCCTCAAATACGGAGATTCATTAGGAGCCTGTGTGCTCACTCTTGAAAAAGATGCAAAAGATGGTTGGCTGCTTGCTGAGATTCCTTTGTGACCCCTGGGATCATGCGCCCTGTTGCTGTCTGTGCTGCCTACTCCATACTACAGCTGTCCCCGGGCTGCTTCAAGCATGGCTCTTGCCTGGGGGTGCTACCTGCTGCACACGGGAAGTACAGGCAAGGGACTAGCCTAGGAGACCAAGAGCCCGTGCTGGGAACCTCTCTGTAACCATATTCCATCTGTCATTTTCCCATTGGAAGTGTGAGTCTCTGATAGCCCTGGGGAGTGGAGTTAGGAGCATAAGAAACCCCCATGTTCCCTGCCCCATAAGTCCCTCATCCTACCCAGCCTCCTCTACTTCACATTACTTTCATTCCCTCAACACCCTGCTGTTTAGCAATGATTTTCCCGAAAACTGGAAAAGAAACTCTGCCTTACCTTAAAGTTGGAGCAAGAGGTGAGATGTGTGGAGCCAGGCTGCCCTCGAGGGGTTGCCTTGACTGAAGACTCCGGCATGACCCAGGGGAAGCGCAGGGCCGGCAGCCGCACGGTGGCGTGTAGCTTGCTCTTGCACGTAGGCAGCCGTCTCTGATTTACAGACAGTTAAGACCAGAGATACAGTGTCTGGCCTGAACCCTACCAAGTTTCTCCACGTAGGAAGAAGGAAGCCCTGCTTTGTCAGTCACTAGGGCTTCCACCAGGTAGCAGACCATGACCTGTCCTCATCCCCAGTGCTGCTGTCATACACCTTCCAGAGCAGAGCAGGAGCAATGAATATGGCAAGTCTCTATGTTGCAGGGTGGGTCCAATTCATGGCGGCTTTAACGTAGAAAGCTAGCTGTTTTCCTTGGTCTCAAGGTGGTTCTGTTGTACAGCAAATCTGTAATCAATCTTGGCTTTAAAAATCTATTCTTGCACTCTGTAGCCGTGGAACCTTGGGTGAGTGTCCTTACCTGTCTGGGCTGCCATTTTCCTTCCTCTAAGAAGGAGATGAGGGCTTCCCTGGTGGCACAGTGGTTGGGAGTCCACCTGCTGATGCAGGGAACACAGGTTCGTTCCCCGGTCTGGGAGGATCCCACATGCTGTGGAGTGGCTGGGCCTGTGAGTCATGGCCGCTGAGCCTGCGCGTCTGGAGACTCTGCTCTGCAACGGGAGAGGCCACAACAGTGAGAAGCCTGCGTACCGCAAAAAAAAAGAAAAAAAGAAAAAAAAAGAAAAGGAGATGATTTATGATCAGCAGAGATGCATTGCTGGCCAGAGCTGCACTCAGCTTGGCAACTACTTGAGGATAAGGCTGGCCTGGGGACCCATGGGGACTGTCACCTCAGTCTAGGAGCCCTTGACTCCAGCTAACTGGGTGGGCCAAGGTCAATTAATTTTTCAGTATCCCACCCCCTGTACCACTCTTCATGCTTCTGCTCTGTTTCTGGGTCCCTACAGGAGCACCTTCTGCTATTCTTGAATTAAAGAACAAAGGGTCAAGCATCAAAGATGATGCACCTCTGGGGATTGGGACCTGGGGTAGCTGATGGAAGGGCCTTGTTTGATGTTTCCCTATCTCCTCCCTTCCTCCCCCACCAGCTGGGCTACTGTCCAGAGACAGCAGAGAAGGCTGGGCTGTGAGTGGGGAGGTGGTGGTAGATTCCCAATACAGCTTTCCTCTCCCCGCACCCCCCAAACTTCTGCTTGAAAAAGGCCTGATGAAGTTGTCAAGTTGGCTGCCTGATTCATTCCTTCCTCCTGGGCATAGCCAGTGAGTTTGCTGGGTTGATGCTTGTGAATACGAACTTTGGCTCCTGGAAGGTGCTGCAGAGGAAGAGGGCAGGGCTCAGGGCTCCCGTCACCTTCCTCTTCCATCTAGGTCACCGCCCGCACCGTCCCCAAGAGGCTTGTTCTCCCATCTCTAACATAGGACCTCAGTGGTCTGGGTTCTGCACTGCCACCCTGCATGCCAGGGAGTGTGGGGTGATCCTGCCTCCCTGGTTCCTGGGGCATTCAGCCTTGCTCCCCTCCTTTTGGTGCTGTTGAGATTTGACTTGCTTTGTCAACCAGAGCAGGCATGCCCTGATCCCAGGCTTTGGTTGCTGGCTCACCTTTGTCACCATGCTTTGCTCTTGTTCTTTTGCTCCTGTAAGTCTTTGCATGATGCGTTGTCCTCACAGCTGAGCCTGCCTTATGGTCTTTTTTTTTTTTAAATAAATTTATTTTATTTTATTTATTTACTTTTGGCTGCATTGGGTCTTTGTTGCTGTGCGCAGGCTTTCTCTAGTTGCGGCGAGCGGGGGCTACTCTTCATTGCGGTGCTCGGGCTTCTTATTGCAGTGGCCTCTCTCGCTGCGGAGCACAGGCCCCAGGCATGCAGGCCCAGCAGCTGTGGCTCGTGGGCTCCAGAGCTCAGGCTCAGCAGCTGCGGTGCATGGGCCCAGCTGCTCCGTGGCATGTGGGATCCTCCCAGACCAGGGCTCGAACCCGTGTCCCCTGCATTGGCAGGCAGATTCTTAACCACTGCGCCACCAGGGAAGTCCCTGCCTTGTGGTTTTTACTCTTCTTTCTTGGTCATAACCTGTCCAGCTGTTTTTGTACTTTTGGAGAAAATGGTTGACTTTACAGCTGCTCTACCAACAGACCCTTGTGGCCCGGTCCCAGGGCCACCGTAGCCTCCCCGCCCCACTCCTCCAGGGCCTCCCCTGTCAGGCATATGACTGACTACATCATCTCCCCTCTCTCTCCTCTCTGCCCCAGATCAGTGGACCATCCCCTGCCCGGATCCTCTCTCTCCACAGACTTTGGCAGCTGGCAGATGGTAACAGGCTGTGGCAGTATTCAGGAACGGGCTGTCCTGCACACAGACTCCTCTCTCCCTTTCAGCTTCCCGGATGAGCTCCCTAACAATTGTCTGTAAGTGTCTTGCTTGAGAAGACATTTTAAAGCTGGTGAGCCACTGAGTGCTGGCTAGGAATGAGGCAGCAGCAGGCCCCAGGGAGCTGGCCTGGGCTCCCTGCCCCTCCCGAGTGTCTCAGTTAAGTATACCTCACTGCTCCTGGACCCTGAGGTATGAAGGGGGCCTGATGGACTGCTCAGAAAGTGCGTTGGAGTGTGTTCACTCTCCCCGGCCTCTAAAGCCCATCCATGGGTCTCTTGGGGCACACACCCTTAGGGAAAGCTGGCTGGACTCTAGCTATAAAAGATTCTATTTCTGTCCAAGGCTTTGCCTGACATGAGAACCCTTTGAAAGCAGAACAGTGGAGTAGTGAAAGTAGGTGTATGGTGGAGACCAGAGCCAGAACGGGTTAGCCCGAGGGCTGTGCTCCCAAGCAGAACCGAGGGTTCCTTGCTGTCCCCTCCCCCCTTTTGTCATCTGCTTTTGTCTCTGGTCAGGAAAGAAAAGTGGACAGGGATGCCCATCCAAAGCCCAAGCCTGTAAAATCCTCTCCCTCCAAAGCTCCAATGCTGGACTTGCAGTTCTAGCAGAGCAGCTGCCTCTCTGGCTGCCGCCTGCCCCCTGCCTGCGCTGCTGTTCCACGGATGTCAGGCGGGGAGAGCCTCCGGTGGCCTGGGGAGCAGGATCTGCTTCTAGTCTGTGGCTGCCTAAGGGCCTTCACCTCCCCACCGGGTGCTGGGTGTTCATCACCACCACCAGAATCCAGTTCATACCCTCCAGGGCTGACAGGTTGGAGGCAAGTTGCCCTTGGGAGTTGAGAAGGATTCCTGCTGAGGGCAAGCAGGGGCCAGACCTTGGGATTCCTAGATGGTGCTCACAGGCCCTGGCCCCGCAGCTAGGGAGTAGCCCAAGGACTTTAGAGGCCACTAGGGCCTGGTACAGCCTTCTCTATAGCCAGACCCTTAAGTCAGAAACAAGATCTCTTAGATTTTTGAGGATTAAAGAAATAGTTGTCTGAACCTTTCTGTAGGCTCTTCCTACTTCAGCCAGAGAGCCTAAGAGCTACCTCTGGAGGAAGCAGACATCTCTGCCCCTGCTTTAATAGCACCCCTCACTTACCTGGTATTAGCCACTGAAACGGGCAGCTCTAGCCCCAGATCCTACAATTTATGCCTTGAGTAGCTCTCTGTGCTCCCAGCCAACCCTCAGGTTAGGGGTGGTTCCCAGAGGAGGGCTAGGTTCTCCGTGATCCCATGGCCTCCAACATTGCAGGATGGGCCTAGGGTCAGGGTTGATTCCTGGTGAGGTCACATAGTATGTGGGTTCACTGCTTTGGCTTTGGTGTCAGAGAAATTTAATCCAAATCCTAGCTGTTATGTTTACTAGCTCTGGGGACTTCCCTGGCGGTCCAGTGGTTAAGACTCTGCACTTCCACTTCAGGGGGGTACGGGTTCGATCCCTGGTTGGGGAACTAAGATCCTGCATGCTGCATGGCCAAAAAAAAAAAAAAACCAATATGTTTACCAGCTCTGTCTTGGGATATCAGCCTTGACTTCTCTAGCCTGCTAGCTCATCTCTTGAGAGGGAATGGCACTATGGTAGCTCCAGTCTCTGCCTGCCATATGTCCTCAAGCGGATCACATACTCTCTCTGGGCTCCAGTTATCTTGTTTCTAAATAAGTTGTGATCTCTCCCCTTTCTGCCTCCTAAAAATAGGGGGCAATGAGAATGCATACATACGGACCTTTAGATATTCCCTGTGAATATGAACTACTATCTCTATTTCTCCTGGTTATATGCTCTCAGGAAAAGCTAAAGAAGCACACATAGTCTCCAGCCTATGTAAAACCTAATTAGGAAGTAAAGAAAATCTGGGGCCACGTATCTCCCCCACATGCCAAGAGAGACTTCGGAGTTGTTCACGGTATTGCAAGAATCCAGTGTCAGCCCCATTTTCTTAGTGCTGCTGCTAGAGCTATTTGACTTTCCTTCGCCCTACAACCTGTTTCTGCTGCTGCTGCTGCTTCTCTCTCTCACTCTCACTCTCTCACTCTCTCACACACACACCCCACTCCCACCAATCTGTTTTCCCTGGGTCTGTTCTCCCCGTACTTACCCCTGGACGCTCACTTAGCCTCGTATCTCCATTGCTACCCCAGGCCCTAGGTGCAAGTCATTTGGGCCTGGGAACTGGGGATATTGCTGCTGCTTCTAACAAATTTGCAGGAGGGGTTACCCAGTGATTGGTCTCTTAGGGGAAATTTTGGAGTGAGTTAGTGGTCAGGGCTGGTCTTTGTGCTTAGGTAGATGGGAATGTGAGGGCTCATCTCATGTGGGTCTGTGACCTTTCCTCTAATTCTGTGTCCCTCCTACCCCTAGACTTCAGAGGTTGAGTCCAGAGGTTGGGCGTGGCTGGTATCTCAGGCCTTTTCTATTAAAGACTCTTCAAGTCATCAGACAGCCTTATGTGGAATTCACACTTGTTGTTCCCCTTCTTGACTTGTGATAAGTGCCTGTAGAGGCCAGGGAAGGAAAAGCAGGTAGAATGAGAAAAGAAGTCCTGCTGGAAAAGCCAGCACCTTCCTAGCTGTTTACCTGGGAACTGCAGTGACTGAAGGTGAGGACTCTGGCCTCTCCAGGTAGGAACAGCAGCCTGAGAGCTGAGAGAGAGTTTAAGAGAGGAACAGGACCAAACATTTGGGGCCTGAACCACAAGGGTAGTATGGCCACGGGGCAGATGCTGGCCTTCTACTGAGGAATGCAGAAGGATAGGCAGTGTGGCGTCAGGATGAGAATGTTGGATCCTGCCCCAGGGTAATGCATTAATTCTCTCTTTCCCTCCCTCCCTCCACAGGCTTACAGCCCTGAGTGAACGGGAGACTCGGCTACAGGAGGTGCGCTCAGCCTTCTTGGCTGCCTACAGCAGCACAGTGGGGCTTCGGGCAGCAGCCCCCAGTCCCTCTGGTGCCATCGGCCTGCTGGAGCAGTTTGTCCGTGGTGTTGGACTCCGGGGCACCAGCAGCAGCACCTTATGAGGCAGCCAGCTCATGACAGCTTCCTGCTCCTCTCTCACCTGAGCCCTAAGCGGAATCAAAGCCATGCCCAGCCAAGGGGTGCTTCAAGGTGGGGGGAAATCTCCCCTTCTCCATCATGCACATGGCAGCCCCAAGGCTGAGCAGGGCCAAGGACGGGGTTCTCCCCAACCCCAGCTTCCTGACTGGTGTCCGCCACCCTACTTGTCACTGCCTCCCACCCACCTTAGTCTTTGCCAGGATTCCTGTCAACTCTCAGAACTATGTGGGGTTTCCCTGGGGCCTTGTGGAGGCCGAGACTTCACAAAAGACCCCCACTTTCCATTCTCGTCTCCTGGGGAGGAGGGGTCACCCGCGCTGAGAATGAGGCAGTTTTGACACAGATCACAAAATGAAATCAAAGCCTTTTTGAACAGCTACTCTATCGCATTATCATTTGGCTCCTGTCTTTGTGGAGTTATTTAGAAGGTTCTCCTTGTCCTTCTTTTTGCTGGGGGGAGGGGTACAGATGAAGCAGGAAGGGAACTGGAGACTTGGGTGTTCCCCTTAACTCCTGAGCCATGAGAGTCTCCAGTGAGACGGGGACATGTAGTCACAGGCTCTTAAGGTGGGAGCAGTGGTCCTCAGGCCTGAGTGGGCCCTAGTCACCCCTAGGGAGCCTGTTTATCCATGCAGATTTCCAGGGCTGCCTGAAATTCAGACTTGAAGTTGCTGAGTTTCATTTAGCTGGGAAGGGTGTGGGGAGAATCTTCATTTTTAACAAGTTTAGCAGACTGGTACAGGTGACCTGCAGCCCCTGCGTTCGTTCAGTGAGGGATTGGCTTCCAGGGCTTTGGAGGTAGTAGGTGATGTGGGGAGGATGGACCTGGCTGACAACCTACTGTGTGACCTGGAGTGAGTTGCATCCTCACAGAGTGTGTCTGCATCTCTTAACACCATGAAATCATGCAGGTTCAAGGACATGGACAAAAGGTTTTGCACAGTGCTGTAACAGCCACCATTTACTGACCTCTGACTCTAAACACAAAAGAGGTCATCAGTGTGAATGCCAAGAAGGAAATAATGCCGGTGAACATTTCTTGAGTATTTACTGTGTACAATCCCCTGTGCTAAGTCCTTTCTGTGGATTATTCTCTATGAAATTTTACAACACCCCGAGTAGGTGCTATTAATGGCCATTCTACTAATGAACTGACTGAGCCACAGAGACGTTAAGTAACTTGCCCAAGGTCACGCAAATGTGTAACTCTTCAGAGAGTGAGGGAGGGAGGACGGGAGTGGGAAGGAGGAGAAGCAGATTGAGCGAGCTGCTCAAGAAGAGGAATCGACCCCAACGCCCACCAGGTATCTGGAACCCTTCAGCTTCGGGGACAGCTCGCGGGGATGTGGGGGGGCACTGGGTTTGGCCCCGGGGAAACGCGCTGGGAGGACTCTCCCACCTTGTGGGTTGGAGTTCGAATCTGTGTAAGGTTTTTGGCCTGCTCGAGGCTGCTCCAATGGAGTGGGGGCCACCCGCAGGGCCGGGCGGGGCTGTGTTGCCATCTGGAGCCGCTGCGCCGCCGGCCACAGTGAAGGCGCGAGCAGCAAGAGTGCGCGCAGGGCTGGAGGGAGTGCAGCCTTCGCCGCCAGCGCCGCGGCGGCACATGGGCCGACCCCGCCGCCGCCCCTAGCAGCTCCGGCGGCCCCCGTCTCGCAGCCTGCCGCAGCTCCGGCCAGCCGACCAGCCATGTCGCTCAGCGGAGCCTCTGAGCGCAGCGTCCCGGCCACCAAGATTGAAATTACCGTGTCCTGCCGGTGAGCGGGCCACGCTGGGGAGGGCTAGGCATTGCCCCAGCACCACCCAGCTCCGGGGCTCAACGCGGAGAGGGGCTAGACCGCTGGGGAAGCAGCATTCGGGAAGGAAAATCGCGGCTGCAGACTCAGGGGAGTCGCTAGCGGACTCGGGAAGGGGGTTTCCTGGAACAGCTCCAACCACAAAAGAGGGCTCAGCCTGCGGCTTCAAGGGACGGGTCTCGGGGGTCCAGTAGGATCTGCGCCCCAGGAGGGCAAAGTTCTGGGGGCTAGCCCTCTTTCCTGGGCCCTTGGAGGCAGTCCAGTACGCAGAGAAACGGTTCTTGGGCGGAGATTTC
>NW_020175186.1:399233-443633 GCF_003031525.2 Neophocaena asiaeorientalis asiaeorientalis | reverse complement strand
CCCAAGCCGGAGGTAGTAACGGGGGAGGGGAGTGTGATGTGAGCCCCGTGCCTCCCCAGGTGCCCATCTCTGGGCAGGTTCGAGGCGATGGGCTCCAGAATGATCCACCCCGTGTCCGTCTGTCTGTCCCTTTCTCTAGGAACCTGCTGGACCTCGACACCTTCTCCAAGTCCGACCCCAGTAGGCGGCACCAGGGCCAGGAGGGAGGGAACTTGGGGTCCGGGAAAGACTGAGGGGCGGGGAGGGTGTGCGGGCCGACCTGAAGTCCTTCCCTCCCCGCCCCCGCTCCCGCCTGCAGTGGTGGTGCTCTACACGCAGAGCCGGGCCAGCCAAGAGTGGCGGGAGGTAAGTCCTAGAACCCCTGGCCAGTCCGGAGCCGCCCCTGGGAATCACCTGACCCCTTACAGGCCTCGCGCTGACTCTCCGCTCTCCATTCAGTTCGGACGGACCGAGGTGATCGACAACACGCTGAACCCAGACTTCGTGCGCAAATTCGTCCTCGACTACTTCTTCGAGGAAAAGCAAAACCTGCGCTTCGATGTGTGAGCCCCGCCCCGGATCTGGCTTGGACCGCCCCCCGACCTCGATCCGCCCGAAATTCTCCCACCCCGGCCTGGCTCCACCTCCAAGCCCTGTTCTGTAGCACTCCGAAGGGCTCGGCTCAGCCTTAGCTCCGCCCACAAGTCTAGGTTGGCCCTGCTCTTAGGTCAGATCCAACCCTACGCCCCTTCCCAAGCCCTACCTCTGACGTGACCCTGCCCCCAGCAGACCCCGGACTTGGCCTCGCTCCGGGTCTGACTCACAATGACGCCGACTCCTGCCCAAAGGAGGTCCAGGTTGAATTCGGGTGCAAGGCTGCCCCTCCTTCCACCCACAATTTTAACCTGGACTCGAAATCCGACTCCTTTTCCAGGCTCTCCCACCAGCCCCGCCCCATGTTGGTCCCACTCTCTTCCCAGGTACAACGTCGACTCCAGAACCAACATCTCCAAACCGGTGAGCGACCGTTCACTCACGGGCTGGCTGGGCACACAGGCGGCGCTCAGTGTGTGTTAAACGACCCTCCTTAGAACCCTCCTCCCCCTCAAACCCGACTCGACCTTCTTCGGCCCCGAACCTGCCCTCCCTGCCCTCCTCTCCTGCTCCTGCCTTGGTTTCCCGCCTGTGCCTCTTACTCACTGCTACTCTTCCTTCTCGACTGCTGCTGGGACCCTCAGAAGGTGAGGCTGAACGGGGCTGGGCGGGGGCGACATGTGTGGTGTGTGAAAGGCGAGGGGTGGGATGGTATCTTGGCTTAAAGTGATGGCAGGACCAAGAAGGGCAGCTTTCCTGGGGACCCCGCGCCTCCTTTAAAGCCCCGGCCGCGTGGTTCCGCTGCCTCCAGTCGCCGTGGTCAGTGCAGCAGCGTCACCAGGGCTGGGCTGGGACTCTGCGCCGCCAGCCGGTCCTCGCCCCGCTGACTCTGTATCCCGGCGCAGGATTTCCTGGGACAAGCGTTCCTGGCCCTGGGAGAGGTGATCGGAGGCCAGGGCAGCCGAGTAGAGCGACCCCTCACGTGAGCTGAACCTGAAGGGGAGCGGGGGAAGGGTGGGCCTCCAAATGCTCCTCCTAAAGACACAGCCGACCCTGTACTGATGGAGGCTGGGATTCCCCTGGTCAGGGGCCTTCAGTGGCTTCCATCACCCTCCCGGGAAAATCCAACCTCCAGGGCTTTGCTCAAGTCAGTCTCAGGCCTGACGGATCTTCTGTCTCTCTCTTTCCTCACCCTTTTCATTCTTTTTCTAAGTCTGATTCAACCTTTAAGGTCCACTTCCAAGCCTTTCTCCTCCAGGAAGCTTTCCTCACTAAATCAGGTTCTCTGGAATTTACATTACATTCACTCACTAAATATTTATTAGCTTGTTTTGTATGCTATACCCTGTGCTAGGCACCAGGGATTTATCCATTCCACAGACACTACTGGGCATATACTCACTCTATGTCAGCCACTGTTCAAGGGGCTTGGGTTGCAGTGGTGAACAAAACAAAGGTTCCTGCCCTCAGGGAGCTTATATAACAGCAGGGGGAGAAAAACAGTACAAAACTGACATAATAAATAAGTAAATTACATAATATATTAGAAGACATTAAATATTGAGGAATAAAGACAAAGTAGAGCAGAATTAGGGGGACTGGAAATGCTGGGTGGGTAGGTGCTGCAGTGTCCAACAGAATGCTTGAGCAGGCCTCCTAGAGAGGTAACTTCAGAGCAGTGACCTGAAGGAAGTAAGGGAGTGCGCTGTGCAGATATCTGGAGGAGGAATGTTCCAGGCAGAGGAAACTGCCAGTGCAGAAGTCTGATGTGTTCAAAGAGCAGCAAGGAGGCCAGTGTGGGTGGAAGTGCGTGAGCAGGGGGAAGAAAGGAGAAGGTGAGTTTGGAGCATTGACAGTTAGAGCCTTGTAGCCACTGTAAGGACTTCAGTTTTTACTCTGAGTTGGAAGTCACTGGAGGGTTCTGAGCAGAGGACTGATATGATCTGACTCGCTTTCAAAGGATGCTGCCGGGTTGAGACTAAACCTTGGGTGGACAAAGGTAGAAGTAATCCACGGTGCTAGCAGTGAAGGAGGGGAGAATTGGTCAGATTCTGGATGTATCTTGAAGGTGGAGCCAACAGATTCCAGACAGATCGCATATGGATGTGAGAGGATAAGAGGAGACAAGGATGATACCAAGGTCTTTGGCCTGAACAAATGGAAAGATGGAGTTGCCATAAACGATGATATTTTTTTTTAAAAAAGTGAGGGAGGAGTAAGCTGTGGGAGGAAGTCAACCAGGAGTTCAGTCTGACCTGTTGAAATTCATAATTTTTATTAGACATCTGAGTGGACATGTCAAATAGGCAATAAGAAACGTGAATCTTAGGTGCTCTTTAAGGACATGAGATTAGATGAGATCACTAAGGGAGCGAGGAGAGAGGGAAGATCAAGGACTCCACGAATTGGAGCTAGAAAGGGAGGCTGAGAAGGATCATTAGTGAAATGGGAGGGTAACCGAGAGCAGGTGGTGCTGTCCCGGCAGCAAAGTGAAGGATGTTTATCAAGGACAAGAGAGTGGCCAACCATGTCAAATGCTGCTGCAGGTCAAGTAAGGTGAGGATCGGGAACTGGCCATTGGGTTTAGCTAGATGGAGGTCGCCGGTGACGCTGACAAGCAGAGTTTTGAAGGAGAGATGGGAGTGACAGCCTGGTTGGGGAGGTTTAGAAGAGAATGGAAGAGAGGAATGGGAATTAGGAATCTTTCAAGCGGTTTTGCTGCAAAGAGGAGAAGAGAAAAGGAGGGGTGGCTGGAGAGGGAAGTGAGAGCAAGAATAGGTTTGTAATATTTTAACATGAGAAAAATTATACCACATTTGTATGCTAATGGGAATGATCCAGTAGAAACTGAAAATTTGACATAATAAAAAGAGGGGAGGGACTTCCCTGGCGGTCCAGTGGTTAAGACTCCATGCTTCCAATGTAGCGGGTGTGGGTTCAATCCCTGGTTGAGGAAGTAAGATCCCACATAACATGTGGTGTGGCCAAAAGAGAAAAAAAAAAGGGGGGAGAGTTGCTAGAGTGACGTCCCTGTGCAGGCAAGAGGGAGGGTGTGGAAAGTAGCACACAGTGGAGGGGTAAATAGGCACATGGATAGGCATTTATAGCAACGGTAGGAAGGCCTCGTGTTGGAGAAGATACTGGAGGCAGGGTAGGTGCGTGGTGGGTCTGTGGACATTCTCCTCTGGTTGCTTCAGTTTTGTCAGTGAGGTAGGAAACAAGGTCATTGGCTGAGAGTGAGGATGGAGGAGGAGGCTTGCGGGTTGAGGAGGGAGGAGGAAGAGTGAAACTGCCATCTCACAGAACTGGAAACGTGAAGGGACTCGGGGTGTACGGTATGATTAAGGACCCTCTTGAGGTTTGTGGCCACACATTTAAAATGAAAGCAATTAGCATGAATGTGTGTTTTCCTCTGGCCATATTCAGTTGCACAGGTGTAATACAGGTTAGGCAGAGAATTGGATTTAACTAGGGCTGTGGTTCTGCCAGATAAGTATATAGAAGTGAGAGAGGGTAAGGGAAAAGAAGTAGGATGCAAGGGAGTGATTATTATAGTCCAGAAAGACTGGAATTCACACTGGGTGATGAGATGAGGGAGAACATTAAGGAAGCAAAGAACAGTGAGAAGGCAGTAGGATCAGCGACTCGGCTCTGAACGTGCAGGTGAAGAGTCCCTGTACTCATTACACTCTGTCTTTTTAAAGCACAGAGAGTAAGAGATCAAAGGAGCAAAAGAAATGGTTCAAATTCTCATTTTAAAGATGGGGGAAACCACATAGCAAGCTGGAGTCAAAACTTGAACTGAGAATACTCCTAACCTAGCTTCCTCTCTACCACACTTTTGGATCCCATGGGGGTTAGGGTTTGCAGGCCCATATCAACAGGGTCCCTGACTGCTTGGAGACCCAAGGCAAGTTGGGGATGGGTATCCTGGTATGCACCCTTCGGGCACATGGAAGTGTCCCTTCTTGGGTCAGAAGAAGATAAGGCTGCCCTGGACTTTTTGATCTCACTCTTCACAGTCTTCAGAAAGCACAGCATCTTTGACCTAACAAACCAGCCCTTTTGCTCCAGATCTGGATAGAAATTCCTCTCCCTCGTTAGGATCGCTACATCATGCTCTACTTGCCTATAGGCTTTGACATCCCACCTTCCCCTGGAAGCTCCCTGAAGGCAGGGTCTAGCAGAGCTGGAAAGTGCCAACTGGCCAATTCATACCTAGAACAGTGTCTGGTGTATCGTAGATGAAGAGTCTGCTTTGAGAAAGAGAACCACCTTCATATCTACCAAGCTTACCAACTGCTTTTCCTTCCAGGCATTCATTCTGATCTCTTCACAACCCTGAGAGGTGGGCAAGATTCCCCTTACATAAAGAGAAAACCAGGGCCCAAAGAAAGGGAAAATAACTTGCCCAGAACTCTAAATCCTATGTCTTTCCTATGCTACCATTATGATATGTCCACGTAGGCTAGGTTAACCCCTTCCTTCCAGACTAGAAACCTTCCCCAGTCAAAGTCAGGTCTTTCCCCACCAGAAGCCACCTAGGACAGAGGTGGACATACTCGGGACTGTCAGTCAATGACAGATTGGATCCCCTGACCTACCCAATCCCAGATTGGCCACCCCAATTCTTGTTTCCTACTCTCCCCTCTCCCCTCACAAAGAGGCTTTTTCTGCTTCCAGGGGTGTACCAGGCAAGAAGTGTGGGACCATATTGCTGACTGCAGAGGAGCTTAGCAATTGTCGGGTCAGTAAGGGCCACATACTAGACCCAGGAGGCTCTCTTCTCTCCCCAAACTCCTGTAGTGGGCTGTCTGAGTTTGTGAGCAATTTGAGTGCCAATAGCCCAATTTCATCCATAGGATATTGCCACCATGCAGCTGTGTGCAAACAAGCTGGACAAGAAGGACTTCTTTGGGAAATCAGACCCCTTCCTTGTGTTCTATAGGAGCAATGAGGATGGCACGTGAGTCACTGCCCCCACTGTGACCATGGGCCCATTAGGGCTCTTAGGCTGGGACATCTTAGACTCCACCGGGACCTGAGCCCAGAATCCACTCAAGGCAGTGCCTGATATGTGCTTGAATCTCCAAGAGTATCAGGCCCTGTCTCTGGGCTCAGTCCTACCCCAAAGGCAGGTTCCAATCCTCCTGTCCTCTCCAGGTTCACCATCTGCCACAAGACGGAGGTTGTGAAAAACACGCTGAATCCTGTGTGGCAGCCCTTCAGCATCCCTGTGCGGGTATTGTGCAATGGAGACTATGACAGGTCTGCTTCAGCATAAGCTAAGGAGTAAGGGGACAAGGGCGTGAGAGTGGGGTTCCTGGGCCCAAGAATGAAGGTAGAAGGGTCATAATAGTGTTGGAGGATCCTACTCAGTGAGACAGAGTTTTGGACATGGAGATGGGTGCATGGGGAAGCAGACGGATAGCCACATGGATGAACGGGGGGATGGATGGATGGATGGATGGATGGATGGATGGATGGATGGATGGATGGGTGAATGAAAGGGCAAATGAACAAATGAGTGAGCAGATACATGGGTGGGTGGTCAGATGAATAGATAAACTGGTGCATGACTAGATGGGTATGTGGATGGGTGTATAAGAGGACTGGTGGGTGGGTAGAGGGAGATGGATGAATGGATAGCAGATGAATGGATGAGTGGACTGATGGGTGGATTAGTGGATGGACAGATGATGGGTGGATTAATGGGTGGATGACTAAATGTGTGAGAGGATGAATGGGTATATGAGAGATTGGTGAGTTGGTTGGAGAGGCAGAGGGATGACTGAAAAAGCAGGAGCATAAACAGGTGGAATGACAGGTAGATTGATGGATAGACACATGAATGGATAGCAGAGGGAATGGATGGATTAGTGGATGAATTAGTTGGTGGATGAGTGTAAAGTAGATGGATAGGCTGACCATATCATCTAACAAATGGGCAGTATGAAGATAGGTGAGTGGGTAGCAGGATGGATGGACATATAAGTGGATGGTTATGTAGAAGAATGGATGATCAGATGGACAAATGTCAGATGGCTGGATGTTTGGTTGGATAGATGAATCCTTCTTGATAGAGGAAATGCTTACAGTTTTTCACCATTGAGAATGATGTTTGCCATGGTTTTGTCATATATGGCCTTTATTATGTTGAGGTAGTTTCCCTCTATGCCCACTTTCTGGAGAGTTTTTATCATAAATGGGTGTTGGATTTTGTCAAAAGCTTTTCTGCATCTGTTGAGATGATCATATGGCTTTTCTTCTTCAGTTTGTTAATATGGTGTATCACATTTATTGATCTGCGTATATTGAAGAATCCTTGCGTCCCTGGGATAAATCCCACTTGATCATGGTGTATGATCCTTTTAATGTGTTGTTGGATTGTTTGCTAGTATTTTGTTGAGGATGTTTGCATCTACATTCATCACTGATATTGGCCTGTAGTTTTCTTTTCTTGTAGTATCTTTGTCTGGTTTTGGTATCAGGGTGATGGTGGCCTCATAGAATGAGTTTGGGAGTGTTCCTTCCTCTGCAACTTTTTGGAAGAGTTTGAGAAGGATGGGTGTTAGCTGTTCTCTAAATGTTTGATAGAATTCACCTGTGAAGCCATCTGGTCCTGGACTTTTGTTTGTTGGAAGATTTTTAGTCACAGTTTTAATTTCCTTACTTCTGATTGGTCTGTTCATATTTTCTATTTCTTCCTGGTTCAGTCTTGGAAGGTTATACCTTTCTAAGAATTTGTCCATTTCTTCCGGGTTGTCCATTTTATTGGCATAGAGTTGCTTGTAGTAGTCTCCTAGGATGCTTTGTATTTCTGCAGGGTCCATTGTAACTTCTCCTTTTTCATTTCTAATTTTATTGATTTGAGCCCTCTCCCTCTTTTTCTTGACGAGTCTGGCTAAAGGTTTATCACTTTTGTTTATCTTCTCAATGAACCAGCTTTTAGTTTTATTGATCTTTGCTATTGTTTCTATTTCATTTATTTCTGCTCTGATCTTTATGATTTCTTTCCTTCTACTAACTTTGGGTTTTGTTTGTTCTTCTTCCTCTAGTTCCTTTAGGTGTAAGGTCAGATTGTTAATTTGAGATTTTTCTTGTTTCTTGAGGTAGGACTGTATGGCTATAAACTTCCCTCTGAGAACTGCTTTGCTGCATCCCATAGGTTTTGGGTTGTCGTGTTTTCATTGTCATTTGTCTCTAGGTATTTTTTGATTTCCTCTTTGATTTCTTCAGTGATCTCTTGGTTATTTAGTAGCATATTGTTTAGCCTCCATGTGTTTGTGTTTTTTGTTTTTTCCCCTGTAATTGATTTCTAATCTCATAGCACTGTGGTCAGAAAAGATGCTTCATATGATTTCAATTTTCTTAAATTCACCGAGGCTTGATTTGTGACCCAAGATGTGGTCTATCCTGGAGGATGTTTTGTGTGCACTTGAGAAGAAAGTGTAATCTGCTGTTTTTGGATGGAACGTCCTATAAATATCAATTAAATCTGTCTGGTCTATTGTGTCATTTAAAGCTTGTGTTTCCTTATTAATTTTCTGTTTGGATGATCTGTCCATTGGTGTAAGTGAGGTGTTAAAGTCCCCCACTATTATTGTGTTACTGTCGATTTCCTCTTTTATAGCTGTTAGCATTTGCCTTATGTATGGAGGTGTTCCTGTGTTGGGTGCATATATATTTAGAATAGTTATATCTTCTTCTTGGATTGATCCCTTGATCATTATGTAGTGTCCTTCTTTGTCTCTTGTAACATTCTGTATTTTAAAGTCTATTTTATCTGATATGAGTATTGCTACTCCAGCTTTCTTTTGATTTCCATTGCATGGAACATCTTTTTCCATCCCCTCACTTTTAGTCTGTATGTGTCCCTAGGTCTGAAGTGCATATATACGGGTCTTGTTTTCGTATCCATTCAGCCAGTCTCTTTTGGTTGGAGCATTTAATCCATTCTCATTTAAGGTAATTATAGATATGTATGTTCCTATGACCATTTTCTTAATTGTTTTGGGTTTGTTTTTGTAGGTCCTTTTCTTCTCTTGTGTTTCCCACTTAGAGAAGTTCCTTTAGCATTTGTTGTAGAGCTGGATTGGTGGTGCTGAATTATCTTAGCTTTTGCTTGTCTGTAAAGCTTTTGATTTCTCCGTCAAATCTGAATGACATCCTTGCCGGGTAGAGTAATATTGGTTGTAGGTTCTTCCCTTTCATCACTTTAAATATATCATGCCATTCCCTTCTGGGTTGTAGAGTTTCTGCTGAGAAATCAGCTTTTAACCTTATGGGAGTTCCCTTGTATGTAATTTGTCGTTTTTCCCTTGTTGCTTTCAATAATTTTTCTTCTTCTTTAATTTTTGTCAATTTGATTACTATGTGTCTCGGTGTGTTTCTCCTTGGTTTATCCTGCCTGGGACTCTCTGTGCTTCCTGGACTTGGGTGGCTATTTCCTTTCCCATGTTAGGGAAGTTTTCGACTATCATCTCTTCAGATATTTTCTCGGGTCCTTTCTCTCTCTCCCTTCTCCTTCTGGGACCCCTATCATGCGAATGTTGTTGTGTTTAATGTTGTCCCAGAGGTCTCTTAGGCTGTCTTCATTTCTTTTCATTCTTTTTTCTTTATTCTGTTCGGCAGCAGTGAATTCCACCATTCTGTCTTCCAGGTCACTTATCCATTCTTCTGCCTCAGTTATTCTGCTATTGATTATAGTTTTCATTTCAGTTATTGTATTGTTCATCTCTGTTTGTTTGTTCTTTAATTCTTCTAGATCTTTGTTAAACATTTCTTGCATATTCTTGATCTTTGCCTCCATTTTTTTTCCAAGGTCCTCGATCATCTTCACTATCATTATTCTGAATTCTTTTTCTGGAAGGTTGCCTATCTCCACTTCATTTAGTTGTTTTTCTGGTGTTTTATCTTGTTCCTTCATCTGGGACATAGTCCTCTGCCTTTTCATCTTGTCTGTCTTTCTGTGATTGTGGTTTTCGTTCTGCAGGCTGCAGGATTGTGGTCCTTCTTGTTTCTGCTGTCTGCCCTCTGGTGGATGAGGCTATCTCAATAGTTCTTACTTTATAGAATGATTATTAAATTAAATTAGTCTGTGAAAGTTCTGAGAACAATACCTGGAATATAGTAAGACTCAGTAAGTTGTAGGGAATTCCCTGGCGGTCCAGTGGTTAGGACTCTGCCCTTTCACTGCGGAGGGCCTGGGTTCAATCCCTGGTTAGGGAAATAAGATCCCGCAAGCTATGTGGTGCAGCCAAAAAAAAAAAGTCAAGAGTAAAGTATAGTAACAGCAGTATAAATATCAGTAGTAGTAGTAGTAATAGTGGTAGTGGCAGTAGATAGTTGGGTATGTGCATGGACTGATGAATGGATAGGACGGATAGGAGGAAGTTTGATAGAAGGACAGATGGGTGGATTGGAAGATGATTTATGTATAGTTAAGTGGGTGGGGGTGTCTCAGATTTATCATACACACCCAGCCTACGTTTATCTCCTGCATTTCAGAACAGTGAAGATTGATGTGTACGACTGGGACCGGGATGGAAGGTAGCACTGCCCCACATAGTACTGCCCTCTCCTATAATTAACACAAACAGTTCCCTGAAATATGTAGTACATTCACTAGGAACCCCAAAGTAGCCTTGGGAGCCAGAAAGGTTGATGACAGATGCCAAGACCTTGGGTACAACTGATGCCCTCAGTTGTCTCTCTGGTACACTGTCTCTTCCCTTCTCTTCCCCTTAGCTTGGTCCCCCTTCTAGCCCAAGCCCCAGTGCCCTGCAGCCCAAGTAGAGGCACAGACAGTGGAAATAAAAGACTGGTTTCAGGCTTCCCTGGAGGCGCAGTGGTTAAGAATCCGCCTGCCAATGCAGGGGACACGGGTTCGAGCCCTGATCCAGGAAGATCCCACATGCCGTGGAGCAGCTAAGCCCGTGCGCCACAACTATTGAGCCTGTGCTCTAGAGCCCATGAGCCACAACTACTGAGCCCGCCCACCACAACTACTGAAGCCCACACGCCTAGAGCTTGAGCTCCACAAGAAGAGAAGCCACTGCAATGAGAAGCCCGCGCACCACAACAAAGAATAGCCCCGCTCGCTGCAGCTAGAGAAAGCCGCGAGCAGCAACAAAGACCCAATGCAGCCAAAAAAAAATCAATTTAAAAATAATAATAAATAAAAAAAATGAAACTAATGAGATTACCTCCCAGTACTCTAATGGTTTATTTAAATAAAAAAAAAAAAAAGACTGGTTTCAGAGATGTCTCCAAACCACCAGCAGTTGTTGCTTACCTACCTCTGATCTCATTGCAGTCACGACTTCTGAGCCACAACTACTGAGCCCGCCCACCACAACTACTGAAGCCCACACGCCTAGAGCTTGAGCTCCACAAGAAGAGAAGCCACTGCAATGAGAAGCCCGCGCACCACAACAAAGAATAGCCCCGCTCGCTGCAGCTAGAGAAAGCCGCGAGCAGCAACAAAGACCCAATGCAGCCAAAAAAAAAATCAATTTAAAAATAATAATAAATAAAAAAAATAAAACTAATGAGATTACTTCCCAGTACTCTAATGGTTTATTTAAATAAAAAAAAAAAAAAGACTGGTTTCAGAGATGTCTCCAAACCACCAGCAGTTGTTGCTTACCTACCTCTGATCTCATTGCAGTCACGACTTCATCGGTGAGTTTACCACCAGCTACAGAGAGCTGAGCAAGGCCCAGAACCAGTTCACAGTGTATGAGGTGAGAGCTCCAGCCCTGCCCAGGTTGCCCAGGCCCTCCATCCTGGTGTGCTCAGTCTGTGGTTCCCATCCTGTTTCCCACCATCACTGTTATCTTCTTCACTTAGGTACTTAACCCTCGGAAGAAATGTAAGAAGAAGAAATATGTCAACTCGGGAACTGTGAGTACTCCCTAGAGCCCTGTCCCTCCCTGGATCCTTCTGTCTCTATCCCCACTGACATAGCATGACATGGCAAATGTTGAGGGTATGGGAAAGCTGTTGGCACAGATTACTTGGATATGGTAATGTTGGATACAAGGTGGCACCATTTAAGTTTTTGTTGTGTTTTGTTTTTAATTTTTTTTTTCTCTCACCTAAGGAAAGTGTTTTGAAATTTACTCTTTTGCAGATTTTGGGGGAAAACCTAAGTTATATTTCCCAATTTAATATATTTTTGGAAATCCAAATGTTTCTGACAGCTTCCGCTTTTTGCCCTTTCAGAAATTGGACAGGGTGGGATAGGGGGTGAAATCAAGTGCGTCTTTCCCTTTTTCTACCCTAACTACACTTTCCAAAGTAGCAGGGCTGCCTCTTCTGTCCCGCAGGTGACGCTGCTTTCCTTTTCTGTGGACTCTGAATTCACTTTTGTCGATTACATCAAGGGAGGGTGAGTCACAGGCCAAGCTTTTGGCTGAAAGCCCAGCAATGAGTTACTCCCAGTTCTGAGCCTCAGTTTTACTATTCATTAATGGTCAGGGTCCAAAGAGATCATGAGGATAAACTTTAAAACACGTGGCAGACTACAAAGTGCTTTATAAAGTGCAGAGTGCCGCCCATCTTAGTTCTCTCCATGGGGCTGCCTTTCAACCCGAGCTTCCAGCCCGCCCTGGGAAGATGACAGACCAGTGGTTTTCAAAGGTGTCCCCAGTAACCTTACTGGGGCCCAGAGAGAAGATATGTCCCGGCAAGAGGGAGAAGCCAAGAAAGAGGGAAACGATAAGCAGGCTGTAGGGGACATCCTGCTTGGTTTAGGGGACTCAGGCTGACCTCAGAAAGGTACTTGTCTTCTCTAAGCCTCACTTTTCTCCAGTGTCAAATGGAGCTGTTAGGTACTACTTCAGGACGATAGTAAGGGTTACATTAAATTCCATCGCGCATGTTATGTCACGCAGCAGGCATTTAATTCTGCCACCCAAAGTGTGTTCAGTGGGCCAGCAGCATCTGCCTCACTTGGGAGTTTGTTAGAAATGCAGAATCTCAGGCTCCACCCAGACCATCCAGTTCAGAATTTGCATTTTAACACGATTCCCAGGTGGGTCGTATGCATACTAGTGTTTGAGAAATCCCGGTATAGTAAGTTATTAGTCCCTCACTTCTCAATCCATCTATTTCCCCAATAGGACGCAGCTGAACTTCACAGTAGCCATTGACTTCACAGCTTCCAATGGTGAGGCATGGATGGGGGAATGGGGTACGGAGGAATTCTAAAGAAGTCACTAGGGATTGGCCTGGATTCCAACCTGGGAATAAGAGTTAAGCTACCCAGAAAGCCCAGGCTTGAGGCAAGGCCCAGTCAGGCTCATACTGGGGCAGGAGTGTCGTGAGGAGATTACTGGCTGTAATGGTAGGAGAGGGTACAGAAAAATAAGTGGGTAAATGGATCAAAGAAAGTTGAAAGGATAGATAGGTCTACATAGCTTGAGAAGCAGATGAGTAAATGAATGGATGGGAGGGAATAGGAGTGTAATGAGAGATGAATAGGTAAATGGGTGGATGACTGGGTGGGTAGATAGATTTATAAACAGAGGGGGCAAATGGGTAATGAGTGAGTACAGTGGGTTAGACAGGTGGATGCATGAACTGGTATGTGGGTGGACAAATGCTCAGATGTTTAAATTGGGGAAATGGATGAGTGGACAGGTGAATGGATCCATATGAGGATAGACAGGCAGGTGAATGAATGGGATGGATAGGGATGGATAGAGATGGATAGATGGATGAAAGAATATGGCTATATGGATGGATGGGAAAGAAAAAGAAATAGCAGGTGAACAAGTGAATGGATGGATAGATGGATGGATGGTTAGGTGGGTGGATAGTTGGATAAGAGAATGGAGAAGCAGACAGATGGATATGAATAGGTAGACTGAAAGGTGGATTTATGGCCAGTGGATGGGTGAACGGATGTATGAGTATGTGGATGAACTGATGGATACATATAGGGGTTGGTGGATGGATAGATGGATAAATGAACATTTGGATGACTGGGTAAAATAATGAGGGAGTACATGGGTAAAGAGTGGATGAATGGATAGGTGGATGGATGCATACAATGATAGGCAGGTGAACTAATAGATCATCAAGATGACCATGAGGTGGGGCTCCTGTTTCCCTATAGGGAATCCCCTGCAGCCCACCTCCCTGCACTACATGAGTCCTTATCAGCTCAGCGCCTATGCCATGGCCCTCAAGGCAGTGGGAGAAATCATCCAGGACTATGACAGTGACAAGCTGTTCCCAGCTTACGGCTTTGGGGCCAAGCTGCCTCCCGAGGGACGGATCTCCCACCAGTTCCCCCTGGTACGGTATGGCCAGAGCCTAGACTCCATGCCCTGGCATCTGGCCCACCCAAGTTGACAAATTCTTCTGCTTATGTCTCTTCTAAGGGTCAAGGACCTGCCAAGTAGCAGGAGGAGCTAGGAGAAGGTGGCAGAGCAGGGAGGGGGCAGGTTGGAGGGGACTCTGAGAGACAGCGATGCAAGAAGGAAAGAGTGAGCTAGGATCAGCCCAGCAGGGCATCTTCCCTGACAGAACAACAATGATGAGGACCCCAACTGTGTGGGCATTGAGGGCGTGCTGGAGAGCTACTTCCAGAGCCTGCGCACGGTGCAGCTCTACGGGCCCACCTACTTCGCCCCTGTCATCAACCTGGTGGCCAGGTAAGGAAACTGGGTGGGGCTGGGGGAAATTAAGGGGACCCAGACAGTGAACTGACTTCCCAAGAACAGTTAGGACCACTCTTGGGTGAATTTGGGCTCTGGGGAGAAGGTGAAATTTTCAGTGTTGGCCAGGCTCTGTTATAAAGAGGTTACATAATGCCTTATTCTGAGGTAGAAAGGGTGTCAACAAACTACCCCAACCCCACTCCCTGGGAACAACAACCCAGGCCTCAAGTTTGGGGAAGAGAGAAGGGCCTACAGAACAGTGGGTAAGGCACAAGTTTGGGCATCAGACCTGGGAGTGATCCCAGGTCTACCACTCACTAACCATGTGACCTGAAGCAACTTAGCTTCTCTAAGCCTCCATTTCATCCCTGTAAATAGGTGTAATAATGGATAACCATAGTACCTTCTTTATAGGGTTATTGGAAATTTAAAATTAGATAACAATATAAGAATGATTAGGAATTCCCTGGGGCCCAGTGGTTAAGAATCCGCCTGCCAATGCAGGGCACACGGGTTCAAGCCCTGGTCCGGGAAGATCCCACATGCCGCAGAGCAACTAAGCCCGTGCACCACAACTACTGAGCCTGAGGTCTAGAGCCCGTGAGCCACAACTACTGTAGCCCGCGCGCCTAGAGCCCGTGCTCCACAACAAGAGAAGCCACCACAGTGAGAAGCCCGTGCACTGCAATGAAGAGTAGTCCCTGCTCGCCACAACTAGAGAAAGCCCACGCACAGCAACGACGACCCAACGAAGCCAAAAATAAATATAAATAAAATTAATTAATTAAAAAAAAAAGAAATTACAAACTCTTTAAAAAAAAAGAATGATTAGCACAGTGTGTGCCCCATAGTAAGTGCTCATGGTAGATTAAAATGAGCTTAAGTTGCAGATTAAACTATAGAAGAGTAACTTCTAAAAACAAAAGAGTAACTCCAAATTTTCAGAACAAAAACACAATGCAAAGAAAATCCAGCTCATGTAACAAAGGATTTTCTTAAATGCAGATAAAATAAAATGACAACTAAAACCAAACATATGTCAGTGAACCTAAAGTTTTTCTGATTGAATAAAAAATAATAAGTAAACCGTAGTATGCTAAATAGAAGAGACCCATCGAAAACAAAGTACCTCAGAAAACTTGAAAGTAAAAAGATGAAACAAAAAAAGAGAAGAAAAGTGGAAGGATTTCAGGGAGACTTGGATGTCCAGAGACTTGCCTTTTCTCTAATAAAGATTAGTTATTTTTTAATTCGTAGTGAGATAATAGTTTCTTTAATTACAAAAGTAACATAACATTGCTGTAGAAAATTTCAAGGATGGAGAAATTAAATAAGAAATCACCCAGAATACGGCCCATGGGAATGTGGATGTATATATAGTTTTTGACAGTCTTCCTTATGCAACCATAATGGCAGTCAAATTACATGTAATATTTCACTACTGAGTTTTTCACTTAATAATGGAACCTGAGCACATTTTTTTGTTGTTATTAAACAGACTTCTTAAATATTATCTTGGGCAAGTTCACTCATTCATTCAGTCAGTCAGTCAACATTCCATAAAGGAGAATGTAGCATGAATGTGGGCTGTGGGGCTAGACTAGCTAAGTTACACCCACTCTCCCACTTACTAGCTGTGTCACTTTGGGCAAGACTCTTAACCTCTCTATGCCTGTTTCCTCAGCTGTACATGGGGAGAATAGTATCATAGAGCTGTTGTGAGGACTAACTAAATTAATATTTGTCAAGCACTGAGAACAGTGCCTGCCACATTGTAAGTGCTATAGGTGTTAGCTATTACTGGTACTATTATTATCATTATTACTATTCTAAGGGCATCTGTGTGTGCTCAGTTCTCTGCTGGGGCACTAGAGACTCACAGATGAATCAGATCTAGGCTCAGCCCTTGAGATCTCCTGCCTCGGTGCAGGAGACAGAAATATAAACAAATCATTACCTTCTGTAGGCCGGAGCTTCCCAGACTTTTCCAGCAAGTTGCCTGTTGGCAAAGGCAAACAACCGCTTCCCCTAGGGGAAACTGGGGGCACAGCTGAAAGCAGCCAAGCTTAAAATGTCTTTGAAATCCCCATATTTTATCTTTAAAATGCATGCAAATTTACATTCTTCTGATATTGTGTCCATGTTTGCTATAATTTGGGGGGGGTGTTTTAAGTGTACTTAGAGTCATCTAGCTTTATCCACCAAATCATATAGTATAATGAGTGCTTCCGGTATCCTGTGACCTTGGGTTCCCCTTGGTACACATGCTGGTACCCTCAGGGATGTGAGAACCCATTTAGAAGGGCAGACAGCCCGTCTTGGTGGGTGGCATCCTAGAAGGCAGAGGGAGAAGGAGAGTCTGAGAGACCCAAGGCAGTCTAGTCACAGAGGGGACTGACTGCTTGGCTGGGTGCGGAGGGCAAACTGGACTTTATCAGAGGAAGATGCACAGAGCAGGCCTGGCAGCAGGAACCACATGTGAAAAGCACAGAGGTATGAAGGGTGAGCTCGGTAAACAGTGAACAGTATACTCTGAGCAGAATGTGCAGTGTGTACGGAGGAGTATCCAGAGAGCAGACTGGAAGGAAGACTGGAGGAATCAAGAGCTCAGGCTTTAGGTTCAGTTGTTCAAGCGTGGGCTTGGACCCCAGCTGCACCACCCCTTGGGGATGCTACTTAATGTCTCTGAACTTCGCTTTTCTCATTTAAAAAATTGGAATAAAAAATGTGCCTACCTCATAGAATGGTGGTGGGGATTAAATTAGATCACGTATGTCAAGAGTGCGGCTGTGATTTTGATGATCACGGACGACTCTTTGTCGTTTCCCACCCCACAGCCAGGTGGGGCACAGACTGGCCTTCCCCAGCCAGTCACCCAGCTCCAGGTCTAAATGGCCTTGGGAATGCCAGGCATCGGCAGGGAGCCAAAGATGTACCTCCCGTGCCCAACGCCCTTCCATGCCCCCCAATGTCCTGGCTCACAAATCCCTTCATGAGGGGGCCATTGCCCACTGCTCCAGCCTCATCTCTCTTCCGTGGCCCCACGTGCACCCCCTAGAACACACTCTCTTGGTTTGTACGTGCTTCACCTCCACCTGGCTAACTCCTACTCATTTTTCAGGTCTTGGGTTAGATGTCATGTCCTCAAAGCCCTAACCTCACTGCATCTTAGTGGTGAAAGCATCCATCACCCCGCAGGACAATGTCCAATTCTCTGCTGCATGCTCAGCACCAGACTTGGTGCCTGGCCTGACACGTAGCAGGTGTGCAATGATTATTTGCAAAACGAGTGAGTGACAGGAAACAGTACCAGCCCAAGCCTATGAGGAGGCTGCAGCCAGGATTCAGGAACGGATCATGGCCCACTCCCACCCTGGGCCCTGGGCAAAATGAACTGGAGCTATTTGAATTCTCCACTCTCACCACGCTTTCCTCCTTCTTTATATCAAGCTTAAATATCAGCACTGTCCAACAGCACTCTGCAATGATGGAAATGTTCTGTATCTGTGATGTCCTATATGGTAGCTACCAGCCACATACAGATAGTGAGCGCTTGAAAAGTTGCTAGGGGGAACAAGGAACTGAATGTTGAATTTTATTTAACTTAATTAATATAAATTTCAATAGAGGCTACCTTACTGGAGAGTGCAACTCCATCCTTTCCAATCCACACAGGGCCCGACACTGGAAGTCAAGAGACCAGGTCTGCCACGGCCTTTGTGCTCTCTGAGGTCTCGTTTTTCTTATATGTAAAATAAGGGGACTAGAGTTAATGACTTCTGAAGTCCTTTTCAGGTCAAAAAATCTTGGATTCAAAGACTGATAGTGAGAGAAGGGAAAGGAGCTCTGGGAGCAGCTGTTAGACTGGCTGAGGACCCAGAAGCCTAGGCAATGGGATGTGGTCAGCAGAGGGGAGAAGGGAGAGAGGAGAAATGGGTGAGAGAGGGAAGAAAGGAGGCCTTCAGTCTTTGGTCTTGTTCTTGTATAAATACCAACATCTTTCCAGGGCCAACAAAGCCCTGTGTGGTTTGGGCCCCACCTCATTTCAGTCACATGGTCCACTCTGCTTCCTTCACTTTCTGGGCTCCAGAAAGGGTAGGATTCCTCCAGTCCCATTATGGGGCCTTTGTCCATGCTGTTCCTTCGACCTGGAATAATTCTCCCCCTTCACTTAGCCTCTTCTCTGTCCTCCTCCCCTTTATCCTCAAACATTGTTTCCTTAAAGAAGCTTTCACTGACCTGGGCCATGTCAAGATCCCCTACAGGACACTGTCATAGCAGTGTCTCTTTCTATCCCAACTCTCATCACAAGTGCAATTCTATAGCTATTTCTGTGATTCTTAGATCAGCATCCCCTCTCAAGGGGACTGGGATGGATTTGTTTTTTCTCACTGTGTACCTCCAGTGCCTAAACACAGTACCTGCTATAGTGAGTGTTCTATAAATGTAACTGGAGGGATGGTAGGTGGGGCAGGCAGCCAGGTCTGGGGAAGGATCATGAGCTTCAGAAGCCCCAGTCCTTGACCACTGCTTACGTGCTGGCTGTGGAAGTTTTAGGGACAGGACATTCCTTTGAACTCTGGGCTTTCAGCTGAATTCTGATCTTGGCCTCTCACCCAGGGCTGCAGCCAAGATCTCTGATGGTTCTCAGTACTATGTTCTGCTCATCATCACTGATGGGGTCATCTCTGACATGACACAGACCAAGGAGGCCATTGTCAGTGTGAGTCTGAGGAGGAGGGCTTGGAAGGGAGGGGTCACTGTTAATAACCGTGAAGGGGTTGAGATTTTACCCTACACGCAAGCTAACAAGTCAACCTGCCAGTTTCATGGATGCTGGCAGCAGACACAAAAGCAAAGGACTGTGGGACTTCCCTGGTGGTCCAGTGGTTAAGACTCTGCTTCCAATGCAGGGGGTATGGGTTCGATCCCTGGTTGGGGAACTAAGATCTCACATGCCATGCAGCGTGGCCAAAAAAAGCAAAGGACTTTGCTATTCCCAGCAATAGCAGTAGCTCAACTATCAGCATTGGCTCTGATTCACTAAGTCCCACTTCCCACAAGATAATGTGCAGAGGGCCAGATGACACCTGTACCCACAGTGGGTTGCATTATAGAACAGAAACCCTAAGTGTAGAGAACCCGAGTCTTTTATAATGGGCAGTAAGCATGCCTCTTTCCCTCACAGGCCTCCTCACTGCCCATGTCCATCATTATTGTCGGTGTGGGACCAGCCATGTTTGAGGGTAAGATGGAGGGTGTCCATGAATGGGACCAATAACGGGAAAATAGGGGAGGATCTGGGCACCCAGGCCTGCCTCACAGAAAAGATAGGATGGATGCCTGTGCTGGACTTTGGCCAAGTCACAGACCTTCTCTGAACCTGTTTCCTCATCATAACCGAGGCTGTTGATACAAATACTTCCCTCCTGGGGTTCCTGGGATGAAGGAATGCGTGGGAGGGCATAATAATAACTCCATTACAATGCCTAATATTTGTAGGACTTTGATACAACCGTTAGGCATTCTCGTGATGACTCCAAAGGGGAGCTAAGAGGGAGGGGGCAGCATGGGTTGGTGTGGGAAAGGCCAATCAGCTGAGGGGTGTCTTTTCCGCAGCAATGGAAGAGTTGGATGGTGATGATGTGCGCGTGTCCTCTAGGGGACGCTATGCAGAGCGGGACATCGTTCAGGTAGACCTGACCCGGGAGAGGAAGTCATGGAGTCAAAAGGCACGGTGGGAAGGAGAGGCTAAGTTAGCAGCTGTTCTCCTTTACTGCCTTCTTAATCACCTGCCTTTCTTCCCTTCACTCTTTCAGCCTACCTACATTCATTCAACAAACTCTGAATAACAGGCAGGTTGCTGCAGCCATCGTGGATTCATAGTGTAGGAGATCCCAAGGCTCCTGCCCTCTAGTGGAGGCAACCAATAATAATCACACATCTCATTAGATTGTGATAAGTGCTCCAGAGGGACAGCAAATGCCACAATGAGAGCCTATAACAGGGACCTGATTAGGTAGGGTAGTCAGGGAAGGCTACTACGAGGGAATGACATTTGAGCTGAAATCTAAAGGAGGTATAAGCATTACAGGTAGAGAAGCAGCACGTGAGAAGGCCCTTAGGCTCAAAAGAACTTGCCCAATCATGGAGAGGGCAAGAGGCCAGGGTGGCAGGATCACAGGGAGTGAGAGGAAGAGGAAGCCAAGGCCTTGCCAGTCATGGTGAAGCTCAGAGCTTTGTTCTAAAAGAACTGGAAAGCTCTTGAAGGATTTTACGTAGAGAAGTGGGGTGGTCAGACTTGCATTTTAAGACATGCAGAGATGCTGCAGGACGGTGGACTATAGCAGGGCAAGAGAGAAGGCAGGTAGACCCGTTAATGAAAAAGCCTTTGAAGTAGTACAGGGGATTTGGATGGGAATGGAAGCAGTAAGGATGGAGAGAAGAAGCAGTTTCAAAAGATTATTTAAGAAAAATTTCCAAGAGTTGAAGATTTGATTAAATGATGACAGGGAGCAGGGCTTCAAGGATGATTCTGTTTTCTATACTGAGCCACTGGGTGAGTGATAATCCCATTTACTGATAAAGAGAAAGCTGGAGGAGGAGCAGATTTGGCAGAAAAGCCTAGAATTCCGTTGTAAACACATTGGGCTTGAGGTATCTAAGACCAATGAAAGGAGATGTGATATGGACAAGTAAATATGTGGCTCTGGGCCTTAAAAAAGAGGTCAGGGATGGATGTATAAATTGGGGAGTCATCAGGGAACAGGTTTTGTTTTTTTTTTAAATTGAAGTATAGTTGATTTACAATATGTTTCAGGTATGCAGCATATTGATTCAGTATTTTTAGTTTATACTCCATTAAACGTTATTACAAGATAAAAGCTATAATTCCCTGTGTTATACAATATATCCTTGTTGCTTATCTATTTTATACATAGTAGTTTGTATCTCTTAATCCAGGGAACAGTTTGTAAAGTCACAGAAGTGTATGAAATCACCCAGGAAGAGAACTGAGAGAGAGAAGGCACCAGATTTAGAGATTAGGTAGACCCAGAGGACTGGGGGTGAGGGTGGGGGGAAAGGCATCCAGAAAGTTAGGAGAATCTAGAAGAATGTAATGTGTCAAGAGGGGGAAGTGTTCAGGAAGATTATGGTCAAATGTAATAGAAAGCTAAAGAGGAGTCAGCAAGATGAGGCTGACAATCATTGCCCTCTGGACTAGTTTGGGAAAATGGTGCTGTTGACATCGTTAGCGAGAGCAGTTTCAGTAGACTACATGAAGCCAAATTAGAGTGGGTTGAGGGTGAACAGAAGGTGAAAAAAAAAGTGGGTGGAGAGAAAGCAAATGTAGAAAGCTCCTCAAGATGGGGGAGAGAGATAGTGTGATATTTGGAAAGAGATGTTAGGGGGTCAAAGAGGAAGCCTCCCTACTGCTGCCTTCCCCACTCCCCTCTCTTCTGTCCACCACCCACATCTGATTGTCTGTGCCTGTCCCAGTTCGTCCCATTCCGAGACTATGTCGACCGGTCAGGGAACCAGGTGCTGAGCATGGCCCGACTAGCCAAGGACGTGCTGGCCGAGATCCCAGAGCAGCTACTGTCCTATATGCGCACCAGGGACATCCAGCCTCGCCCTCCACCCCCTGCCAACCCCAGGCCGACGCCAGCTCCAGAGCATCCCTGAATAGCCCACCTATCCAAAGCCTAGCAGCCTGCTCACCTGCCCACCCACTGCTTCTGCTGAAAGCCAGAGGCACCTGGAACCCTGGACCTCACTGGAAGGCCAGCTTGGAGGATCGGTACTGGCTGGTCGAGCCCTCTGCCCCCTCAACCATAGGAGGGCCTGGCACTCCCTGCCTTCATGCCAATAATAAAGCTGATCTCTACTCCAGTTCTGTCTCATGGGTCTTGGGGAGGGAGGGACCCAGGATCTGGGGCCACACCAAGAGAAGGAGGGGGCAAGGACAGTTTCAGCTAGGGTTCATCCCCATCCTAACACACATTCATCTAACACTTGAGACATTCTTCAAATACGTTAAGGAATAAGTGAATCTTTATGTGTGTACATTTTTTCTGAGGGGAGAGGCCCATAGCTTTTATCAGATTCTAAAAGGGGTTCTTGACCTCCAAAGGGGTCAGCTTTAAGATGATTCTGTATAACTCTGCTCTAATCCATCTAGTCCAAGTTTTTTGAGTGAGGATAATAAAAGAGTTGATATTTTCTTTGAGTATTCACTGCACGTCAGACACTGTGCTAGGTGATTTACAGGTATCATCTTATTCAACCCTCACAACAATCCTGTGAGGTAAGCACTGTTTTATCTCCATTTTACACATGAAGAAACTAAGGCTCAGAGAGGTTAAGTCACTTATTGTAGAGAACCCAACAGTTTGACTCCAGATCCAAAGATCTTAATCAGCAAACCTCTTCCTGGGGTGTTAATTTTATAAGGATGTTTGGGGGAAGACACTGTATATGAAAACACATACTTTATAGTGGGTCAACTGCAAGGTTTGTATTAAGATAAAATAGAAGTTTCCAGATGCTTTGGGCTTCGCCCCAGAACCCTGGCAGAATCTTTCACGCTCGCCGTTGATGGCAAAACTGGACAGGCTCAGCAACAAGTATTGTTTAACAAGTGGACTCTTCCTGGCCCCCAAGTTCTCCGAAGCCCCCAAGAACTGACAATAGAGTTGTCGAGCTCAGCTTTACAAATAAGTAAAGGTAGGTGAGGAAGAATTTAACGACTTGCCCAAGTTCACATAGCTACTAAGTGGCCCAGTCACATTAAAAGCAGCTCTGTTTTTTTGTTTATTTTTTAATTTTTTTTTATTTTTCGGTACGCGGGCCTCTCACTGCTGTGGCCTCTCCCGTTGCGGAGCACAGGCTCCGGACGCGCAGGCTCAGCGGCCATGGTTCACGGGCCCAGCCGCTCCGCGGCATGTGGGATCTTCCCGGACCGGGGCACGAACCCCCATCCCCTGCATCGGCAGGCGGACTCTCAACCACTGTGCCACCAGGGAAGCCCGCAGATCTGTTTTGACACTATCTTCCAACCGGCAACCCGTAGCCATGAAGCATTTCCCCGCCTACCTACAGGGTTCCAGCATCTGAATCTCATTTTACCTTACACAACCCCTTTCACGCCCCACCAGCCTTCTGCACCACCCCCAATCAGGCAGCTACTTTCAGATTCACACCTTTTTCTCCAGCCCTGCCCCTTTACCTTTTCCAAGCCCCACCGTTTACCTTCAGCCTCACAACGTTTTTCCCAGCTATATCCTTTCCCCCTAGCCCATCTCCAAGTTCCAGGCCCACCCAAAGCCCCGCCCTTTTGACTGGTTTATTCACTTCCAGCCCCGCCCCGCCCCTACCTATAACTTCGGGTCCCCCTTAGGCTCCAGTCCGCGTCCCTCTTGCTCTTGGCCCTGCCCCCAGTCCCGCCCCGTGGCTCCCGCCCCGCCTCGCCGCCTTCCTCCGAGACCAAGGCCAGGTCCCTACCGCAGCCGCGGCGCCAGCAGGAGGGAGAGAAGGAGGAGGGGGGGAGAGAGGCAGAGGGGGAAGGGAGAAGGGCGGGCTCCTCACGCCCAGTCCGCGCTCACCGTACGTGGTCGCAGATTCGCTACAAACGGCCCCACCACTCCGGGTCCCGAGTACGGCAACTTCAGTCTCCAGAAACTCAGCTCTAAGATGGAGGTGCTAGAAAAGCCATGTAGGGTGTCCAGGGGCACTTCCGAATCCCAGAGAATGGCCTCTTGAGCCTCAGCGGGCGGGCGGGGATGTGTGGCGAAAGTGCAGTTCGGCAGCGTTGCGGCGTCGCGTTTACCCTGCGCAGACGCCGTCGCCGCCGCTGCTGCCGCCGCCGCTGCCACTGCCTTTGCCGCCACCGTCTCCGCCGCCGCCGTCCCCGCGCTGCCTCCGGGAGCCTCCATTGTTCCGGCGGTGCTGGGTCCCGAGACCGGGCAACCTAGGGGCTTTCGAAAGGGGCGGCGGCCGCCGCAATTGAGCGACCGGGGCGCCGGCGGGACTGGGAGCGGCAGGGGTCAGCGCGGGAATCCCAGGGAGCCGAGCCAGAGCGTGGGGCGGCAGGAGGTCGGGGTGGCGAGGTCTGCAGTCTCCGGAATTGGGACTCCCCATCCCCGGCCCGTCTTTCCCCGCCGGCCTCCCCTAGTGGGGTCGGAGCCCCGGCGGGCGCCCTCGGCAATGAGCCCGGACTCGAGGTGGCCGGTGAGTGCGGGCCAGGGACCAGGGCGGGAGTGGCCAGCCGGGAAGGGGTAGGCTACTTTAGTGGGGCGCGCACTGAGCTGCCCAGCCCGAGTACCCTCGGGCCACTCCATCCCGGAGAACTGACAGTGCATTCGCTCACAGCCTGCATTCCGGGCAACACTGTATCCTTCGGGGTTGCCTGGGGCTGCCTGGGCCAATGGCAGGAGAAGAGCCTTGTTTAACATTTTACACTTCAACAAAGGGGAAACGTAGCCGCATCCGGGAGAGGGCTGCGGGCACCGCCCGGCCCGGCCTAATCCCTCTGGCCTCCGCCCCCTACTTCCTCCAGCCCTCGGAGCGCCTGGGGCAGATGCCGCCGCCATACCCCTGGGCTGGGGCCCTGTGCACGGGCTTTCGGGAGTAAGTTGCCTTGTCTCTCCTCTGTGCTTCTGTTTCTGAGTCCCAGCGGGACGTTTGCTGGGGGTTTCTGTACTGATTAGGGAGCCAGCTGGGGCAGCAGAGCTGCAGCGTTCACCAGGGACTTATCATAGAAAGAGGAGAGTTTGTTTGTGCTTCTGATTGGTTTGTTTAAAGACAGGTGCAGGTAGGAAGTAGGGGCGAGTTTAAGGAGTAGTTTTACTGATATGACAATCTGGGGCTTTGACAGAGAGACTGGAGCAGCTCACTAGCTTGGTTAAGTCGCAGGAGAGGAGCCAACAAGGACCGTTATTAATCAGGGAGCTCAGGGTGGCTTTGCCTGGAATGGCGCCAAGACCACAGTTAAATTGTTGCACTCAGCTAGGCCTGGAGAAATTGGGGCAGTCTCTCTGACCAAGCTGGGCTTCCTGGGGGCTGGTGCCGTCTGCTGTCTCCACTCACCCAGGAACACTGGAGAGGAGGAAGGGAGGGCTCTGAGGACCAGCATGGAGCTGAGTGTGCCTGGATTGTCATGTTCCTGTTTGTACCCTTAGGGCCTGGTGCCACTCCCAGGGCCAGGGCATAGGCTTACCGTAAAGGCCTCAGAAATTAACTAATTCTTTCTGTAACCCAGTGATTTCTGCTGGAGTCCAGGACCAAATCATTGGCTACCTGTTCAAGCTTCTGCATGGGCTGACACTAGCCTTCATCCATCTCATCTCCAGAACTGGTGATCCCCTCACTTAGCTATTCATTCAACAGATTATTTATTCATTGGCCAAAACAACACTACATGCCAGGTACTGGGGATACAGAGGTGGGTAGGCTCTGGTGTCTGCACTGCACAGCTCCCAGTCTAATGGGAGGAGACAGAGAACTTCCAGTGTGGTGAATGCCATGGTGGAGGTGAGGATGAAATGCTGGGGAAACATAGCTCTCCATGGGAGAGACAAAGAAGCATAACAGGAGTGACATTCGAGCCATGTTTTGAAGAATGAGTGGGAGCTCACTAATCAGGGAGGTTGGAAGGCATTCTAAATAGAGATCATCTTGCAGGAATGAGAGGTTGTAACATTCAGGGACTGGCAAGTTGTCCTGGTTAGACAGAAATACAGCTATAACTGGTGAAAAGAATCTAGAAAGGAGGACTAAGGCCACACAGTGAAAGGAGCACCTTGAATATCATCATAAGGAATTTGGATATTATCCTGAAGTAAGTGGGGAACATCAGGAGGATGCTTTTAATCAAGAGACTAACATGATCGTTTCTGCTTGGTAGAAAGATCGTTCTGGACACATTGTGTGAGATTAGGCTAGAAGAACTGAGACATAGAGCAGGAGGATCAGGCAAGAGGTGATAAGGCCAAGACTATGGCCACGTTATGGAGGAGGGGGCATTTGGAGCTGCTGTAGAGGTTGGCTGGCCAGGACCCTTGGGGAGAGGGAGGGCTGGAGAGAGTGGAGTGGGTGGCCAGGAACTCTTCCCTCGGCCTGTGCTAACTGATCTGTACATTCTAGATGTGACAGCATGGGGGTGGACTTTGACGTGAAGACTTTCTGCCACAACTTGCGGGCAACTAAGCCACCGTATGAGTGCCCTGTGGAGACCTGCCGCAAGGTCTACAAGAGTTACAGTGGTATTGAGTACCACCTGTACCACTATGACCATGACAACCCACCGCCCCCACAGCAGACTCCACTCCGAAAGCACAAGAAGAAGGGGCGCCAGTCACGCCCAGCCAACAAGCAGTCACCCACCCCCTCAGAGGTATCCCAGTCGCCCAGCCGTGAGGTGATGAGTTACGCACAGGCCCAGCGCATGGTGGAGGTGGACCTGCACGGCCGCGTCCACCGCATCAGCATCTTTGACAACCTGGATGTGGTGTCAGAAGATGAGGAGGCCCCTGAGGAGGCCCCTGAGAACGGCAGCAATAAGGAGAACACTGAGACACCGGCTGCTACTCCCAAGTCAGGCAAGCATAAGAACAAGGAGAAGCGCAAGGACTCCAACCATCACCATCACCACAATGCTTCTGCAAGCACCACTCCCAAGCTGCCAGAGGTGGTATACCGGGAGTTGGAGCAGGATACCCCTGATGCCCCGCCCCGGCCAACTTCCTATTACCGGTAAGGCCGCCTCCACCTCCCAACTCTGGAAAACTGGTCAAGCAGGGCTCAGGAGTCAAAGCTAGGTGATAGGAAGTGGCAGGGGTAAAGCATAGCAGAAGCACACCGGTCCTGCCAAGGCATAAAAGTGCCCCAGCTAATGACGATGGCACTTCGTCTCCACTGCCACATGCCAGGCCCTGCACTGGCTGCCTTATAGCCATTCCATTATTTTATTCTCACAACTCACTCAGGTAGGCATTGTTCTGATTTCACAGATGAGGAAACCATGGTCCAGAAAAAGGACCAAGAAGTCACATGTCAGTAGATAGCTGACAAACCCAGGTTCCTCTGACTCCAAAGCTGCACTATTTCCACAGTATCAAAAGGTCCCATTTTTTGTTCCTGACTCTTATTACTCCATCACTCTGTGATCTTGGGAAAGGCATTCAGCTTTTGGGGTTGCAGTGACCCCATCTGCAGAGTAGGTATAATATTCCTCTGGTAGCCTAAAGGTACAAGACTAGGGACAATGATTTCATAAGGTTATAAAATCAGTTTGTAAATCTAAAGAAGTAATTTTCCCATTACTTGTTCTGTTATTGTCACCCATCCTTTAGCCTGCGTAAGCAGTATTTTCATCGCCTATGTTTTGTACTCCTCCAAGGACCCTTTTATTTGTTTCATTTAACTGTTTCTTAGTACCCCACTTCCTTCCAAAAATTAGTCACAGTGGCTCCTAATAAAGTCACAGGCATAGGGCTTCCCTGGTGACGCAGTGGTTGGGAATCCACCTGCCAACGCAGGGGACACGGGTTCGAGCCCTGGTCCGGGAAGATCCTACATGCCGTGGAGCAGCTAAGCCCGTGCGCCACAACTACTGAGCCTGTGCTCTAGAGCCTGCGAGCCACGACTGCTGAGGCCTGTGTGCCTGGAGCCCATGCTCCGTGACAGGAGGGGCCACCACAGTGAGAAGCCCGCGTGCAGCAACAAAGACCCAATGCACCAAATATAAATAAATTAATTAATTAATATTTTTAAAAAGTCACAGGCATAAGGCTAAATTCCTTTAACTTGAGGTAAAAAAATGAAGGAGTGGGGAAGTGTGGTGGTGGAACTACATACAGAAACCCTAGCTGAAGGATGGAATAAAAACCAAGTGTAAAATTTCTTAGAGTCTTGGCATCCAAGTCAAAGAGGGCATTTGGGTGAGTTCGTTAAGGAGCCATCTTTGGTGTCAGCTAATCAGAAAGCCTGATCTCTGACAAGGACTTGTTGTAAAGGTTTTTATATGAAAGGTAGTTTTTACCAGAAGGGCAACCCATGTGATGTTATACTAAATCTCAGTTTTTTAAAAGCAAATCTTTGGGAACTCAAGTAATTTGGCCCAATGTGTCACTCTCCTCTCACCGCTGTTCACATGCTAGCCAGTCTCTTCTTCCTCTCTTCCATCCTTTCATCTGTTCAGCCCAGCTCCGTTTCCCTCTGGCTTTCCACTGCCTCTCTTGTCTGTTAGTACTGACTGCCATGCCCACCTCCCAACACACAGACCCCTCTCTGGGCCTGCCCTCTCTCCTAATGGCTCTTCAGTGCTCTTGGCTCCAGTAAGCAGCCCAGCCCAGCTCCTCTGCTCCTTTTCTTCATCCCTCCACTCAGATTCGCTCTTTCCTCGGGGGAATCAGATCTGTTCTCCAGGCAGCAGCTCTCAGCTGGTGCACTGCAGTCAGTTGGGAGGTGTGTTGCATGTAATTTGTTACTACTGTTAGCAGAACTGCCTCTTTTGGAAATGATTTACTTTCTATATAAATGTAAGAAGATTTGAGGTCATCCCTCTAATAACACCACTTGCCTTGCTCACATCTGGTATGCTTTCTTGAGGGGGAGTGTCAGCTGCTGTGTCAGGAATTGTACGTGACATGCAGCCTACCTTATCTGCGCCACACCCTGTAATCTTGGTGCACGGTGGGAGTGTGTTATGCACCATCACATAATGTCACGTGTGTCATGGCAGAGAAAAGGTTGAGAGCTGGTGCCAAGGCCTGGAAGGGACCAGATGTTTCACACTAGCCCTGAGCCACACCCTTTTCCAAGGATGAGGACATTGCATTCACCTTGGGGAAGAGGTAAAGGGCTAAGGAAGAAGTTGCTTCTGATAGACACAGTATTTTAGTCTGTCCTCCCTTCCACCCCCTAAATGTCTTTCAAACGAGCAACACTGAGCACCTATTTCTGTGTGGTGAATCAGACATGGTTCTTGCCTCGTATCTAGTAGTGGAGGAGTTAAGACACAAAAACAGTTATAATGCAAGACAGGGTGGGGCAGATCTATACAAAAACTAATAATAAAGCTAACATTTATTGAGTACTTGCTCCGTGCCAGCTACTGTTCTAAGCCCTTTACCTGTAGTAACTCATTTAATGTTCACAACAGCTGTATGAAATAGGTTCAAGTTAGCATCACCATTCTACAGGTGTGGAAACCAAGGCCCAGAGAGATCAGCTCACTCGCCTGGTGTCATCCAGAGCATGGCTCCGGAACCTGTGCTTGCCTGGCCTGCTGTAGCCCCCAGAGCCACATTTCCCTTGTGGAGAGGAGAGGGGAGGCATGGGAACTAACATTTATCTAGGGCCTGCTGTGTGCCACTTGATTTAGCCCATTTGTTTCTCATTCTGTCATCAATAAAACTGAGGTTCAGGGCTTCCCTGGTGGCGCAGTGGTTGAGAGTCCGCCTGCCGGTGCAGGGGACACGGGTTCGTGCCCCGGTCCGGGAAGATCCCACATGCCGCGGAGCGGCTGGGCCCGTGAGCCATGGCCGCTGAGCCTGCACGTCCAGAGCCTGTGCTCTGCAACGGGAGAGGCCACAACAGTGAGAGGCCCACGTACCACAAAAAAAAATAAATAAATAAAAATAAGACTGAGGTTCAGAAAAGGCCAGTGATGTCCCGAATGCCACAAAGTAACAGAGCCAGGATGTAAATCCAAGTTTGTTAGAGGGCAAAGCCCTGTTCTTTCCGTTGTAGCTCCCTGTAGCTTTACAACACCAGGGTCAGGCCACCTAGAGTGTGCATGGCAAGGGGGTGGGGAGCCTACTTTGTATCCCAGGCACCTGGAGCAATCCTTAGCTGCAGTCCTGCTGGCCCACTGAGTGCTGTGAAGTGGAGTTTGAATCCTCACTCTGCCACTTCCTGGTTGTGTGAACTAACAGTGTTGGGCAGTTAATTAACTTCTCAAAGCTTCCAGTTTCCTTGTCTATAAAGTGAGGGCAACAAAAACATTGACCCTATGGCTATGGGGAAAATAAATGTGATAACTTAGCACAATGCCTAGCTTATAGTAAATGCTCAGTAAATCTTAGCTATTCTGACTGTTATTTCCCAAGGTTATCCAGAGAGTAAAGAGTACCTAGAGTTTGAGGGAGCCCTGAGCTGATGCTGGTACCAGCTAACAGAAGACCTACAGCAGCTGCATTCAGGACATAGCCAGTTGGTGCTAAAACAACTTATGTATGATTTGCAAATGAAAACTGAGGACCTTCCTTCCTCTGACTCCTTGTATCATCACCCAGACCACCCCAATAATGGGTCCTAGCTGCCCCATCCTTCAGGAGTCTGGCTGAGCCTCTGCACCTCAAAGGAGGCAGTGTAGCAAGCTAGGACGTGAGCTTTGAAATCGGCATGGTTGGGTTCATATCCCAGCTCTGCCACTTTCTCACAAGAGGACCAGGGCAGGTGAATTAACCTCCCCAAATGTAAGTTTTCCTTTTCTGCAAAATAAGAATGATTATAGGACTTAGAGTGCCTGGGGTAAAGGTGAGAATAGACAACACAGATGTAAAGGCACAGGCCTAGAAAAGGGTGAGTACTCTGCAGATATAACCCATGGTCTTTAAAGGAGGGAAATCTCAACCTTCTGGTGCTGAGCTGCCTATGTGCACTGCAGGTACATCGAGAAGTCGGCGGAAGAGCTGGATGAGGAAGTAGAGTATGACATGGATGAGGAGGACTACATCTGGCTGGATATCATGAACGAGCGGCGGAAGACGGAGGGTGTGAGTCCCATTCCGCAGGAAATCTTTGAGTACTTAATGGACCGGCTGGAGAAAGAGTCCTACTTTGAGAGCCACAATAAAGGCGACCCCAATGCACTCGTGGATGAAGATGCAGTGTGCTGTATCTGCAATGATGGTGAGTGCCAGAACAGCAATGTCATCCTCTTCTGTGACATGTGCAACCTGGCTGTGCACCAGGAGTGCTACGGTGTCCCCTACATCCCTGAGGGCCAGTGGCTGTGCCGCCGCTGCCTACAGTCACCCTCCCGTGCTGTGGACTGCGCCTTGTGCCCCAACAAGGGTGGTGCCTTCAAGCAGACAGATGATGGGCGCTGGGCCCATGTGGTGTGTGCCCTATGGATCCCTGAGGTCTGCTTCGCCAACACGGTCTTCCTGGAGCCTATCGACAGCATCGAGCACATCCCGCCAGCTCGCTGGAAGCTGACCTGCTACATTTGCAAACAGAGGGGCTCAGGGGCCTGCATCCAGTGCCACAAGGCCAACTGCTACACAGCCTTCCATGTGACGTGTGCCCAGCAGGCCGGCCTTTACATGAAGATGGAGCCTGTGCGGGAGACGGGTGCCAATGGCACCTCCTTCAGCGTCCGCAAGACTGCCTACTGCGACATCCATACGCCTCCAGGTTCAGCACGCCGCCTGCCTGCCCTGTCCCACAGCGAGGGGGAGGAGGAGGAGGAGGAGGAGGAGGAGGAGGGTAAGAGTTGGAGCTCAGAGAAGGTCAAGAAGGCCAAGGCCAAGTCCCGGATCAAGATGAAGAAGGCGCGGAAGATCTTGGCGGAGAAACGGGCAGCAGCACCTGTGGTGTCTGTGCCCTGCATCCCACCACACAGGTATGAGGGAAGCAGGTGGACAGGCTGTTGAGGGAAGAAGCCCTGTTGGAGACTGACAGCCCCCTGAGTGGAGTGACAGGGTTGGGGTATCTTCTTCCTATCAGGAGCTACATAGAAGTTTTGGGGTTTTTTTGTTTTTAATATCAAAAGAGATGAGCTCTAGCAGGTCACCTGGCTTTTACACTAGGAAACAGAAACTTCAGCTTTTATCTGGCAGACCTAACGTGTTTTAAACTGCCTTCCGTTTTGATGAGGTGGTTTAAGTTAGGAAGAAAGAGGATGGAATAGCTACCAGCCACAGTGGAAGAAATGGTCCGACTCTGAAGGGAGAATGGAATGAAGAAGGGGGACGGATACGCTCTAGGAATCGTGAAACGGTTGCTGCCACAAATAAGTCCAAATGAGGGCTACAGTCATCATTTGCTTTTTACTCTTGCTTGTGCTACATAGTCGATTTCCTATACTGCTGTACAGTAGTACTTCATCTTAAAACCTTCCCAGGCTCAGTCTGAGTTGGGTATCCCAGGGTCAAATAGCACTCTGGGCTGCAGTGCCAAGAGCAGTGTTAGGGGCAGGCTCCCTGACCCACTGGTGAACAGAATTATGGATCTGGCTTAGAGCTGGGAGCTTGGCTCCCTGTCTGCTGAGTTGCCATTGACAGCTCTCTTTGCTCTTCTTTGCTTTAGCCCAGTGTCATAGGCCTTTTTGACAGTAGATTTATTCCCTATTTAGCCCCACTCTGAAACTCTCATTAGCCAGAGACCACTGTTCTGCTTAAGAAAATCAGGGCCCAAGAGGTTTTTCTCTTTGCTCTCCTGCTTCCCAGGCTCAGTAAAATCACTAACCGCCTGACCATCCAAAGGAAGAGCCAGTTCATGCAGAGGCTGCACAGCTACTGGACGCTAAAGAGGCAGTCACGGAATGGGGTCCCACTGCTGCGTCGCCTGCAGACACACCTGCAGTCTCAGAGGAACTGTGACCAAGTTGGGGTACTGTGTCAGATTCCCTGTGGGCTCTAGGAACTAGTGCCAGGGGCACGAGGACAGAGATTTTGGGGGGGGCGTACCGCCCGGCATGTGGGATCTTAGTTCCCCGACCAGGGATTGAACCTGCACCCCCTGCCTTGGAAGCGTGGAGTCTTAACCACTGGACCGCCAGGGAAGTCCCCAAGGACAGAGATTTGTGAATGTAGTTTTCAGTGTCTGAGGGCTTGGGCTGTTTCCTCCTTTAAACTAAGCCTCAAAGCAAGCTCAGGATGAAATCCTTACAGATGATTTTTAACGCATTTTTCCTATGTGTTCATCTGTTCGTTCACAGCAAGCATATACTGAGCACCGACTCCGTGCTGGGCCTAGGGGCCACGTGGGTTGAGGAGCTTCCACTTCAGTTAGTTAGTGAGCCTACCAGTAAATCACTGTGCTCCCTCCTTTGGCTTTACCTGCCCTTGACCCAAGTTTCCTGGGCTCTCGTCCCCTCTGGCTCTCTCATCATTTCCTGATCCCTCTTTTGCCTCTTCAGAGAGATTCTGAAGACAAGAACTGGGCCCTCAAAGAACAGCTCAAGTCCTGGCAGCGGCTTCGGCACGACCTGGAGCGAGCCCGGCTGCTGGTGGAGCTGATCCGCAAGCGGGAGAAACTCAAAAGGGAGACGGTGAGTGCTCCTGGGCCAACTCTTTTTTACAGTAGAGAAAACAGACCCAGGAAAACAGAAAACATGGACAAGTATGTGTCACCTGTCCAGGAAGCAACAGGGCTGATGCGGGAGTCAGGTCTCGTGAGCTCAGTTTGCTCTCAAGCCCACCGGAAGCAGAATGTCGCAGGAGAGTGTGACCGGAATCCTAAATTATGTGATGCAGGTAGCTGGTGCTGGGAGCTCAAGGAAGGGAAAGTCCAAAGGAGTCAAGTACACCGAGCTGTGTGGGGTGGGAAGGAAGGCGAGTTCCCATACCAGCTACAACCATCTCCTCAGACCTCTCTGCCACGGGACTGGCCTAGGCCTGGCTGATTGGGCCTTTATGTGTGTCAGATCAAGGTCCAGCAGATTGCCATGGAGATGCAGCTGACCCCTTTCCTCATCCTCCTTCGAAAAACCCTGGAGCAGCTCCAAGAGAAGGACACAGGCAACATCTTCAGCGAGCCGGTCCCTCTGTCTGAGGTAACCGAATTGGACGAAGTAAGAATCCCTTCCCCTCACTCCACCTTCTTTCTGTTCCTCTCCCAGATGGACCCCCGCTGCAGGTCTGGGCCAGGGACTAGGAGGGGACCTTGAAGAGAGGGGCTGGTGGCTCTGGGGCTCCAGGATGAACTGGAGCCACATGCATCACCTGGACTCTGTCTTGTCCCTGTCATATCCCAAGGGCCCAGAATGGGAGGCAATCTGCACTCCTTCCCCAGAGGCAGGGACTGAGTCTGCCAAATGAATTATCGCAGGGCAGGAAGACACTTTGCGGGTGCTGAACCCTAGAACGGAGAATTTAGAAGGCTCAGCACCTAAAGAACCATCTCTGAAGCCCTAGGTCCTGACTGGCAGACTCTTCTCTCTAAAAGGTATAAAATGAGAGGCCTGAGGCAGCAGCCTCCTTATAAGTCTTAATGATAAGTAAAAAGAGCTATAGGAATGCAAGGTGGTGTTTTTTTCCAGAGGATTCCCCTAGTCATTTTCTTACTAAAGCGTCATATGGCTCTAGGAGATAGATTTGGCTGTAATTTCATTACTGTTTTCTAGGTGAGGAAAAGAAGGCCCAGAGAGGTTAAGAGGCTTGCCAAGGTCACACAGCTTGTGACTAGTAAAGTCAAGACTAGAATCCGGCTTTCTTTTCCCCTGTGCTGAATGCCTGCCTCTAACTGTGGTGGGAGGAGGTTGCTGGATGCATTTCAAGGGAGGTTTATCAGGAACAGGGGTTCAGGGGGAATGAGGAACGTATCTCCACTTAGCTACACCTACCGTGTTCTCCCAGGTACCTGACTACCTAGACCACATCAAAAAGCCTATGGACTTTTTCACCATGAAGCAGAACTTGGAGGCTTACCGCTACCTGAACTTTGATGATTTTGAGGAGGACTTCAACCTCATCGTCAGCAACTGCCTCAAGTATAATGCCAAGGATACCATCTTCTACCGGGCAGCAGTGCGGCTCCGTGAGCAGGGTGGTGCTGTGCTCCGCCAGGCCCGGCGCCAGGCAGAAAAAATGGGCATTGACTTTGAGACGGGCATGCATATCCCCCACAGCCTGGCTGGAGACGAGGCCTCACACCACACCGAAGATGGTGGGTGATAAGTCACACCTCCACATAGAGGCCAATGCCAGGGATGAACAGCTTTCCAAAGTCCCCTCCTGGGAGCAGGCATTGTGTAGGCAGGAAGCAGCTAGGCTGAGCAGTGGCAAGCTATCCCCAGGAGTGCGCTCTAAGAAGCCAGACTGGGTGAATGGATCGCAGTCCCTGCCATTGCACATCTCGGTGCTACTGTTTTACAGCTGCTCCTGGTGAGGAGCAGAGGGGGAGAAGAGTGGGTTTCTTGTTGCCTGCCCAGGTTCACGGGGCCCAGAGGACTGCCCTGAGTCTGACCCTTTCCTCCCTATTCCCACCCCTGGCAGCAGAGGAAGAGCGGCTGGTCCTGCTGGAGAACCAGAAGCACTTGCCAGTGGAAGAGCAGCTGAAGCTGTTGCTCGAGCGGCTGGATGAGGTGAATGCCAGTAAGCAGAGCGTGGGCCGCTCAAGGCGTGCAAAGATGATCAAGAAAGAGATGACGGCACTGCGGCGCAAGCTTGCCAACCAGCGGGAAACTGGACGGGATGGGCCTGAGCGGCATGGCCCCTCCAGCCGGGGCAGCCTGACACCCCACCCGGCAGCCTGTGACAAGGACGGGCAGACAGACAGTGCCGCCGAGGAGAGCAGCAGCCAGGAGACAGGCAAAGGTCTGAACCCCGCAGCATGGTGGACCCCGAGGCCAGCCAGACTTTGACTCTGCAGCACACACTCAGCGCCTGCCATGCCCCAGGCAGAGGTCCCTCATGCACAGCCAGCTGTACTTTCTCCCTCATTCCCCAGTCAAGGGCCTCTTAGCTGCCTCTCTGGCTATTTGTGTAAGAGACAATGTTCCCAACTCCATGCCCCCCAGATTATCTCCCCTACTCTAGCTGGAGTTATGGTCCTATATACCCAGGGCCTACCCTGGACGTATGCCCTTCCCACATCAGGCCCCTCACCGACTCTCCTTCTCTCTTTCTCTGCTCCAGGCCTGGGTCCCAACATGTCCTCAACCCCCGCACATGAGGTGGGCAGGAGAACCTCAGTTCTGTTCTCCAAAAAGAACCCGAAGACAGCTGGACCGCCCAAGAGGCCGGGCCGGCCCCCCAAAAACCGGGAGAGCCAGATGACCCCCAGCCACGGAGGCAGTCCTGTGGGGCCCCCCCAGCTCCCCATCATGGGCTCCCTGCGTCAGCGCAAGCGGGGTAGGAGCCCTCGGCCCAGTTCGAGCTCAGACAGCGACAGTGATAAATCCACAGAAGACCCCCCAATGGGTGAGCCTCACCATCACCCAGCCCCGCAGTAGAGTGAGCAAAGCTGCCATCCTTCCCAATATAACTCCCACCTATCCCTTCATTTGCCCATAATATATCAGAGCTAGAAGGGCCCTTAGGAATCCTTTAATTCAATTCCCTCATTTTACAGATGGGGAAACTGAAGCCCAGAGATGCTGACCCAGCTAGATTCCCATCCAGGGCCCCCCGCTCCTCCATTGTATCACTTCACCTTTTCTCTTCTTATCCTCCTTGGGGAATCTCCTTTAAGCCATTTGTATCCTAAGGCCAGTAACTGCCAAGGGAAGTGCAAGGGGTGGGGCAGAGCTGTGGCCAACTGTGGTGGACACTGCCCAGAGCTAGCTCTGCTGGCCAAGGTTGGAGGAATTTTCCAGCACAGAAGCGAAAGCCAAGCTCCAAGTCCCTCTTACCCCCAGTAGATCTCTGATCTACATCTTCCTGACTGATTCCTTCCCTTCCCCCCTCCCCCCAACCAAGACTTACCAGCCAACGGCTTCAGCGGTGGAAACCAGCCAGTAAAGAAGAGTTTCTTGGTGTATCGTAATGACTGCAGCCTTCCTCGGAGCAGCTCTGACTCTGAGTCCAGCAGCAGTAGCAGCAGCAGCGCTGCCTCAGACCGGACCAGGTACCAGTCCTCCGGATCAAGACCCACCTCCGGGATGGCCTTCTAGATTTCCCTATGGGGAGTGGGGTGGCAGCCATTTTAGCCTAGATTAAGATGGCTCAAACCAAAGGTTCTCTGCAAAATAAATGGAATAGATGAGACTGTCACCATAATGAAACAGAGGGGCCCACCCTGTGTTAAGCTGATGGTTTAGAACAGAGGGCATAAACTGGTTCCTTGTGGGCTGGATTTGGCCTGCAGACATTTTGTTTGGCCAGCATAGTATTAAAAAAGATTCGGAAGTGGCCTATAAAATCCCAGTTTCTATAGTCTCTGTAAAAATCAGACTGGCAGTTCTGGCCACTGTTGACTTAAGACGGGCGCATGCATTCAGCACTACTGCTGTGTCCAGCCCACTTCAGTCAGATCACCCCCAAGTCCCTGAGGGCATTTGAGTTTGAAATTCTTCAAGTAGCCTCTGCTTTCCAAACGTCTTAGACCCTAGGGGCTTAAAGAAGGGAGGATAGGGCTTCCCTGGTGGCGTGGTGGTTGAGAGTCCGCCTGCCGATGCAGGGGACACAAGTTCGTGTCCCGGTCTGGGAGGATCCCGCATGCCGCAGAGCGGCTGGGCTCGTGAGCCGTGGCCGCTGGTTCTGCGCGTCCGGGGCCTGTGCTCCGCGGCGGGAGGGGCCGCAACAGTGAGGGGCCCGCGTACGTAAAAAAAAAAAAAAAAAAAAAAAGAAGGGAGGATACCCACCATGTCATTCCCCACTCTTCCCCTCCTTTGAGTTGAGCTTCCCTTTTGTCCACAGCACAACACCTTCAAAACAAGGCCGGGGCAAGCCCTCCTTCTCTCGGGGCACGTTCCCAGAGGATAGCAGTGAAGATACCTCAGGCACTGAGAACGAGGCCTACTCCGTGGGCACTGGCCGCGGCGTGGGCCACAGCAGTAAGTACGCCTGCCCAAAGCCAGGGGTTCTGGGGGCCCAGTGTCAGGGCCTTGCCAGACCCCGGATTGCTGATCCGTCCCCTCTCTCCCATTCCTGTGAAGTGGTAAGGAAGAGTCTGGGCCGGGGAGCTGGCTGGCTGTCAGAGGATGAGGACTCCCCACTGGATGCTCTGGACCTGGTGTGGGCCAAATGCCGAGGGTATCCATCATACCCAGCTCTGGTAGGCTTCCACTTTTCTTGTCATATCCCTTGTCTTCCAACCCCAGAACACAGACTCAAAAGTAGCAGACTTTTTCTACTCTCTGCTGAGCTGCAGAGCACAGGAGTCTTTGGCAGATAGACACTTAGAGGTCCCTGGTTAGTTTCTCCATCTCTCCCTTTTTCTTCCCTTTGCCCCTTGGGCTCTGAAATAGTTCAGCATGGGAATAAGCCAAGGGTCAGCACTGCAGCCCAAGGAGTGTGGTAACCTTTTTCTGTTCCCACTTCAGACGTAGTCTCCAAATTCTTGGATAGGGTAAGCCTTGGGAAGGAGGAGACTGAACTAAACCAAGGTCTTATTACACCCTTAGATCATTGATCCAAAGATGCCCCGGGAAGGTATGTTCCACCATGGGGTTCCCATCCCTGTGCCCCCACTGGAGGTGCTGAAACTTGGGGAACAGATGACCCAGGAAGCCCGAGAGCATCTCTACCTCGTCCTGTTCTTTGACAACAAGCGAACCTGGTAAGGGAGGAGGGGAGCATTTGATGTGACTCATAGCCACAGATGCAACCCTCGGTATCGGGGCAGGTTGCCAGGGAACTCCAGCAACAGACAGCCTGAGCTGTCATAAATCAGTGGGGGAGGGACTTAGATCTTTGAGCAAAAGGGTTGTGTCGACCAAGAGTCTGAGAGACTGAGCGGGCAGCAGCTGACAGACAGCTGTAGCTAGAAATCAAAGGACCGTGAGTGACTGTGACAAATGTGGGGGTGGCTCCCCACCCAGACTAAGGTGGCTTCTAGACTTACTTTTCCCACCTCTGCCTCCATGGTGACAAGATGAGGATAAAGCAGGCCTAATCATTCAGGTTCTGAATCGCTGTTCCGTCACACTTACACGTGTGGTCTCTGGTTGTTAATTGTCTGCAGAGGATGTTTAATGTCAGTTAAGTCTGCCTGGAGCCCACTGGACAAGGTACCTATTTCAGGGTAGGTCAGGGCTCCTTTTTGTGCCCATAACTACCCTATGATTACCCCGCTGTGACTGATGTCTGGGCTCTTTTCATCACTAGCCTGTGAGCAGTTCCTTGAGAGCAGGGACTGCATCTCTTGGTTTCTTTAATTCCCACCAGAGCCTGGCCCAGAGTGGGGCACTCAGGAGGAGTTTTTGAAGGAATGAACAAGTGAGGAAGGCTGGTGCCTGTTGCTCCCCCAGAGATAAGAGATGACTTACTCGCTTCTCACCTCGTCCTACAGGCAGTGGCTGCCCAGGACTAAGCTGGTTCCTCTGGGCGTGAACCAGGACCTTGACAAGGAGAAGATGCTGGAGGGCCGGAAATCCAACATCCGCAAGTCAGTACAGATCGCCTACCACAGGGCTCTGCAGCACCGCAGCAAGGTGCAGGGCGAGCAGAGCAGTGAGACCAGCGATAGTGACTGATACTGTCCAGCACAACCCAACCTACAGTGCCCTGCCACCTCTCTCCTCCCCTTTGCTCACTGTCCTGGAGTGGCACCGGCCTCTGCACTGACTCATTCCTGGTCTTGGGGCCAGTCTCAGGGGAAGCTGGGTGGGGGAGGTCCCTCCCGCCCTGAGTGCAGCTGGACTGTACAGAACACTCCAAGGGCCCATGGGGGCTCTGCGCAGTGAGAGGGGAGGTTCCACAGGCCAGAAAGCTCCAGAGACCTCACGGCATTGTAGCGCAAGTTGGTGGGCCAAGCTTAGGACGCTGCGTAACACAGGCCATCCAACCACCTCTGCCTACTCATGCCAGGAGAACCCCTAACTGCCTAGTGGCCTGAGGCCCCTGAGGTGGTGAGGTGAGCTGGCATCTGCACAGCCTAGCAGTGAGATTGATGTCTGTCCAGCCCGGAAGAGGGGCACTAGGTGACCCCCCTCCCCTGCTGTTGTAAATACTGTAAATAGTGGAGAATTTAAATTATTCTCATTTGTAACTGCGTTTCCGGGTCGCGCCAGAGTCATTTGGTACTAAAAAAAAGACTGGGGCCTGTCCCCACTTCCCTTCTTCCCATAGATTCCCCCACCTTTCAAACTGGTTTGTATTTATTTCAAAGGAAGAAAATATATTGATTCTTAGAAAATAAATGGTCTGTTTGGAATTCTTGGTTCTTGCCTTCTGCCAGGGCAAAAGCGAGGCTGTGTTCCTCGGGGATGGTAAATAATTGGGCCCAAGTGGTTGCTGGCTGCTGTGCCTGCTGCATTTGTAAGACAACAGCAAAGATAATATTGGGTTGGCCGAAAAGTTCATTCGTGTTTTTCTGTAACATCTTACGGAAAAACCCAGACGAACTCTTTGGCTAACACCAGTATGACAGCTCCCATTCCCCATGTCCTTCACTGAGTGGTAGACCCTGTGCTGAAGCACCTTTAGATACACAGTTCTGTATAATCCTTGCAATAACTACGGGGAAAGTTAATGACAGGGTAGTTATCTCCACAAAGACACCAAGGTTTAGACAAATTAAGTAACTTGCCAAAGTTCCCACAACTAGGAAGTCGCAGAGCTAGCATTTGAACAAGAGCCTGCCTCCAAAGCTGGCTCTTCAACCAGTTTGCCGAACGGCTGGAAGGGAAGAGTCTCGCGGCCATTCCTTCGTGAACTGAAGATGCTCCGAGTCCTTTGCCAGTTAGACGGTCCGGGTGCTGCTTCAGAGTCACTATAGCTGTGTGACCCTTCTTCCCCTGTTTAGCTGGGGCCTGAGCAGGAATGCGGAGGGACTCTTCATTCCCCACCTCGACACCTTCTCTTCCAATTTAAGCATTTACTGGAGGAATGAATGCCCTCTAAGCACTAGGCACCTGTGGGCCGTCGTGCCTGCAGAGGAGACAGGCACAGGAAGCAGCTGCCCCAGGGCCTGGTAACTCCTGAAGCCCGGAACTGAGATGCTGCCAGGCTCACAGCCCCCGCTGCTGGGAACTGTGGCAAGAGGGACACAGAGATACATCAGCTGCCAGTCTGTCCCTTAAGGAATCTGAAGGCTAATGGCTCAGATACAGTAACCAAGAATCACCGCCCAGAGGCAGTTCTTGTGGCCTGCTTTTTGTGTCTTTCTCCAGAAGGTAAGAAGTTACATGATACATCTCTCCTGGGCCAGGTAGCCGACCCTGGCACCGGGGCTGCCCGGGGGGGGCCACAGACTTGGTGGTCCTGTGGCCTCTCTGGGCCGCTGGGCGCAGTCCCCGAGGAAGGCCTACCCAGGCCCCGTTGGGCAGGGCTGAGGGAGTGCTGTGGAGGAAGGCCCTAGACTGAGGGAGCAGCTGTGGCAGACAGCGGGCGGTGCCCGGCGGGACAGTCCGAGGAGGCAGGCCTCTGACGAGGAAGTCTGTGAGGGCCTAAGCCTACAGCGTCGAGGCTCAGGGACAAGCCCTTGGAGGGTAGCGGCTCAGCGGGTGAGCGCGAAGGCAGAATCCTCGGGAGCCAGACGCCGTGGAGACACCTCAGGGGCTCGGCGGGCCCGGAGCTGCGTTCCGGCGCGATTCTCAGTGAGGGGGTGGTTCAGGGGAGGCCGACTGAGGAGGGCGAGGATCAGCCCCGAGAGGCTCGGTGAGAAAGGCTAAGGACGGCGAGGGACAAGACTTGGTTCTGTGGGCGGGCAGACCCTGAGGAATCCCAGAGCTCTGAGAAGATCAGGCAGTGAGGACTGGGGCCTGAGGGCGCACAGTGCGCCCCGACCCTGGGGAGCGGGGATGGGACACACCGGCGTGCCGAGTGCAGCCGAGCCCACAGAGGAAAGCCCAAGGGCGGACAGCTAGCCCAGCGCGCGCCAACCGCTGCGGCGCCACGGAAAGGCCCGCCCACCCGCCGCCACACCCGATTCTCATTGGCGACGACTCTTAACTCTCCGTGGATTGGCTACCTCTGGATCCAATTAGCCGGGCTTGAACCGTACTTCCGGTGAGAGAGGTCGGACGCAGGAGAAAGCCGAAGAGAGCGCTTCCGCGCGCTTCCCAAAGTCGCGGCAGCTCTTTGGGACAGTGGTGCGCGCCCGGAGGCTGTGGTGGTGGGGGCGGGGGGGGGATACGTAAGGAGGAAGGACGGGAGTGTCGGGACAGAGTGGGAGGGACGGAGCGTTGGTGAACCGCAAGGAGTGGTGTCTTTGGGGAGTGGAGAAATTGAATAAAACTGGGCGGGCCTTAAATAAGCAAATTAAGAGGCTAGGATTTGGTGGGCGAGGCCTAGAGGGGCCTGACCTTTGGGGCGGTGTCTCGGCGGAGCGTTGAGCTGCTTTGAGTGGGCGAGGGCATCATGGGGCGGAGCCTGACGTGGAAATGTTTGCCCGCTCCCTTCTGCAGCGTAGCATGAGACATCGCACTCTAGCCTCCGTCCCGGCCCTGTGGGCCTCCATCCCCTGTCCACGCTCTGAGCTGCGCCTGGACCTGGTTCTGGCTTCTGGACAGTCATTCCGGTGAGTGACCCTGGCTCCTGGCTCCTCGGCACAGCAGATCCTGGGGTGCATTGGGGGTGATGAAGAAACTTCAGAGTACAAAAGAGGAGACTGAGGCATGGGTGGTGGTGACCCTGTTACATGCTTTATAAAGTGGAGGTGAGGTAATAAGCCTGCGCAGTGTTGTTGCGAGGATTACATGATATAACTGATGTAAAAGAAAGCACTTTTACTTTGCAATTTGTAAGTCAGGTTTGTATATGGAGCATTTATAAGATGGGAGGGCCCCAAAGGGTGCAGGAAGGGAAACTGAGTGCTAGGGCTGCCCTGTGCCTGGGGGTCAGGTGGAGGGAGCAGAGCCCTGCGCACTGGAGTGGCGTGCTGGCCGACCAGGTATGGACACTGACCCAGACTGAGGAGCATCTTTACTGCACTGTGTACCGAGGGGATAAGGGCCGGGTTGACAGGCCCACACTGGAAGAGCTAAAGGCCGTGCGACAGTACTTCCGGCTGGATGTCAGCCTTGCTCAGCTGTATCACCATTGGAGTTCTGTGGACCCCCACTTTCAAGAGGTGGCTCAGAAATTCCAAGGTGAGTACAGAGCCTGAGGCAGGGGTTGGGGTGCTTGTGATTTGGTTAAGTTACTCAGTTTCACCATCTGTAAAATGGGGATTATATCCACCTCATAGGATTTTATGAGGATTAAAGAAGCTAAGACATGTAAAGTGCTTAGAATAGTGCCTGACACATAGTAATTATTATTAGTTATTATTGTCCTGCTGACCACCATAGTGGAGTCACAAGGGTATTGAGCCAAATCCTGGCGGTGTGATCTGGGGCTGGTGACATCATTCATTCTGTAAATGTTTACAGAGCATCAGCTCTGCGACTGGGGATACCACAGTGAACAAAACAGAAACAAATCCCCACCCTCACAGTGCTTACGTTGTGGCTTCTTCATCTGTGGAATGGGATGATAACCCAGACCTCACAAGATGCTATGAGGAATGAGAGCTCTGGCGTTGCTTTCTCTAACAGTGCTGTCCCTCATTCCCCTGGGATACCCCGGAGCCTTGGTACCTAGAATCTGAGGGTGAGAAGAGGCCACTCCCAATAGCAGGTGATTTCTGGTCCCTCTGCCTTTCTGGTCCCCAGGTGTGCGACTCCTGCAACAGGATCCCATCGAGTGTCTCTTCTCCTTCATCTGTTCCTCCAACAACAACATTGCCCGCATCACTGGCATGGTGGAGCGGCTCTGCCAGACCTTCGGACCTCGGCTCCTCCAGCTTGATGATGTCACCTACCATGGCTTCCCCAGCTTGCAGGCCCTGGCTGGTGAGTAGGTGGGTCCTTGCCTCCGGGCCTTCCAGCAGCTTTCAGGGTCTGTTCAGTTCTCCCCTGGTGCCCTTCTCCCATCTCAAAGCTTCCTGCCTTTCTAAATACTGCCCTCATCCAGAATACTGCCCTGCCTGGTCTGATCAGCCCCAGTTACACCTCATCTTCCTTATCTGTCCCTGAAATGTCAGCACCTCACTAGTCTGGGCTTTTTGCCCCATGGGTTCAATGGCTCATCAGAAGACATCTGTATACAGTGTACAGTAATTTGGGCTTAAGAGCACGCATTCTAGAGACAGCCTGCCTGGGTCAGAATCTCAACTCTGGCACGTGACTTCTACATATATGACCTTGAGCACATTATTTAGCCTCTGTGTGCCTCGGTTTTTTAATCCATTGAATGGGATAAGAATAGCACCTACCGGGCTTCCCTGGTGGCGCAGTGGTTGAGAGTCCGCCTGCCGATGCAGGGGACACGGGTTC
>NW_020175186.1:396395-398683 GCF_003031525.2 Neophocaena asiaeorientalis asiaeorientalis | reverse complement strand
AACGGGAGGGGCCAAAACAGGGAGAGGCCCCCGTACCCCAAAAAAAAAAAAAAAAAAAAAAAAAGAATAGCACCTACCTATCAGAGTTGTCATGAGGGTTGAGTAAAGGAATACACATACTGCACCTAGCACAGTGTTTGGCTTATGGGATGTAAACAGAAAATTCAACTTGTTATCTCCGCAATGAATCCAACAATTCTGCAACCAGAAACACATATGTTCTTCACGGCAGCCCTGTGAGGCAAGTATTTTACAGAGGCAAGTATATCAGTTGGCAGTTGTGAGAACCAAGCTAGAGAAAGTGCTTGGTGACTGCATAGCAAGGAGACAGCCCCCTCTGGAGAAAACAGAATGTTTTAGGTGCTTAGAAACCCAATCTTGGGTCTTAGCTCCCAGCTTAGTACTCATAAGACCTCAAGAAATTCATTCACCTCTCCAAGCTTCTCTTAACTTGTTTGTGGAATGGGAGTAACAGTCTCTATCCAGAAGGGTTTGAGGGATGAGTAAAGCAATCATGAGGTAGGTAGTGCAATGGGGTTAAGAGCACAGGCTTGGTGTCCCAGACCTCAGTGCAAGGTCCCATCTCTACCATGTCCTTTCTTGAGCAAGTTACTTAACCTCTTCTAGGCCTTCATTTTCTCCATCCATAAAGTGGGAAGAACAATAATATTGTCATCAGGGTCCTTGAGAAAAGTAAGCATAATAATGTACCTAAAGCACTTTGCCCATGCATGGTACCCAGCACTTGAAAATAGAAGCTGTTGCTGTTACCATGACTTTTATTTTAGATCATGAATGTGAACGCCCTTTGGAAAGGTTAAGGAACTTAACTGGGGAGTTCCTCCAGGGCAGCAAGTCCTTCTCAGTCCCTTCTGCAGTGCACAGCACATAGTCAGTGCTCAGAGAACATTTGTGGAGGGGCAGAACCCAGGCCTTAACCCTTTCCTTTGTACATGCAAGTGTCCTGGGCTCTCCCAGAGGGTGGCAAGGTAGGAGAGGGGTGCTTAGGGAAAGCATTCCTGTGGGGTGCAGGGCTCACACACTAGCCTGATGACAGGAAGGATGTGATAATGCCTGACCCCTGATCCCCTCCCCACCACCCCACAGGGCCACAGGTGGAGGCTCAGCTCAGGAAGCTGGGCCTGGGGTATCGTGCCCGCTATGTGAGTGCCAGTGCCCGAGCCATCCTGGAAGAACGGGGTGGACTTCCCTGGCTGCAGCAGCTGCGCAAGGCGCCCTATGAGGAGGCCCATAAGGCCCTCTGCACCCTGCCTGGGGTAGGCACCAAGGTAAGGCCCCAGGGGGGTAGGAGAGTAGCAGAGGAGGAGAGAAGGCAGGCCTGAGAGTTGGGTGCTTGGATGCGGGCTTCTCTTCGGGAGGCAGAGTGGGAAGGAGAAAGGATACCAGCAGATGTTTTATTAGAGAAATGTAGAATGCAGAAAGGGTATAAAAGACATTGCTCTTTGAATGCATTTTTAGAAAAACCATTTGTTTAGGTACATATATACACTGCTATATGCAGAAATTTCCAGAAGGAATCACAGGGAACTTAATAGTGGTTACCTTTGGGAAGACAAATGAAAAGATGTTTCCACTTTTTATTTTGTTCTTCTCGTAAAATTATATGCACTTATAGAACTTCTTGTTAAATATCAACAGCGGTAGCTATCAGAAAGATGATTGGGAATTTGGCATTTATTGTTTTCTTTTTTATATTTCTCTGTACTTTAAAAATGAACTTTTGCTTAAAGAACTCTTTTTCATGGGCTCTGAACTCCAGCCTAACATTAAATCTTGGTTCTGCGTCTACCTAGCTGTGTAACTTTGGCCAAGTCATTTCACCTTTCAGAACCTCGGTTTTCTTGTCTGCGAAACAAGACAAGGGGCTTCCCTGGTGGCGCAGTGGTTAAGAATCCGCCTGCCAATACAGGAGACACGGGTTCGAGCCCTGGTCCGGGAGGATCCGACATGCTATGGAGCAACTAAGCCCTGGGGGCCACAGCTACTGAGCCTGCGCTCTGGAGCCCGCGAGTCACAACTGCTGAGCCCGCGTGCCACAATTACTGAAGCCCGTGCACCTACAGCCCGTGCTCCACAACAAGAGAAGCCACAACAATAAGCCTGCGTGCCACAACGAGGAGGGGCCCCCACTCACCGCAACTAGAGAAAAGCCCGCGTGAAGCGACGAAGACCCAATGCAGCCAAAAATAAATAAATAAATAAATTTATTTAAAAAAAAGAGAACCTGACACACATAAGATGTTCACCCAGTAGCACTCTCATCACAG
>NW_020175186.1:384177-396249 GCF_003031525.2 Neophocaena asiaeorientalis asiaeorientalis | reverse complement strand
GGCTCAGTAGCTGTGGCGCACGGGCTTAGTTGCTCCGCGGCATGTGGGATCTTCCCGGACCAGGGCTTGAACCCTTGTCCCCTGCATTGGCATGCAGATTCTTAACCACTGTGCCACCAGGGAAGTCCACACAGCTGTGTTTTAAATTATTAATAGAATGTACAATCATAGTAACCTCAGAGTGGAGAAGGAAGCAGCTGGCTTTGGGGCTAGAAGCAGGTTGCTGGCTGGACCCTGCCATTCCTCCTCTGTGGCTCACTCTGTGTCTGTCAAAGGTGGCCGACTGCATCTGCTTGATGGCCCTAGACAAGCCCCAGGCTGTGCCCGTGGATGTCCACGTGTGGCAGATCGCTCAATGTGACTACAGCTGGCACCCCACCACCAAGGGTCCAAGCCCCCAGGCCAACAAGGAACTGGGTAAGGAGAGAGTGGGATGTCGGGACTGGCAGTGAGCTGAGGTGGTGGAAACTTCCCACACCTCCCCCTACACCCCACCCTTGTGGATAGGGAACAGGAGGGCCAATCAATGTCACCTCACCACTTCTGGTTTAGGAAGCTTTTTCCGGAGCCTGTGGGGACCTTATGCTGGCTGGGCCCAAGCAGTGAGTGTACCTAGCCTTCCCGTCCTCCTCCAGTCCAGACCCCGTAGGACTTCGCCCCAAGCCCTGACCCACTTTCTTCTACCCCGCCACTGCCCCAGGTGACCCTAAAGGACTCTCCACCCACCCCAGCCCTGACTCCAGTGGACTCTCCTTGCTTCAGCCCTGCCCCCCATGAACCCTTCCGGCTCCCCACACGGCACCCCCAGTCTTGACCCCAGTGTACCCTCTCTCCACTCAGACTCCTCCCCCCCACCAGGTGCTGTTCAGTGCTGACCTGCGCCAACCCCACCGAGCTCAGGAGCCACCAGCAAAGCGCAAAAAGAGATGCTCAGGGCCGGAAGGCTAGGTGGGGGCGCTGGACGAAGGGATGCCCCAAATACCCCTCCCCACCATTCCCCCTTCTCACCCCCATCCAGTCTCATGTTGGAAAGGGGGCTCCTTGCAGCTACCTCAGGGACCAGGCACCCTCAAATCAAGCAGTTTGCGTGACAGTGTGGGATGGGAGTTGTCTGGGGAGACAGAGCTACCTGTGATTTTAACCTCTTCCCTTTATTATAAGAAGGAACAATAAAATAGAAACATTTGTATGGAAAATGCAGTGGAGGGGCTGTAGGGAAAGGGGTGCGGAGCGGGTGGAGCAGGGTAATTCCCCAGTTCAGGGAGGGGGGGAGCAGGCTGCCCCCAACCCCTCCTACACGGGGGATCCAGGCCCCTAGAGCTGGGGGGCCAGTGTGGGAGACAGTTCTGGGCCCGGCTCCACGCAGCAGTCTCGACAGCAGCAGCTGGCCACCGGCCCTACACGGGGAGAGAAAGCAGAGTTGGCCACAGGAGAAGACCCTCTGCTCTAGTGTGGGTGCCTCTCTGTGGACCACCCTTGCCCTTCCACAGAGCCCAGGGCCTCACCCCCAGCTGCTGGGGCCAGCAGCTCCCCGTGGCTCGCCGTCTGTCCCTGCCCCTCCTGGCTGGTGCCCAGCTGTAGCTTCCTCATGTGCCGCACCACGGCCGTGGCATTGAAGGCTTGCTGTGGAGAGAGGCAGAAGAAGGGACTTTGGAGAGAGTAGGACATCACGGGGCAGGGTCTGGCGGTGTAATTCTCGCAGCAGTTCTGTTAGTTTTATTCAGGCAATATTGGTTGATCGCCTAAAACTCCCTGAAACATCTACAAGGCTTTATTAAACTATATTCAGTCATATCATATAGTAATACACACACGTACATGTATAAAATGTATATATAGATAGACGTGTGTAACTTTTTATGTATAATTAATTTATTTTCACATAAGAGTAAACAATATAGCATTATGTGTCAGGCACTGTTCTAAGCACTTTACATAGTAGTTCATTTAATCTTCACGAATGTCTTTGAGGTGGGCACTATTACTGTCACCATTGTCAAAGGAGGAAACTGAGGCACAGAGAGGTTAACTAACTTGCCCAGGTGTGTGTGTATCATTCTCTATTCAACCTGTCCACTGAGATGTCCCTCAAATTTACCATGTCCCAAACCAAAATCATCCCCTAAAACAAGTTTCTGCCCCTGGGATCTCCATCTTAGTTACGGTACCACCATCTACTTCATCCCCGACCAAAATCTTGGGCCAGCCCTGGACATCTCTTCTCTCCCCCAATATCCATTCTACCATCACTTCTTGTCAGTTCTGCCTCCCAAACGACTCCTGGACCAACCAGTGTTCTCTGTTCGCAGTGCCACTGCTCTGGTCCAAGCCCTCACCGTCTCCTGACTATGTCTCTGCCACAGCCCCCTAAAGGGTCTCCCAGCCTCCACTGTGCCTTTCTGCATCTTGATAGCCCTTTCTATTGGGCAAGTTCCAGCTGAAAATCCTTCTGGGGCTCATCAGCATCCTCAGGATCAAGTCATTGCTCCACTGTGGTACTCAAGCCCCCGAGCAGCCTGGCCCCTACCTGGGTCTGCAGCCTGGGCTCCTGCCCCACAGCTCCTCCAGTCCAGCCAGGCTTAGCGCTTACACTGCCCTGAATGGCTGCACTCTCACGTCTCCTGGCCCTTTGCACCCTGGTTCCGTCTGCCTCAGACATTATTCTGCTGTGCCCAGCTAATTCCTACTCGGCTATCATGTCTGACAGGTTTATGCCCCTTCCAGGATCTCGTAGCTTGGGTTCGATGTCTCCTTAAGAAGTATACACTGTTCTCCCTCTAGACTTGGAGGTCAGGGACCATCACTGGAATAGAGTAGGTGTCAGAGCATTGAATGAATGAATGAGGTTCTTCAGTAAGCACCCCTGAGCATTTACAGTGTGCCCCACAAGGTGCAAGCTGCTGTGTGAGCTGAGGGCTGGATGGGGCTGGGGAGGAGTCCTGGGGAGGCTGGGACCCAGGACTAAACGTGGACTCACCTTCCACTTGCTCTTGGCAAAGTTCTTCTTGATCTGCTCGCTCACCGACTGGTGAATATTCTTATCTAGAGCCGTATCTCCTGCAATCCTAGAGCAGATGTGTGTGGAGGGTTGTCAGTGAAGGTTGAGGCAGGCCTGGGGGCCCCAGATCCCACCCCAGCCCACAGCTTGTGGGAGCTCTCACCAGGGGTGCTGCAAGGCCTGTTCACAGGTGAACCTCTTCTCTGGATCCTTCTCCATCAAGTGCCGGATGAAGTCTTTGGCTGAATCCCCAAGACAAGAGCAAAGACAGCATGGTGGTGCCTGAGAACACCCCCAAGATAGAACCCACCCCTCAGGTCTGGCTGGCACCGAAGCCAGATCTGTCCATTCACCACCCCACCCCACCTGCACCCTTTTCTCTAAGCCCCCAGGCCCACCCCAGCCCTCCAGCTTTCTCCCTTAAGAATAACTTGTTCCTAGAGAAGATTGTGCTCAGTGTATTCACACTGATGTGTACATGACTGATAATGGCTTCACAGCTTTGCCTCCTAATCGGAGGCACAGGAAGACAGATAAAAACATGAATGGTGGTGTCTCAGGCATTAGGAATTCAGTGGGGAGAGGTATTTTCTAAAATACTATGTTTGAAGACCGAATGAATGAAAGCCTACAGTTTCTCAGGCCAGGAGCCAGGCAAAGAGAAGCACCCAGGGTGGGTGTCTGGTCTCGAAGACAGCTCTGGGGAATCTGGTGGAAGGAAGGCAGAGAGGAGACCCCCAAAGCAGATGAGGAAGGCACTGGAGGTAGGACCCAGGGGAAGAAAGCAAAGCCCCAAATACCGGAGTCAGAGATGTCGTCCCAATAAGGAGAGTCAAACTCGTACTCGGCCTTCAAAATCTGTTCAAAGAGTTTGGCATCGTTTTCGTCATAGAAGGGGGGATAACCACAGAGCCTGGGCAAGGAGAAACTCATTCTCATTTCCATTTTCATTGTACCCACTGGCTCCAGGATGGAGCTTTGGGGCAGTCTCAGGGATCAGGCAGAACCCACAGGAAGGAGTTACCCCTTTTACAAAGGGGGGAAATTTGCCCCTCTCTGCCTTGCTCACTCCTGTCCAGCTACCCTGGCTTTCTGTTCCTTAACATGCCGCCATCTGTCCTTCCTCAGGGCCTTTGCACTTGCTGTGCCCTCTGCCTAAACCATTCTCCCCCCACACCTCGAATGTCTGGCTCCCTCACTTCAGTCAGGATGCCACTCATGCCACCTCCTCAGAGAGGCTCCCTGACCTCCTATCTACAATAGCATCCATCCCCATCTCCCTTCCCTGCTTGATTTTTCTTCTTAATATTTCTTACCACCTGCCATTATTTTATAGATTTACTTATTTATTTTCTGTCTCCCTTATTAGCATGTCTGCTCCCTGAGGGCAGGCACCTTGTCTGTCTTATTCTCTGCTAAAGCCCCAGTGCTTGGCACAGTGCCAGAAACATAGTATCTGTTGAGTGAAGTAATATTAGTCATTAATTGGTAGATATGAATATGGATGGCAGGAAAGAAGAAATGGCAGGGAGGAGGAAGAGAGCAAAGTAGGGGAGAGAAGAACTCTGAAGCCACATCCCCAACGGCCAAGCCCCCCACTCACAGGATATAGGCGATGACCCCAATGGACCAGCAATCCACTGCCTTGCTGTAGGGCTTCTGGGCCAGCACTTCAGGGGCTGTGGAGGGAAGGGGACATGGTGGTGACAAATCTGCCCGGCAGCTTTGGGTTCCTCCCCGCCCACATTCCCAGCCCACGGCCCTCCGCACCCACGTATCCTGGGGTCCCGCAGGCTGTGGAGAGCACGCTGCCGGGGTCTTCCATCTTGGAGAGGCCAAAGTCGGAGATCATGATCTTGGAGTCTTCATCCAGGCTGTAGTACAGCAGATTCTCTGGCTTGGAAGATGGGAGGTGGGGGAAGAGGAGTGGGAGATGGCCAGAGGCCAGCAGGACCTTCTGCCTCCCCAAGCACCCCAGCGAGCCCCCCAAAAGCCACTGTGGCATCACAGCTGCCATCTTGGTTGGAGGCACAAGAAACTCAATTAAGTTCGAAGTTCCAAAAGGACAAGGGCCTCGGGGATATAGAAGGGAATTTCCTATAAATCTCAGGTGTGTACTGTGACATCCTAAAGAATTTTTGAGGAGCTCCCGTGCGCCGGATCCTGTCTTGTGCTTGATTTCAGTTTATTCTTACCACATCCCTGCTAGCCCACTCTGAATAATCCCACTTTATAGTGGGGGAAACTGATGCCTTGAGAGGCAAAGTGACTTGCCTGAGAATCTACAGTTAGGGAGGGGAGTGGCAGGGAGAGAATTCAGACCCAGATCTGTTTCACCCCAGCACTCTTCTAGAGCAGAATGAGATGTACTACAAAACGTGAACCCCATCATTGTCTCTGAGGAGCAGGCTTTCAGGGGCTTCTGGCTTTCTTCTTCGTGTTTTGCTACCCCATTCAAGTTTTCTACAAAGAGCAAGTGGGACTTTTATTATCAGAAAAAGACATAAGATGCAACTGGGATAAAGTAACGGCACAGTTCACCTTTGTGTCCATTTGTGTGTCAGAGATGGAATGGGGAGGAAGCAGTTTAGGGCTTACCGGGTTAATTCTGCAGATGGGAAAGCAAGGCTCAGCAACGGGGTGAGAGGTACCCAAGGTCTCAGGAATTTGCAGAGGCCCCACCCCTGGGTGCCCCAGCTCCCCACACACCCTCACACCCACCTTGAGGTCTCGGTGTACAATGCCCAGGTCGTGCAGGTACTTGACGGCATCCAGCACCTGGAAGATGAGGCGGCTGGCGTCCCGCTCTGTGTAAAAGCCTTTTTCCACAATTCGGTCAAACAGCTCCCCACCTGACACCCTGTAGCCAGGGACAGGGCAGTCTGGACAAGAGAACGGAAGGCAGAGAGGCCAGGGAGGGGGCAGCAGGGAGAGCTGTGAGGAAGGGGCAGAGGCAGGGCCACTCACAGCTGCATGATGAGATAGAGGTGTCCCCCACTTTCATAGATGTCATCCAGGGCTACAATGTTGGGGTGCTTGATCCTGAAAGGAGAAATGAGGTGGTTCAGAGGTGAGGACAGTTCAGCCACCTCCCCACCCTCATGGTGAAGAACCACCGCCTGCAAACCTGGGCAGGACGAGCCTGAGATCTGGGTCTCAAAGGGAAAAGCTGATTTACCATGATGTGTCATAGTGTCATGGAAGGCAGGAGAGCCACAGGCGTTAACACTGGGCTCCGGCGTCAGACAGACCCGGGTCCTCATCCGCCTCTGCCACGTGCTGTTTGGGGGCAAGTCTTCTCACCTCACAGTGCCGATCAGTATATGATTTTAACACTTGTCTGGGTTTATAAAGTTGTCAGCCTCCCCCACCAGAACATCATCTCCACAAGACCAGCAGCTTTATCTTGCTCACCACTGTTGCTCCACACCTGGTGCAGAGTGGGTGCTCACTCATATTCACTGAATTGAGGGTAACCTCTCCGGGCTTCAGTTTCTTCATCTATAATATGAAGCCAGTGATAGTACTTCCCTCCAAGTGGTGGAGTGAGGATCATGTGAGGAAATGCAGGGAAGAATCGGCACAATGCCTGGCACACAGTAAACGCTCCAGAAATGAACCAATGATGGTAATTGAGTTTGATGGAAGATTTGGCTCTGCCACAAACTTGCTGTGTGACCTTGGGCAAGTCCTTTGTCCTCTCTGGGCCTCAGTCTCCCTGACCCAATAATGGAAATGATTATTTCGTCCCTGCCCATGGTGGTTGGAAAGCTCAGCGGGGAGGCTGGAAGTGAAGATTCTATATGAGCTTTCCAGTGAGAACAGCAGGTTTCCCATCAGCATGAACAGTTCGGAGACCATTTGGTTGTTGAGTCAGGGCATCTGCAGATGAGCATTTTTCAACTTGCTGGGTGGTTTAATATGTGGCAGGAACTTGCGGTAGGTCTAGAGATAACGTCAGTTGAGATACATGGGTTTGTGACACGTTCAAGGACTGACCTTTAGATCTGATTGGACATTAAACCACTGTAAAGAAGCAGTGGCATCTCGGTCACATCTGTCATGTTAGCTGTTGTGCCAGGTACCTGAAATAAAGGACCTCTAATGCTCCCCAAATCCCTACCAAGTGGAGATTATTACCTCGTGTTACAAATGAGCAATTTGAGGCTCAGAGAGGTTAGATGATTTGCCCAAAGCAGAGATAGGAAGCGAATGGGAGGGGTCAAGGCAGGGTCAACCCAGGGCAGGGACAGGATGTGGCTCACGTACTTGTGCAGGACAGCAATCTCATTCTGCATGCTGCCCTCCTTGCCCTCCAGAGCCTTCTTGGCGATACATTTGATGGCCACCAGCTTCTGAGTCCTCTTATCTTCTGCCAGGATCACCTCCGAGAAGGCGCCTCTGCAGAGAGAGGGGATTCACGAGGTGGGGAACTCAGCTTCCCTCCAGCCTCTCCTCCATCCCGCTATGGGTTACGTGACCATCCCCAGACCAAGGAGATAGGATGAGCCTCCCTCCATCACTCATTCACCTCCCTGGTGCCAGAGGTGACCCAGCCTGGCCAATCAGAGTAGTCTATCCCCTGGCCACAGAAATTGGGTCCTGTGATATAAGCCAGGTTACTGACACTTTGAGAATGAGGTGCTCTTTCCTGCTAAGCTGGTAAGACGTAAGCTTGGCACTAATGGTGGTCATCTTTGCCACCACTTGGGGAGAGCCTGCTTGAGAACGAAGCCAACACAAAGGAAATCAGAGCTGAGAAACCGTCAAAGACAATTTCCTGATAACATCATGTGAGCCCCTGCATCCCATGCCTGAAGTTTACTCCCTAGGCTTTTTTATTATGTGCATGACTGATTCACTCCTTTTTCTGCAAAAGCCAATTTGAGTCATGGCTTATTTAACACCCTTTAGAACCATGAAGAACCATTAGTATCACCTGGGAACTTTTCAGAAGTGTGGAATCTCAGGCCCCGCCCTAGACCTACTAAATCAGAATCTGCATTTTTAATTTTTATTTATTATTTTATTTTTGGCTGTGTTGGATCTTTGTTGCTACGCGCGGGCTTTCTCTAGTTGCAGCGAGCGGGAGCTACCCTTTGTTGCAGTGCGCAGGCTTCTCATTGTGGTGGCTTCTCTTGTTGAGCACGGGCTCTAGGCACGCAGGCTTCAGTAGTTGTGGCTCACGGGCTCTAGAGTGTAGGCTCAGTAGTTGTGGTGCACAGGCTTAGTTGCTCCGCAGCATGTGGGATCTTCCCGGACCAGGGCTCGAACCTGTGTCCCCTGCATTGGCAGGCGGATTCTTAACTACTGTGCCACCAGGGAAGCCCTAGAATCTGCATTTTAACAAGGCCGTCAGGTGATGTGTATCCTCACTGAAGTTTGAGAAGCAATGCTTTCTAACAGGCTCTTAGAAAGGAACACATTCATTTTCACTAAAGTTCACTGATTAAGGAGGGTTTACTAGAGTGTTCTTTCTAGGACGGTTTGCTTTCCCTGGGATAATAAGAAGCCATAAGTCAAAGAAAAGCATCTCTCGTGAAAGCTCAATCATCAGAATAACTAGTGACTGCGATAGCCTCATTGCTGGTTTCCAGTCTTGTCCCTCTCCAGTCCCTCACGCCTTCTGTGCTGTGGCCAGAGTGACCATCCTGAATTGCAAATCTGCCACAAAGTCTTAAATGTCTTCCTGTGGCTCATGGGATCAAGTCCAGCCTCCATAGCTTGGCTTTCAGGCCTTACATGACCTGTTCCTCTCTCTTCTCAGCCTCTTCTTCCACTCTTCCCCCAGCCTCTGATGAGAAGCTCCACTAGACTCTCCTTCCACACATAACATGCCTCTGAACCTTTGCTGATGCTATTCCTTCTGCCTGGAATGCCTTCTCCCTCTCTGACAAGTACACTCCTACCCATCCTTTAGTCCCCAGCTCTAATACTCCCTTCTCCATAAAGTTCTTCTCCACACAGAAGCCACTGCTCTCTCTGGGCTCAACAAAGTCCTCATTCCCAAATTTAGCTAGAGCACAGCACACACCCTGTTGTCATTTTCCGTAGGTCTGTCTCCCTCACATGTTTGGGATCGACTTGGGAGATCAGGTTTGAGTTATTTCTGGATTCCCACCACTGAGAACAGAGCCACGCCCAGCTTCAGTTCCAAAACCTAGGCCAGAACCCCCAGTTCTTGGCAACAAGTTTGAAAAACTGGCTCCTTCATTCCTCCTACTTTCTTCTCGTCACAGGAACCCAGAGCTGTGGCAAGAGCAGCCTCTGTTCCACCCACTGTCAGCCAGAAGTGAGAAGCCCAGGCCAGTCGGGCCATACAAGGCCACCATGGGGCCTGGGCAGTAGGAAACAGGAAGCAGTGATCAACTGGCTAGAGGAAGCACCACCCTGGACTCAGCCTCCCCAGCCAGTCAGGCCCAGGAGTGAGGACCTTCCCAACCCCGCCCCGCCCCCCCCAGCTCAGGGACAGCTCTCCCTTTCCTCCTGCCCTGAGACTCACGTTCCCAGAACATCACGGAAGTCGTAAATGTCCCCAATGTCCTCCGCCTGCTTCCAGCTGGGGCCTTCCACTGACCCCGGCATGGCCCACTGCCCCCTGGCCACAGCCAGGGCTCCTGGGAAAGGGAATGGAAGAAAAAGACTCAGCAGGGCCCAGCCTTCTTTGTGGGAACTTACTGGGGGCCCCATTCAGCCTGCATTTATTCATTCCTTGATTCATTCATTTGACAAAATCATTCAACTTTCACTCATTCACAGGCCATTTGTTCATTCAGCAACATCTATGCATCATATCCTTATGCCTAGAGGAAAATCCTTCAGGGTGGCAGCAAAATTCTTTATTCAACAAAGTCACTCATTCATTCGTTTATTCAGCTCACCTCCCAGTTCCTCCCTCTCTAAATCCAAACACTCCAGGGGACACTGACCTCTGGGAGGACAGAAGAGAAGACCCCAGAGCAGCTTGTAGAAATGCACAGCCCCGGAGGATCCCCCGTCCCCAGAACCAGCAATGTCCCAGCCCCACCCTGGGAATTGCTGGGGTGTCTCCTCTCCCTCCTCCTTCTCCCTGCCAGGCCTCTCGGAAATCAGTTTTCCGGCAGCCTGGGCTTCCAGCAATATCTCAGCCATGTTTTTAAATAGCTCCTTCTGCACTGTTACCACAGCAACAGCAGCCACAGCTGGAGCTCCCCGGACCTCCTGTTACCCCCCTGTCACTCCTGACTCCCCATCTGGGTCCCAGCAGCCTGAGAAATGGTCCCACCCAACCTGTCCCCTCCCGGCTTGATCTCACCCTGATCTAGCCTGTACTTTTCTCTGTTGAGACATCTGTCTCAACCAGCAGTAGAGAGTGAGCATTCTCTCTCCATTCATCAGGTGGAGAATGGGGAGACTGAGGTTGGCGATGGATAGGGTCTGGACCCAGAGTTGCCCAATGACCCTAGCTGGGGCTCCAGCTAAGCTTGCTGAAGGTAAAGGCCTTGGAGGGGGCTGCAGCCAGACTAGGACCCATCCAGAGAACACAGCCTCTCAATCCCATCCCAGGCCCACAGAAAGTGAGGCCACAAGAGAGGCCAGTGTACTGTGTGACCTCAGGAAGAGCACTTTTCTTCTCTGTTTTTTCTGTGGGAAAATGAGGGGAAGGTTCCCTGACTAGAGCCCCTGATGTACGATCCCACTCTTTGGGTGGGACTTTGTTCCCAGGGGGGTCTGGCCACCTATCCCAGGGGCAGAAACTTCTAGGAAAGGAAACTTGATGGTAAGCTCTAGAGGCAGAATTTTAAAACCCACCTGAAGGCCTGGCAAATACAAACCTCACAGTTCCACACATATCCCTACACCCAGATACACCACACCAAGACTCACCCACACCCCTGAACCCAAACACCTGCCCCCAGATCCAGCACACTCCGTCTCCAGATGATGCTCTGACATCTCATCATACATGTACACCCAGACATCAGCACACATGTCCAAACACACACTTCCTCAGACATCCTCACACCCAGACATCCCTCCCACACCCCAAAACACACATCCACATACACCTGGACGAGATGACATGCAGACAGGACAGACACACACACACAGACCCCTCACCTGTATACCAGACATCCCAGATTCATTCACACCCTTCACCTTCCAGCTCCTATACACCCTAGAAGCTCTTAAACTCCAAATCCTCAAAACATCTAACTCCAAACATCCTCAGTACACAACTGTATACCCCCCAACTCTGACTTACTATCCTTTGAGCCAGATTCCAGCACACACAACACCTAGATACACAATGTGCAGCCCAAACACTGTTTCCCAGACATCCCCACCCATACGGATACCCTTACGCACCAACATGCTGCAACTTCATATCACATCCGCTTGCCTGTGCTGTGACATTCGCATACCCCAACACGGCCCCCTCCTAATGCCCAGTCCTTCCACATTCAGGCCCAGCTGAAGGCAGACACACACACACACACACACACACACCCCTCCTCCTGAAGCCAGACACACACACACACACACACACACACACACACCTCCTCCTTCCTCCCTTCCCCCCATCCCCGCCCCATCTCCACCTCCCAGCACAGGATTACACACACACACACCCCCCCCCCTGAACACACACACACACACACACACACACACACACACACACACACACACACACCTCCTCCTTCCTCTTTTACCCACTCAGTAAAGGCACCTGCTGGGCCTGGGGCATAGGTGGGGGACAAAGGCCCAGCACTGCCCCTGTACAGTCCAGTACGCCCAGGCACCCCCTCCCATCTTTCGGGGATGGTGTCCAGCGGCTGAAGGGTCCCGCCGCCCGACAGCGCCCAGGGTCGCGGGCGGGGCGGTTCCCGGGCTGTACCTGCGGCTGCCCAGCCGCGGGGCTGGCTGGGAGGCGCGAGTTGTCAGGTGCCGAGCTCCGTCCGCCGTCCGCCGCTGCTGCGCGCTTGGCCCGCCCGCCCGCTCTCGGGCTAGGGCTCGATTCGGGCTCAGCTGGCTCCCTCCGCCCGCCCGCGGCTCTGATGTCAGAGGAGGAGGAGCCTGCGGCGGAGGGACTA
>NW_020175186.1:375817-383658 GCF_003031525.2 Neophocaena asiaeorientalis asiaeorientalis | reverse complement strand
CGCCTCCCGGCAGGGTCCCCGTTTCACAGAAGGAACAACTGAGGCACAGAGAGATGAAGGGTTCAGAATCAGCAGTTGGTCAGAATTAGAGTCCAATTCGAACCCAAGTCTGTCTGATGGCGGAAGCTGGCCATTTTCACCCTGTCTCTTGGAGTTCCTTTCAGACCAGTTCCGTGACCTCCCTTAAGGTTGGACTCTGTCCCTCCTCCCCTGCCCCCCCACCTCCGCCCCGGGGAATTAGGCCCTGGGAAGAGCTTTTTTTAAGGACAAAGCAAGAGTAGGAGGCAGTGAAGAGAATTGAGGCAACCGTAGGGTGGGGGCCGCATTTGACAGGCGGGAAAACTAAAGCCCGAGGTCCCCCTCTGAGGCAGAGCTGATGCTCTACTTCCCTACATCTGCCGGGCAGAACAGGAGGGTGCCCTGAGAGCCTGGGGCGGGGAGGGACGGGGGAGGAGGGAGAGTTAAATCAGGATCCTGGCGGAAGTCGGCCAAAGAGGACCACGTGACTGGGCAGGCGCCAGTGACCGATGGCTCGGGGCCAGGTTGGGGAGGGAAAGCCCAAAAGTGCCCCGGGGAGGTAGGCAGGGGGCCAAGGGAACTGACTTACATCCTCTTGCGCGAGGCCTTCTTTGGGAAGGTGGCCCGGGGGGGCGGGGCAGCAACTCCCAGGAAGTAGGGGTGGGGCTGGATGGAGTGAAGCCAGCCAGAGGAGGCTCTTTGCCGAGGACCCCAACTCCACCTCCATCATCACCCAGTGCTAGCCCTAACTCTTGAATTCCTGCATTTTCCAGGAAGATGGGGAAGGGACAATGCTTACCCCCAACTCAACTTCAACTGACTTTTCCCTCTCTTATCCTCAGGACTGTGTCTGAGGGTGGTCAGTTATTATGCCCATTTTACAGTGAGAAAGGAAGATGGCAGAGGTTCCTAAAAAGGATTTTTTTTTTTTTTTTGCGGTACGCGGGCCTCTCACTGTTGTGGCCTCTCCCGTTGCGGCGCACAGGCTCCGGACGCGCAGGCTCAGTGGCCATGGCTCACGTGCCCAGCCGCTCCGCTGCATGTGGGATCCTCCCGGACCGGGGCACGAACCCGTGTCCCCTGCATTGGCAGGCGGTCTCTCAACCACTGCCCCACCAGGGAAGCCCAAAGCTTTTTTTTTTAATATAAATTTATTTTATTTTATTTATTTATTTTTGGCTGCTTTGGGTCTTCGTTGCTGCGCGCGGGCTTTCTATAGTTATGGTGAGAGTAGGTTTGCGGGCATCAGTAGTTGTGGCACGTGGGCTCAGCAGTTGTGGCTCGTGGGCTCCAGAGCACAGGCTCAGTAGTTGTGGCGCACGGGCTTAGTTGCTCCATGGCATGTGGGATCTTCCCGGCCCAGGGCTCGAACCCATGTCTCCTGCATTGGCCGGTGGATTCTTAACCACTGCACCACCAGGGAAATCCCCCTAGAAAGGCTTCTGAGACTAACTTATCTGAGTCACACTCTGCCTTTCTGAGTCTCAGTTTCTTCATTGGGAATGTGAGAATATCGATGACTGACTCAGAATTCTCCTGAGAATTCTATGAGACTGATGTATGTGAAATGCCTTGAATACCATTGGAATTAAAAATTTGACAGCTAAAATTTACTTTTAGTGTAAACTGAGGCTCAGAGAAGGGACCTGGTTTGCCTGGGGATGGGGGCTAAGGGGCAATTTCCCTCCCCTAAATCTCCTTGCCATTGGTTAGATTCTTTCACTTGTCAAGTAATAGAATCCCAATCTAAGCCAGCTTCACCAAAGAGGAACCTATGGCTCACAGTAGCTGAGGCAAGATTGAAAGAGGAACACCATGGATCAGGGTTTGAGACTGGAACTGGAGATACAGTACTTGGAGCATTTGCTTTCTCTCATCTCTCCTTGTCTCGATTTTTCTTTACACTTCAGCTTCCTTTCCTCTGCAGAGTGATCTCCTCTACCTGGCAGGAAGCATGGTGTGAGGCAGCCCCAACTTTCCAACTGAACCCAGCAAAAGAGGAGCTACACCCAGTTTCATGTATCAGTCTCAGGGAGGGACTCCGATGGGCTCTGCTGGAATGACATGCCTATGCCTTTACCCCCAGAACTGTTGCCAGAGGAATAAGGTACTATACAGGGTAAGTGTACTGTCATGGGCAGCCACACCAAAGTCACAGGGGATGAAGATGGCTATCTTGCCCAAAGGAAATAGCAGTGCTGGGCAGGCACAGCTAACAAATCCATCCCAGCCGTGCTCCCATCAGTCAGAAAAAAAACGGCGTTAATATATTTTGGTACATATTCTTCCAGACTTTTTTTGATGTGTATACATATACACACTTCCTCCTACAGCCCCCACTTCCAGTGAGCATATTTCAAGGTACTGAAGCAAAAAGCCAAGGAAAGTCAAATATATGAAAAAAAAAAAAAGCAAAGGAAATAATCCTGTTCTCTCTTTTGTTATTAAAAAATGACAAAACAAACAAAACAAACAAACAAAAAAATGACAAAACAACTCAGACATCTCCATCAATTCTTTTATTATTATTTATTTATTTGGCTGCACCAGGTCTTAGTTGAGGCATGTGGGATCTTTAGTTGCAGCGTGCAGGATCTTTAGTTGCGGCATGCGAACTCTTAGTTACAGCATGTGGGATCTAGTTCCCTGACCAGGGATCAAACCTGGGCCCCCTGCATTGGGAGCTCAGAGTCTTAGCCACTGGACCACCAGGGAAGTCCCTCCATCAATTCTTGAATCCAACAGAAAATTAGCCATTAGATGAGTGAATGATCTTTTAAGATTAGAGAAAAGTGGAAGAAATCACAAGGAAAAGATGGACAGGTTTCTTTACAACCATAAAAACATTCTTTTTTTTAATTGAAGTATAGTTGATTTACAATGTTGTGTTAATTTCGGCTGTACAGCAAAGTGATTCACCTATACATATATATATATATGTATATGTATATATACACATTCTTTTTTATATTCTTTTCCATTACGATTTATCATAGGATACTAAATATAATTCTCTGTGCTATACAGTAGGACCTTGAGTTTATCCATTCCATTTATAATAGCTTACATCTGCTAACCCCAGCCTCCACGCCATCCCTCCCCCAACCCCCTCCCTGTTGGCAACCACAAATCTGTCCTCTATGTCTGTGAGTCTGTTTCTGCTTCGTAGATAGGTTCATTTCATGTCATATTTTATCTTATTTATTTATGTATTTTTTGGCCATGCTGCTCGGCTTGCGGGATCTTAGTTCCCCGACCAAGGATCGAACCTGAGCCGTGGCAGTGAAAGTGCCAAGTCCTAACCACTGGACCACCAGGGTGTTCCTTCTGTCATATTTTAGATTCCACACGTAAGTGATACCATATGGTTATTTGTCTTTCTCTGTCTGACTTGGTTCACTTAGTATGATAATCTCTAGTTGCACCCATGTTGCTGCAAATGGCATTATTTCATTCTTTTTTATGGCTGAGTAGTATTCCATTGTATGTAGGTACCCCATTTTCTTTATCCAGTCATCTGTAGAAGGACATTTAGGTTGTTTCCATGTCTTGGCTATTGTGAATAGTGCTGCAGTGAACATAGGGGTGCGTGTAGCTTTTTGGATATGCTCAGGAATGGGATCGCTGGATTATATGGTAGCTCTATTTTTAATTTTCTGAAGAACCTCCATTCTGTTCTCCATAGTGGCTGCACCAACTTACATTCCCACCAACAGTATAGGAGGGTTCCCTTTCCTCTACACCCTCTCCAGCATTTGTTATTTGTAGCGTTTTAATGATGGCCATTCTGACCAGTGTGGTGGTGCCTCATTGTAGTTTTGATTTGTATTTCTCTAATAATGATGTTGAGCATCTTTTCATGTGCCTCTTAGCCATTTGTATTTCTTCTTTGGAGAAATGTCTATTTAGGTCTTCTGCTCATTTTTCCATTGGGTTGTTTGTTTTTTTGTTTTTGAGTTGTATGAGCTGTTTGTATATTTTGGAAATTAAGCCCTTGTCTGCTGCATCACAAATATAACAACATTCTTAACTTCTGTTTTTGGAAACAAAGCAAAAAAAGAAAAAAATAAAAACCCTACCTTATTCCAAAATCATAACTAACAGTAAAAGGCAAACTGCAGACTGGGGAAATGTTTTACAGACACTGGGTTAATATTTCCATTATGTAAATAACATAAAATTGGTAACAGACTAAAAACCCAATAAATGGTCAAAAGAGACAGATGAAACACAATGAACATGGAACATTCTCTACCTCACAAGTAGTTAAGGAAGTACAAACTAAAAGAAGCCATTTATACCCTCTCAAATATAAAGTTTAAAAAAACTGGTAACCCCAAAAGCTGGTGTTAGTGTGAGCAATGGATACTTCTACATTTCTGGTGAGAAAATGACTTGCTAAATATCTTTCTTTTGGAAAGCAATTTGGCAGTATGCATCAAAGGCTTAAATAATGTCCAGGCCTGGGACTTCCCTGGTGGTGCAGTGGTTAAGAATCTGCCTGCCAATGTAGGGGACACGGGTTTGAGCCCCTGTCCAGGAGATCCCACATGCCTTGAAGCAACTAAGCCCATGCGCCACAGCTACTGAGCCTGTGCTCTAGAGACCACAAGCCACAACTGCTGAGCCTGCGCTCCACAACTACTGAAGCCTCCGCACCTAGAGCCCGTGCTCCACAACAAGAGAAGCCACCGCAGTGAGAAGCCTGCACACCACAACGAAGAGTAGCCCCCGCTCGCCGCAACTAGAGAAAGCCTGCACGCAGCAATGAAGACCCAATGCAGCCAAGAATAAATAAATAAATAAATTTATTAAAAAAAGAAATAATGTCCAGGCCTTTTGACCCAGGAATTTCTCTTCTCGGAATGAATTTCAGGGAAATAATCCTAAATTAGGACAAATATATATGCGCCAAGATGTTTGAAGAAATATTTTTAAAAAACATAATATTTTTAAAAAACATAAAGTACATCTACCAGATGTAATATTTCACAGCTCGTAAATTGGTGGTAATGCAACCTACTTAAAAACGGAAAAAATGCTTATAATGTTAAGCAGGTATGCAGTTTGATAACTTCAATGTAAAATGCAAACTACAAATTATTCCTAGCAGAGTGGAGAGAAACACCACAAATGTTAATGGTTAAAGAATTATCTGATTCATTTTTTTTCCCATTGATTAATTATTTATTTTTGGCTGTGTTGGGTCTTCATTGAAAAAGTGGGCTTTCTCTAGTTGCCTAGTTGCGGTGAGTAGGGGCTACTCTTTCTTGTGGTGCGTGGGCTTCTCATTGCGGTGGCTTCTCTTGTTGCAGAGCACGGGTTCTAGGCGTGCGGGCTTCAGTAGTAGTGGCTTACAGGTTCTAGAGCGCAGGCTCACTAGTTGTGGCTCATGGGCTTAGTTGCTCCACAGCATGTGGGATCTTTCCGGACCAGGGCTCGAACCCATCTCCCCTGCATTGGCAGGCGGTTTCTTAACCACTGCGCAACCAGGGAAGTCCCTCTGATTCAGTTTTGTTTCTTTCACTTCTCTCTACATGTCTGTAGTCTCCAAACATTTTTTTGTTGAGTACTATTAACTTTACAATCAAAGTCACTTAAAAAAATTATGCCAAAAGATGGTGGGTGTGTACCAATTTGGTGTTCAGTTATTTAAATTGTATTTTAACAACAACAAAGAAATAGAATGGATTTAAATGTCAAATTCATCACACCTTTTCTCTCCCTGTTAATGAAACAGTGATAGTGCATTGAAAGAGTTGGAGTCAGACAGATCTGGGTTCAAACTTCACCCCCACCCCTTACCAGCTGTGGGAACTTGGGCAAATCATTTAACAGCTCTGAGCCTCAGTTTCCTCATCTAGAGAATGACATAATCACACCAATAATCATACCTTCTTTGTAGGGTTATGTTGAGAATGAGACAACTTAGAAAATGCCTTTCACCCAGTAGGCTAGTTCCCTTGTTGTCACTTGGGTTCCTAGCACATACTTGGGACTTATTGAGTGGGTGCTCAGTAAGAAGTGAGACAGAAAAGAGTTTTTTTCTCCTTTTCTAGACATTAGCTGCCCTAGGACAGCACTTTCAATATTATTTCTCCTTCCATTCTTGAAGCCCCACAAGTTCTAGTCAAGCTCGAAATCAAGCTCAAAATTTAGGGTTTCCCCTCTTCTTCCACAGTCCCTACCCCTACTTCCTCACCCTACCAGCAGCAGCCTATCTTAAGAGGCTCAGAGGTCCCTCTAATATTTACCAGATCTCACTAATTTCTCTTGGCTAACACAGGCATATTCTGGGGCAATGATTCTTTTTTATTGGAATTTCTATATTTTATTTATTGTATTTAAACAGCAGGTTCTTATTAGTCATCCATTTTATACATATTAGTGTATACATGTCAATCCCAATCTCCCAATTCATCCCACCACCACCACCCCTGCTGCTTTCCCCACTTGGTGTCCATACGTTTGTTCTCTACATCTGTGCCTCTGTTTCTGCCCTGCAAACCGGTTCATCTATACCATTTTTCTAGGCCCCACGTATATGCGTTAATATACAATATTTGTTTTTCTCTTTCTGACTTACTTCACTCTGTATGACAGTCTCTAGATCCATCCACGTCTCTACAAATGACCAATTTCAGTCCTTTTAATGGCTGAGTAATATTCCATTGTATATGTGTACCACATTTTCTTTATCCGTTTGTCTGTCGATGGGCATTTATGTTGCTTCCATGACCTGGCTATTGTAAATAGTGCTGCAATGAACATTGGGGTGCATGTGTCTTTTCGAATGATGGTTTTCTCTGGGTATATGCCCAGTAGTGGGATTGCTGGGTCATATAGTAAGTCTATTTTTAGTTTTTTAAGCAACCTCCGTACTGTTCTCCATAGTGGCTGTATCAACTTACATTCCCACCAACAGTGCAAGAGGGTTCCCTTTTCTCCAAACCCTCTCCAGCACTTGTTGTTTGTAAATTTTCTGATGATGCCCATTCTAACTGGTGTGAGGTAATACCTCATTGTAGCTTTGATTTGCATTTCTCTAATAATTACTGATGCTGAGCAGCTTTTCTTGTGCTTCTTGGCCATCTGTATGTCTTCTTTAGTGAAATGTCTATTTAGATCTTCTGCCCATTTTTTGGATTGGGTTGTTTGTTTTTTTAATATTGAGCTGCATGAGCTGTTTATATATTTTGGAGATTAATCCTTTGTCCGTTGATTCGTTTACAAATATTTTCTCCTGTTCTGAGGGTTGTCTTTCCATGTTGTTTGTAGTTTCCTTTGCTTTGAAAAAGCTTTTAAATTTCATTAGGTCCCATTTGTTTATTTTTGTTTTTATTTCCATTTCTCTAGGAGGTGGATCAAAAAAGATCTTGCTGTGATTTATGTCAAAGAGTGTTCTTCCTATGTTTTCCTCTAAGAGTTTTAGAGTGTCCAGTCTGTTTTTTTTTTGGCTGTGTTGGGTCTTTGTTGCTGCGGGCGGCTTTCTCTAGTTGTGGCGAGCGGGGGCTTCTCTTCATTGCGGTGCGAGAGTTTCCGGTCTTAACATTTAGGTCTCTAATCCATTTTGAGTTTATTTTTGTGTATGGTGTTAGGGAGTGTTCTAATTTCATTCTTTCACATGTAGCTGTCCAGTTTTCTCAGTACCACTTATTGAAGAGACGGTCTTTCCTCCATTGTATATCCTTGCCTCCTTTGTCTTAGATTAGTTGACCATACGTGCATGGGTTTATCTCTGGGCTTTCTATCCTGTTCCATTGATCTTTATTTCTGTTTTTGTGCCAGTGCCATATTGTCTTGATTACTGTAGCTTTGTAGTA
>NW_020175186.1:185266-375470 GCF_003031525.2 Neophocaena asiaeorientalis asiaeorientalis | reverse complement strand
TGCTTGTGATTGGTCTGTTCATATTTTCTATTTCTTCCTGATTCAGTCTTGGCAGGTTGTGCATTTCTAAGAATTTGTCCATTTCTTTCAGGCTGTCCATTTTATTGGCATAGAGTTGCTTGTAGTAGTCTCTTAGGATGCTTTGTATTTCTGCGGTGTCTGTTATAACGTCTCCTTTTTCATTTCTAATTTTATTGATTTGAGTCCTCTCCCTCGTTTTCTTGATGTGTCTCGCTAATGGTTTATCAATTTTATCTTCTCAAAGAACCAGCTTTTAGTTTTATTGATCTCTCCTTTTGCTGCGTCCCATAGGTTTTGGATCTTTGTGTTTTCATTGTCATTTGTCTCTAGGTATTTTTTGATTTAGTAACGTATTGTTTAGCCTCCATGTGTTTGTGTTTGTTGTGTTTTTTCCCCTGTAATTGATTTCTAATCTCGTAGCGTTTTAAAGTCTATTTTATCTGATATGAGTATTGCTACTCCAGCTTTCTTTTGATTGCCATTTGCATGGAACATCTTTTTCCTTCCCCTCACTTTTAGTCTGTATGTGTCCCTAGGTCTGAAGTGCGTCTTCTGTAGACAGCATATATACGGGTCTTGTTTTCGTATCCATTCAGCCAGTCTGTGTCTTTTGGTTGGAGCATTTAATCCATTCTCGTTTAAGGTAATTATAGATATGTATGTTCCTATTACTATTTTCTTAATTGTTTTGGGTTTGTTTTTGTAGGTCTTTTTCTTCTCTTGTGTTTCCCAGTTAGAGAAGTTCCTTTAGCATTTGTTGTAGAGCTGGATTGGTGGTGCTGAATTATCGTAGCTTTTGCTTGTCTGTAAAGCTTTTGATTTCTCCGTCAAATCTGAATGACATCCTTGCTGGGTAGAGTAATATTGGTTGCAGGTTCTTCCCTTTCATCACTTTAAATATATCATGCCACTCCCTTCTGGCTTGTAGAGTTTCTGCTGAGAAATCAGCTTTTAACCTTATGGGAGTTCCCTTGTATGTTATTTGTCATTTTCCCCTCGTTGCTTTCTTTGTCTTTGATTTTTGTCAGTTTGATTACTATGTGTCTCAGCGTGTTTCTCCTTGGGTTTATCGTGCCTGGGACTCTGTGCTTCCTGGACTTGGGTGGCTATTTCCTTTCCCATGTTAGGGAAGTTTTTGACTATAATCTCTTCTGATATTTTCTCGAGTCCTTTCTCTCTCTCTCTTCTCCTTCTGGGACCCCTATCATGCGAATGTTGTTGTGTTTAATGTTGTCTCAGAGGTCTCTTAGGCTGTCTTCAGTTCTTTTCATTCTTTTTTCTTTATTCTGTTCGGCAGCAGTGAATTCCACCATTCTGTCTTCCAGGTCACTTATCCGTTCTTCTGCCTAAGTTATTCTGCTATTGATTCCTTCTAGTGGATTTTTCATTTCAGTTATTTTACTGTTCATCTCTGTTTGTTCTTTAATTCTTCTAGGTCTTTGTTAAACATTTCTTGCATCTTCTCCATCTTTGCCTCCATTCTTTTTCCGAGGTCCTGGATCATCTTCACTATCATTATTCTGAATTCTTTTTCTGGAAGGGCCTATCTCCACTTCATTTATTTGTTTTCCTGGGGTTTTATCTTGTTCCTTCATCTGGTACATAGCCCTCTGCCTTTTCATCTTGTCTATCTTTCTGTGAAGGTGGTTTTTGTTCCACAGGCTGCAGGATTGTAGTTCTTCTTGCTTCTGCTGTCTGCCCTCTGGTAGATGAGGCTATCTAAGAGGCTTGTACAAGTTTCCTGATGGGAGGGACTGGTGGTGCATAGAGCTGGGTGTTGCTCTGGTGGGCAGAGCTCAATAAAACTTTAATCCACTTGTCTCCTGATAGGTGGGATGGGGTTCCCTCCCTGTTAGTTGTTTGGCCTGAGGCAACTGGAGCCTACCCGGCTCTTTGGTGGGGCTAATGGCGGACTCTGGGAGGGCTCAAGCCAAGGGGCATTTCTCAGAACTTCTGCTGCCAGTGTCCTTGTCCCCACGGTAAGCCACAGCCACCTCCCGCCTCTGCAGAAGACTCTCCAACACTAGCAGATAGGTCTGGTTCAGTCTCCTATAGGGTGACTGCTTCTTCCCCTGGGTCCCGATGTGCATATTACTTTGTGTGTGCTCTCGAAGAGTGGAGTCTCTGTTTCCCCCAGTCCTGTTGAAGTCCTGCAATCAAATCCCACTAGCCTTCAAAGTCTGATTCTCTTGGAATTCCTCCTCCCATTGCCAGACCCCCAGGTTGGGAAGCCTGACGTGGGGCTCAGAACCTTCACTCCAGTGGGTGGACTTATGTAGTATAAGTGTTCTCCAGTTTGTGAGTCACCTACCCAGCAGTTATGGGATTTGAGTTTATTGTGACTGCGCCCCTCTTACTGTCTCCCTGCGGCGTCTCCTTTGTCTCTGGATGTGGGGTGTCTTCTTTGGTGAGTTCCAGTGTCTTCTGTCCATGATTGTTCAGCAGTTAGTTGTGATTCGAGTGCTCTCGCAAGAGCGAGTGAGCGCACGTCCTTCTACTCTGCCATCTTCCCTCCTGCCCTCCGTCTGAGGCAATGATTCTTGTGCTTTTCTCTGATTCTCAACCCACAATACCTACAATTTTGTATGTGAGGGTGCTGGTAGGCCCTAGAGAGGGACGTGTAAAAAGGGCCTCTAGAGTCTAAGACCTGCCTTACAAAACTGGCTCACCACCAACTCTCTGATCTGGCCCTTCCCCTTTCTGTATCCTAGTTTCCTCATCTGTAAAATAAGTGTAATAATATGACCTGCTTTGACATAGGTTGTTGAGAGGATCAAATTCATGTACAGTGCTGAGCATCACCCTAGCTTTGTCCCTTGCATAACCGTCCTCCCAGAGTTGTTTTAACAATAGGCCCTGAGCTTTCATCAAAGCTTGTGATAAGAAATCACCATGTGAAACTCAGTCTCCTTTTGCTGCCAAATGTATGGAGAATCTTATCAACATATGACTCTAATTGAGAAATTTCTCCAGCTTGACAAATTATTAGAATTTTTATCGTGAAAACTGGGAGATGCCCTTTACTCTGATATCAAATGTTCTGAGACTGATTCATCGTATTTCCATTTTTCGCCTTAGCTTCCAGGAAGCTCAAAGCTAAATCTAACGCTTAATGACAGCGACTCCATTAAATCAGATGAGCTTAACTTTATATTTGTGTTTTATGAAACTCATGAGACACACCCTCAGTTATAAGTTTTCTCAAATTCTTTTGAAAAAGAAAGAGGAGAAGAAGGGAAGAGAAGGAAACAGGGATAGTTTGAAAACAGGGCTTGGCATGCCAGCTACTCACTGTATCAACTAGAATATAGGTTTGGTTTCTCTAAGAGACACCCAAAATAATTGTGACTTAAATAAAACAGAAGTATATAACCATCTGGCCACAGTAGTCTCAGGCTGGTACGATTACTACGAGGGAACCTAGCTTCTTATCTTGTTGCTCAGCTGTTCCTATGGTGTCTTTGACCACATGTTTCAAGATGGGTGGCCACCATGCCTCATCCCAGCCAGGGGAAGCGGGGGACATGCACTGGCATTCAAGACCTCATAGTGGGGCTTCCCTGGTGGCGCAGTGGTTGAGAGTCCACCTGCCGATGCAGGGGACACGGGTTCGTGCCCCAGTCCGGGAAGATCCCACATGCCGCGGAGCGGCTGGGCCCGTGAGCCATGGCCGCTGAGCCTGCGTGTCCGGAGCCTGTGCTCCGCAACAGGAGAGGCCACAGCAGTGAGAGGCCCACGTACCGCAAAAAAAAAAAAAAAAAAATGAAGACCTCATAGTGACACACATCTCTTCCACTCACATCCTGTCAGCCAAAACTCGGTTACGTGATCATACCTAACTGCAAAGGAGGCTGGGATATTTAGTCTTTCAGAGAAACATGTCCAGCTAAAAATCAGGGGTTCTGTTACTATAGAAGAAAGGGAGAACAGATTTGGAAGGACATCTACCAGTTTCTGCCACATACGCCATCTCAGATGTATTTCTTTTATTTATTTATTTACTAACTAACTTATTTATGGCTGTGTTGGGTCTTTGTAGCTGTGCAGACTTTCTCTAGCTGCGGTGAGTAGGGGCTACTCTTCATTGCAGTGCGCGGTCTTATTGTGGTGGCTTCTCTTGTTGCAGAGCATGCACTCTAGGCACATGGGCTTCAGCAGTTGTGGCACGCAGGCTCAGTAGTTGTGGCTCATGGGCTCTAGAGCGCAGGCTCAGTAGTTGTGTTGGGTGGGCTTAGTTGCTCCACGACATGTGGGATCTTCCCGGACCAGGGCTTGAACCCGTGTCCCCTGCATTGGCAGGTGGATTCTTAACCACTGCGCCACCAGGGAAGCCCTATCTCAGATGTATTTCTTTCTTCTTTTTTTTTAAAGACACTTTTTAAAAACTATTTATTTATTTACTTATCGGCTGTGTTGGGCCTTGGTTGCTGCACGTGGGCTTTTCTCTAGTTGCAGTTAGCGGGGGCTACTCTTCGTTGCAGTGCGTGGGCTTCTCATTGCAGTGGCTTCTCTTGTTGTGGAGCCTGGGCTCTAGGCGTGCGGGCTTCAGTAGTTGTGGCACACGGGCTTAGTTGCTCCGAGGCATGTGGGATCTTCCTGGACCAGGGCTCGGACCTGTGTCCCCTGCATTGGCAGGTGGATTCTTAACCACTGTGCCACCAGGGAAGTCCCTCAGATGTATTTCTTTGCACGTGATTGCACTCTCGTCCACCCCAATTTCAGCTTCACCCCCTCTATTCAGTATAGCTTCCATGCTGCTATCAGAGTACTTTCCACTTCAGAGTGTTATTATGGCACTGCCCTGGTCACAAACCAACCCTGGCTCCATACTACCTAGGAAAGTGATGCCCAAACTGTACAATGCATTAGGAATCAGCTGGAGGGTGTGCTAAAACAGAGCCAGCTGGGCCCCACCTGTAGCCCTACTGACTGGGTAGGTCTGGGCCCTGAGAATTTGCATCTTTACTAAGTTCTCAGGTGATGCTGATGTTGCTAGTTCAGGAACCACACTTTGAGAACCCTTGACCTCAAGAATAAAACCAGTGCTCCTTAACCTGCCATCCAAAGGCTATTCCAGCCTGGTCTCAACCTACTTTCTGCCTCATCTCTCATCTTTCCCTCCCCCTCCACACACCCAGGGCTCCAGTCACACTGAAGTTCTCACGTCTCTCTAACCAGGCAAGCTGTTCGCACCTTTGTGCCTTGCTGTTCCTTTTGTCTGGAATATCTTCTGATCGGCAACCTCCTTTCCACATCCTCCCCGAAGGCTTTCCTGACCCTCTAAGCTGTTGTTAAACCATTCTCTGTCCCAGGTCCCTACACATTTTGTACATTCTTCTATTATTGCTTTTATTGCCTCGTGTGTTGGTTTTCTGCCCAGCTGCCTCCCCTTCTCTGAAGCCTTAGTCACCTACATAGCTCTTAGCCACGGTAACAGGGTCACTGAGTAAGGAAACAAAAGTATGAATGAGGAAAAGGAGGCAGGTAGATGGAGTGAATAAATCAATGAGGTGAGTGAAGAGAAGAAATGATGAGTGAGTTATGATCCATTTGTGCTTAGTTCTCTCCTTAGAGTCCTCAGTCACAGATCAGGAAAGGAATTTACCCTCTGACCATTTTTCCACAAAGTTCCAGCCATTCCTTTTTTTTTTTGGCTGTGCCCTGTGGCCTTTAGGATCTCAGTTCACCCACCAGGGATTGAACCCAGGCCACGGCAGTGAAAGCCCAGAATCCTAACCACCAGTCCACCAGGTTCTCATTGCGGTGGCTTCTCTTGTTGAGTGTGGGCTCTAGGCACGTGGGCTTCAGTAGTTGTGGCATATGAGCTCAGTAGTTGTGGCTCGTGTGCTTAGTTGCTCCGTGGCATGTGGGATCTTCCTGGACCAGGGCTCGAACCCGTGTCCCCTGCATTGGCAGGCAGATTCTTAACCACTGTGCCACCAGGGAAGTCTCCCATTGCTTCCTTCTTACCAGAAGTCACCTGGGACCCAGCATCTAATAGTCAGTTCCCCAGAACTGGCCTGGGGACCCATGCTGGGTCATGTTCCCTATGCCAGGGCTTAATCTCTACCCAATCCTGTTCTCACTCACCCTGGTGTTTCTGAAAGTCAGTTGTAAGGCATTTGGGACTCAGGTAAACGATGCTGGTGGATGATTTTCAGGGTCAAGACACAAAAGACTTTTTCACCAAACTGGTGATAAAGTGTCAGTATCGTTTCAAATTAAAATTGGAGCCTAGGGAATTCCCTGGAGGTCCAGTGGTTAGGACTCCACACTTCCACTGCTGGGGCCAGGTTCAATCCCTGGTCAGGGAACTAAGATCCTGCAAGCCGTGGGGTCGGCCAAAAAATAAAATAATAAATAAAATTGGAACCTTGAGGTGCTGGAACTAATCTCCCCCTCATCACAGGGAACCCAGCTTTCTCCAAACCCCATAAAGGAAGCCTTCTTTGGCTCCAGCAGACATGGGTATGGCCATAAGAAGGGACTCCCTGTCCTGCTGCGGTTGTCAACTCTGCCAGGGATGGTACTATCATGGTGGTAACTGTTCCTGCACCAAGGCTGTGTAGCCTCAGAAGGCAGTGAACCTTTTTTAGCCTTGATGTCCTCCTCTGCAGGGTAGGGATGTTACTACTCACGTTGCAGATGTGTGGTGAGCATCAAATAAGACATGGGAGTAAAGGGCCCAGCACAGTACTAGGCAGATAGTAGGTGTACAATAGAGAATAACTAGAATAACTAGAATTCTCACAACTGATAAGAGAGTTAAGTTTTTTCCCTAATGAATCAGGCCCAGTCACTCTTCTAGGGTTTTTCCTTCTATTTATTATATCTACCTTCCTCTCTCACAATTCTACCTAATTTTGGGACCTCAGCTGCCATCCTACCTCCTCCACAAATCTGTCTCTGTTCCTGGAACATTCTATTAACAACGCCTACCATACTTATGGTCTGGTCTAATGGACATGGAAATGAGTAGTGAATTAAGAACAGGGGGTCTGTAGGCAGGGCTGCCATGTATGGTTGCACAGGTTGTGCACTGCCTGAGCCTGGAAGTACCATTCACAGACTGTAAGGAAGTGGGGCCCTGATGCACTGTGTAATAAAGAGGCTCTGTGCGCAAGTCAGATGAACTGAGCTTGAAACCTGGCTCGACCACTAATCAATTGTTTGAGCAAGCAACACATGTAAACTCCTGACTTAGCTTCCTTATCTGTGAATGGGATGTTATTAGTTCCTACCATGAGGGATAGTTGAGAAGATTCAGTAGCTTAACGAGTTGAACAGTGCCTTGTAAAGGACTGAATTTACTGAGCACTTAATTTCAGAAATTAAGTGTGGGTGTTTTTTCTGAGAAGGCTGTACACAAGCTAGGGTCATGGGTCACCGAAAATCTGCAGCCGTGCCCCCCAACCCCCACCCCTCCCCCACCGCCACGTAGCAGGAGGCAGATCCTCACACTGTCCTTTCTTGAAGGACCCTACTCCACCCTTCTTTTTGCCAAAATCCGCTTTTATTAGGTCTTCTTCAGTTGACAGATGACACCTCCAAAGTAAACTAGCTTAAGCCAAAAGAAGCATTTGTGGGTGGATATAACTGAACTCTAATGGAGGATCCAGGGCTCCAGGTACATCTTGAGTGCTCTGTCTTCTCCATCTCCTGGCTCTGCTCCTCTGTATTGGCTTTATTCTCAGGCAGACTCTTCCATGTGGCAGGAAAATGGGTTACTGGGTGGTTCAAGCTTGTATTTTATGGTTTTTCATATAAAGGAAGAGAAATCCTCCTTTCTTTCCACATCCATAGAGCAATCTTACGGAAGGCCTCTGATTGGCCCAGCTTGGGTCACATGCCCACTCTTTGGATCAATCATTGTGGCTAGAGGGATGGTGGACTGAGATTGGCCAAGCTAGGGCCATGTATCCACGAGTTTGACAGCCCCACAGAGCTACATGGAGTGGGGAGGGGACAGTTCTCCAATAGGAGAGGTGCTGGGCACACAAGAATGTTGGCCGTCCTGGCCATCCTTCTCTATGGTTCAGTTCATAGGTCAGTTCCTCAGGGAAGCTTCCCCTCCCCTCCTCCACATGGACCTCAACCTTCCCACAGTAAATTTTTCTCCGACTCTCTGACACCATAGTTTGGGAACAACTGGAGGCAGGGACGAGAGTGTATTTATTCATCTGTGACTCCCAGGCCTAGCTTCCTAACCGGGGCTGTGGAAGGCACATTCTTGGTGGCCTATCCAGCATCCATTTCCCCTTCCTCTTCAGATCTTTGTCGGGTTCCACCTTGTCTCCCCACTGCCTTAGGCTTAGTGGGGAAGCTGATTCCATTTTCATGGAGAGTAGTTTAAACCCATTAGAGTCATCCCTTGCCAGTGACTGGTTCAAAAATGGGCACGTAGGACCTAGTTTGGGCTGGTGAGACACAAGGGTGTCTGCGAAAGGCTTCTTGCTCTTTTGGGTGGGCATGGAAGCCAGCTGGCGCCTTCCTGCCCTCTCTCGTGCTGGACAGAGATGAGGAAGCATTTGGCCTCTATCAACTGCTACTGGCTGCCACTGCACAGCTGGAAGGGAAACTACTTTAGGCAAAAGCTGACACCGCGGGAGTGTGGAGACACCTGGACCTTTGATGGCCTTGTTGAGTTGCTGGAGATTGGCTAACCCAGGGTGCCACCCTGCCCCAGGACCACCAAACCCCTAGCTAACACACTTCCTTGTTAAGCCATCTTGAGCTGGGGTGTTCTGTTACCTGTGGCCACAAGTATCTTCAGAAAGTTCTCCCTGAACGAATGACCTAGGCGAGTGGCCACAGGCTGAGAGCCCTCAAGCATGCCCTCCTAAACTATGCCACCCACACAAGTTCCTTTCTACCCCACAATAACAGACAAAGATTCTGGATGCTTTTTAAAAAAAAAACACACCAGTCACTTTATTCTTAAGTTGGTACTTTACAAAACCACAAGGGAGAAGTCCTTGAGGGTGAAAGGGGTAGGGGAGTGGGAGATGGTGAAGAGAGGGACGAGGACAACCCAGAAATGAAGCCCCCCCATCTTGGGGGACCAAGCAGAGACTGGGCCCCAGGCCAGCCCAGCAGGGCCTCTCGTGTCCTGGCTGTACAGAGCTGGGCCAAAAGACCTCAGGGAAGGGTCACAGCTTCTAGAGACTGTCGCCATTAGACAGGCAGCCACAGGCTGAGGCTTCTGGCAGCCCAAAGAAGGAAGTGGGCCTCCCCCTCCCAAGCCGGGGGGAGGCCGCCTGAGGCAGGGGTGAGAGCTACCCGTCCAGCAGCTTTAGGATGCTCTCACGCTCCTTCAGAGTCTTCCAGGCCTGGTCCTTCTCCTTCTTGGTGGGCGTCCGCTTCTTCTGCCGGGCAGCCATGATCTTGCGGAAGGCGTCCATGACCTCATTGTCTGCCATGCGGACCCGCTGCCTCAGCTCCTGCCGACTCACCTCCTCCTTTGCCAGCCTGTGGGGACCAGCCGGCCAGGTGCCATGGGAAGCCCACCAGAGTAGAGCTCCTCCCTGTTCCAGACTGAGCCCACCCCACTACCCAGGGCTGCCACTCCTGTGGACCATTTCATACCAAATAGCAAAGTTATTGAGCCACGCTTACATGGTGCCCTGTGCCAAGTACTACCTCTTCAAAAATATCAGCTCAGTTAATCCTAACAACCTTGTGAGGTAGGTACTATTATTCCTATGTTACCAGTGAGGAAACTGAGGCTCAAGGAGAATAAGAAATGCCCCAAGATCCCACAACTAGTGAGGAGGAGATCCGAATCAAGGCAGGCTTCCTCCAAACAATATTCTTTAAAAGGTGTTCTGGGGGCTTCCCTGGTGGCGCAGTGGTTAAGAATCCACCTGCCAATGCAGGGGACACGGGTTCGAGCCCTGGTCCGGGAAGATCCCACATGCCGTGGAGCAACTAAGCCCGTGCACCACAACTACTGAGCCTGCACTCTAGAGCCCGTGCTCTGCAATAAGAGAAGCCACCGCAATGAAGAGTAGACCCAGCTCTCTGCAACTAGAGAAAGCCCATATGCAGCAACGAAGACCCAATGCAGCCAAAAATAAATAAATGAAATAAATAAATTAAAAAAAAAAAAGTGTTCTGGTGCCAGCAGAAGACCTGCTTTTACTTCAGCAACCAAATTCCAGAGCAACCTAAGGGTCTAGACAGCCTGAGGTCTACAGGAGGTGAGTGAGATACCAAACTGACCCCTTCGAATGGAACCTGACCTATAAATTCAATTCATGGTGGAGCTGGAAGGTCACTTAGAGATCTATCTAGTCCAACCTGTTTTCAGAAGGGGAAGCTGCTGCTCAGGGCAGGGGATGCCTTGCTTAAGGCCCTGCAGCTACCCATGCAGGGCTGAGGGCTGCACGCTGGCCTTCTGATAGCCAAGCTAGTTCCTTCACTGCCCATTACTTCTGTAGCTGCACATCCCCACTTCTCTCTCTCTCTCCCGTCCCCCTCCCTTCCTCAGTACTCTTTCATCTGTATTTTCCTCTTCTAGCCCTTGGAACTAGAAAGAGGCTCTGGATTCAGTCTTGGGCTCCAGTCACAGCTTAGCTGTTTATTGGCTGTGTGACCTTCAGCAGAGCACTCATTTCACTGGGCCTTTATTTCCTTATTTGGTAAACAGGGAACACTACCACCTACTCCCTGGACTATAGCAGAGATTAAGTAAGAGGGTGTACATAAAGCCCCTGGTACACGGTAGGCACTCAGTATACCCTCATCCTTAAATACCCTAGCAGCTTGCCAGCAACTTCTTCTCCTTCTAATGATGCACGTCTTTACCAGCCACTCACGTGGTGACTGCAAGCCCTTTGCCCTGCCTCTCTTCCTAACCCAGCACAACGTCTAAGAGACAGGCAGAGGTGGCCAAATGAACGAGCGTGCCCTGCTCTGCTGGGGCTCTGTGAGGCGGAGACACAGCACCTGCCTACGAGGAGCAAGGGGACTTAGTTGGGCTGCTTCTCTATCTTCCCAAGAAAAGGGTAGCCACTACCATGATCTCCCTACAGATACCACCTGCACCCTTGTTGTGAGGAGTGCAGGGCAAGATGGATGGGAATGAATAGAAAATGAATGACATCGCATGAAAACACTGGTCAGTTCCTGGTGAGGGGCTGGTAGTAATCACAGGTGCTCAAGAAAATGTTAACAGTTGATAAACTGAGGTGGAGAGTATACTGGTGTTTACTGTACTACTCCGTCAGAGTTTCTGTGTGTATGAAATTTTTCACAATAAAACTCGGGGGGAAAAAGAAAGTTAAGCATGGAAAGACTTAAAAATAAACCACGCAACAATGCGAATACAGTTAACACCACTGAACCGTACACTTGAAAATGGTTTAGAGGGTAAAGTTTGTGTTATTTGTTGTTACCACAATTAGAAGTGAATAAACAAGTCACAGATGCCTGAGCTCTGGTCTGTGGAATGAGAATCTGTTTGAGAGAAAACCAGTGGGGTGGTGCCCGGCACTGACATTTTTTTCAAAGCCCTCCGGGTGATTTAGAGGCCCTGCTGGGTTTGGAAAGCCTGTCGTAAAGCTCCCGGAAGGTCACCAGCATGGGCAAGGCCTCGCTGGCCACGCCCTGGCCCGGGCATCCTGTCCACACTCACCTCAGCAGGTCGTGCTTCTTGGTGCGGTTGTGGGCACTGAGCGCTTTCAGCTCGGCCTGCCGTTTGCGCAGCTCCGCCAGAACTTCGTCCTCCGAGTCCTCTGCAGGGCGGTCCTCAGATTCCAGCAGGCCCTGGGCGATCAGCTCCTCCTTGATGCGGCTCTCCAGGGACTTGGTATGCGGCACACTGCAGGCAAAGGCAGTGCTCAGCTCAAGGGCCAGCCTGCGAGGGGGACCGCTCTGAGGTGCCCAAGGTTAGTGAACACCTTCCTTTCTCTTTGGGCACCGCCTCTCTATCTATCTACACATAAAAATATAGAGACAGACACATCTGGTCTTGTTGTAAACACGCAACATATATCGATATGCTATGTAATATAAAATACAGAAAAACCTACAATGCTAATGACCCAAAGAGAATAACTATTTTGTTATCTGTTACTATTATATATATTACCATCTTCTTACCACGTTACGTTATATACATAAAAATACATATTTTATGTTCTTATATAAATACTATACGTATTCCAGATTTTGTTACATATTATTCCCACTTCTTTAGTGTATTATTTTAGCTTTTCCCCACCATGTACCAACATTTAAATATATCTTAAGTAAAAATAGGATCATATTGTCTGTATTGTGCTACAACTGACAGTTTCCACTTATCACTCTATTGTTTACATCTTTGCGTGTCAGTTAACTATATTTCTCTAGTATGATTAATAGTTGCAAGTTATTTCATCATATGGAGTTATGACAACTTAGCCAACCAGTCTCCTCCAGGTGGACATTTAGGTTGTTTACAGTAAGGACAGGGCCATGATGAAAACCCTGTACTAAGCCTGTGCATGTGGAAATCCTGGCCCAGCACGCACATCTGACTTCTATTGGTCTTTATCAAAATGTCCTCAGTCTCTCTATTAATGAAGACCACACATGCTGGGATGGACAAAAGTCAACAGAAGCAGAGGCCAGACTGTGAGGCGTGGACAGGATGTCACTCACCTGAAGGGTTTGTTCTGATTGCGGGGAGAGGTGCTTGCCCCGTCAGCCCCTGATTCTTTTCCAGACATGTCCGGAATAGGAGAGTCCTCCATGGGGGAAATAATATTTTCCTAGAAGAGCACAGAAATGGATGGAGGGAGAAAGAGCTATAGTATTACCATTTTCCTGCCCCCCTCTGACCTACACGGACAGTCTTCACATACCAGAAATATCTTTTTATTTTTCTCATCCCACCCGCTGTGGGAAGTCTTCCCAAACCGACTCTAAAAAACTTTGATCATTTTAAAAATTCTTTATTTTGTATTGATACCAAAAGAAGGGAGCACAGAAGAGTGACGGTAACACTCAACAATGGTAGTGAGAAGAGCTAAGGCATATTAACCGTTTGCAATGCACCAGGCGCTGTGCTAAGCATGCTGCGGCAGAGGCTGCCAGCGGTCCAAAAGCCATTCTTGCCTTTCCTCCACAGTAGCTGGGCTTATGGCTGCCCAGATACACCACACTTCCCAGCCTCCCCTGCAGTCAGGGGTGGTCATCTGACAAACTCTCTCCAGTGGAAAGTGATTAGAAGAGATAAGAGCCACAGCTGGCCATGGCCTTCACACACTCCTCTTTGCTCTTTTTCTGTGGGCTTGGAGTGGCAATCACACTTGGAGTGACCTTGTGCAGAGTGCATGTTTAAGGCAGCAAAGCCAGCATACGTGGGGTCCCTGTCTGATGGTGTGGAACGGAGATGTCCCCCTACCCCCACCTCAGCCAACCTGGAATGTGTGCCCAGAAAGACGTGGGAGAGAAAGACGCTATCGTGTTTGAGACAGCCAGGAAACTGAGGCTCAAGAGGTGAAGAGATATGCCTAAGGGCAGCCAGCAGGCATAAAGAAAGGGACCCTGAACCTGGGGTTTGAGTTCTGCTTCTATGTATTAGCTGTGTGACCTCAGGCAAACAGTTCCCTTTTTTGAGCCTCGACCTTGTTGGGTGTAACATGGGGTTAACCACTGTCTTTGCCTCTAACGAGAGGATGTGTAGAAAGCCCCTTGCACGGGGCCTTTAGCCAACGCTCAGCAAAAGTAACTGTGGAGTAGCGGCTACCTTGGGGGCAGGTTAAAAACTGGGAGGGGCATGAGAGGGCCTTCAAGAATACTGATGATGTTTTCTTTCGTGGTCCTGGGGCTATAAGTGTGCTCATTTGTGAAAACTGATCAGGCTGTACATTTATGACCTATGTACCTTTCTAAATGTATAATGTACTTCAATAAACAATAAAAAATTAAACATTGAAACAGACTGAATACAGTTCTTGTTTTGGGTTGGGGTGCTCACCTCCACCAAGGCCTGCAGGAGTCGCTGCGTCAGGGCACCAAAGGGGCACCCGTCTTCCGGCTGCTCGTGCTGGGCCTCAGACTTCTTCAGCAGGGCATCCACATCTGAATCGGGTAGAGAAGGGGGGGACATGTGTGCTGAAGCGCTAGGAACTCAAGTCCTGGCCTGGGGTGGGCAGGGAGGTGAGGGGCCTACCTTTCGTGTCCAGTTCAGTCAGTGGCCCCATGAGGCCTTTCTTCTTGTCAGCCACGGCTGCTGCCCGGGCCCCGTCCTTCTGCTCCTCCAGCAGGTCCTCCTGTGCCCAGCGCTGGGAGTAGTGCTTCCCCAGGGGTGGGATCTGTGGGAGACATCCCATCCAGTCCCAAAGCAGTAAATACAGGCCAGTCGTGCCTGGGGTGTCAGGGGCTCTCTGCGCGCTTGGGACTGCCAACAGGCTCTTCGTTCACCCCTCATTGCTCCATTTACCTGTCTTCCCAAGTACCTAGCCCAGGGCCAAGGCCTGAGCCTGGTACAGGTGAGAAGAGATAAAGGAGATAAAATCTCTACACTCACAGTCTAGTAAGGAAGCCAGGTACGTACGGAACTGAAACACACAGACGGCAATACAGAACAATTTCCAAGATGTAAGGTGCAGAATGGTGCGTGTACATGGACCTTTTCCGTTGACAGCTGTTATCTCTAGAGAGAACTATAGATCCTAGGGTCAGAAGCGAGAGGAAAATATCTTTCGCATTGCCTGAACTTGTTACTGCCTGTATGGATTACCTTTTCAGATAAATTTTTTAAAAATTCAGACAAGTGAAGTGACAGAGGTAGGTCAAGGTGCTGTGGCGCACACAAGACCGACCAACCTTCTGCTGGGGAATCTGCAAAGCCATCTTGGTGGCGGTAACATGCGATCAGGGGCTCGAAGGGTGTTAGTTTGCCAAGGGGAGAAGGGCATGTGCAGAGGCCCAGAGACCAGCAAGGACCCTGGAGTGAGGGCAAGGTGCTTGGGGGGGCTGATAAATACAGCAGTGGAGAGGGAGGGTGGCCAAGGAAACTGGAGAGGGGCACTGGGGCTGTGCCACCAAGGGCTGAGATGCTTGGACTCGATTCTGTAGGTAACGGGAGCCAGGGGAGGCCATGTCATGAGCACATCCGAACATGACAGCTGAGCTATGGGAGAATTTCCCACCAACACTTTTCTGTATTTTCTACATTTTCTTTAATGGAACCTTTTTTATTTTCATCATAAAAAAAATAAATTTTTATATATTAAAAAAAAGAGAATCCCCCTAGAGCAGCAGTCCCCAAGCTTTTTGGCACCAGGACCGGTTTCGTGGAAGACAGTTTTTCCATGGACCAGGGTGGGGGGCCGGGGGGGGTGGCTCAGGCGGTGACGTCAGCAATGGGGGAGCGGCAGATGAAGCTTCGCTCGCCCACTGCTCACCTCCTGCTGTGCGGCCCAGTTCCTAACTGGCTGCAGCCCACTACTGGTCCACGGCCCCGGGGTTGGGGACCCCTGCTCTAGAGGGAAGAAAGTGTTAAGAGGCTGTTAAGGTAAAAGCTGATGAAGGCTTGAGCCAAAGCAGAGGGGATGGCGATGAGAGAAAAAGGGAGGATCTCAATGAAGAAGATGCCTTAGGACGTGGTGACCATTTGGATGGGGTAGAAGGGAGGAAGCTGAGAGTTAGAACTTGGGTGTCTGGGTGGGTTAATGGAACAGACGGGAGGCTAGGCAGGGCAGGGAAGGAAGATGATGTACAGCACTGCGATCTCTGATTCCGAGGCACCTCTGAGCCTTCTTGTTCTCCATCACGTCTATCTAGGCCTGGGGTCTCTACCTTGTAATGTTCAGCCTCATCTTCTGGGGGTTTCAGTAGCTCCTCTAGCGTGCGCACCTCCTCACTGGTGATATCGGCACAGTAGGGCTCCACCGAAGCCCAGAATCTGCAGAGAGAAGCAAAGCCTGATGGGGTGCCCCCTGCCCCACCAGCCTAACCCCCGGGCCCTTCCACAGCCTCCAATACCCAAATCCCAAGGCCCATTATGTCCCCTGGCCCAGAACCTGTTGGGGGCGTCATTCTTGGGGATACGTGGCACATCAATTGGGTCATCAGTGAATTCATATTCCTGGATCTTGGGCTGAAGGTTTTTGGATTTGGGTCGCCCAGGGCCAGGGCCCGGCCCATGTCCCGCCTTCCCTTCCAGTTTCTGCTTCTTGGGCTTCCCATGTTTGGGGGGAGCACCAAGCTCATGGTCTCGACCCAGCTTCAGGAATCGTCGGTCACCTTTCTTATCCTGCCAGTCGGTGAGGATCTGAAATTCACAGAGACTGTCACTGAGGGGGAGAAGGGAAGACACAGGATAACTCTGTCTCCCGGTGAAAAATAAGGATCTAGTGCTCAAGAAGGCGCTGTCTCTCCCCCTCCCCTTTTTATCTAGCAAATGCCTACTCATCCTGAAAAACTCAGCTCCTTTTCTGTGCCCATCTCACAGGATTTTATTCATATATTTCTCATCATTCCATTCACTTGTTTGTCTGTATTGATTCACCTCTGTAGCACCCAAGCTGGTCACACAGCATTCGGCAGTTCAAACAAGTAGATCACATCTCATTGCACATTAGCTCTAGGAAAATACGCTGGTGGTAACTTTCTGGTGGAAGCAAGCATGCCTCCCAGCAAACCTTCACTTCAAATGTCACCACAACTGGGAAGCCTTTTCTGAATCAGTTATCCAGCTTCTTAGATGCTAAAATACAACTGATTGTGCCACAGCCCTGCTCAAAAAGCTTCAGTGGATTCCCAGGGACCACAAATTAATTTTATTCATCTTCTGAAGTCCAGTTAAAATGGCATCTTTTTCCTCTATGAGTATCTGGTACTTCGTACCTCCACTGTAGGCCCAATCGTGTTGTTTGTTCATAACTAGAATAAACAGAATACTTTGTCTCTTCAAGAAGATTATAAGCTATTGGAGACCAGGAAGTTCATCTTAACCATCTCTGGTCCCCAGGATCTGGCATAGCACCTGGCACCCAGGGCTCGGAGAATATTTATGCCATAAAGAGAAATGAGAGTCATACGAGTAAATAATGTTTGACATGCTTATTTAGTGTGAGACGTTGGGCTGAGCCTTTGCAAAAAGTCTTTTTAATTCTCACAAAAGCTCTGAGGTAGCTCCTATTGTCCAGCCCACTTGGCAGATGGAGAACTGATCCTCAGAGGCAGGAGGTAACTTTTGCAAGCGTTGGAATTTAGCACTGGCAATAGCAACGCTAGCAAGCGCTTAGGTCAGGATTCAAATCCAGGCCTCCCCATTCCAGTTCCCCCAGTACTCCTAACCACAACAGCACGTCTCCTGGTACTTGTCTGACCTCCCCTTCCCCTTAGTTGGCAAACTCCCCAAAGGCCAGAACTGTCCTAATTACCTCTCTCTAGTGACTAGCACAGGACCCAGAACATCGTGGGGAGTGAGGGTCACTAGTTGCTTAGTGAACCAGAAATCTCGCAGTGTATGAGGATCATGCACATCCTTGCATATTTTCCATGTCACGCAAGCCCAGTTTGGGTCTCTCTCTTCCCCACTAAGATCCTGTAACCCAGGCCTCAGCAGATGAGGCTAACCCATAACTTGTCACAGTCCATCCCTGGTGATGTACCCTCTGTGGGGTATCACCTGGGTTTCGGCCTCAAGCACCCGCAAGCGTCGGCTGGCAGAAGAAAGCAGGGTCTCAAGCTCCAGCTGCAGAGTGTCCAGCTCCTCGATACCGATGCCATCATCCTCAGAGCGGGCCAACACTGCTGTGTAGCGGGGACAGACCTTCAGGTGGTCCACAGACTTGAAGTCGTGGAACTGCAAGGGGCAGTCCTTCAGCTCACTCATGGCCCAGGATAGGGGACGCTGTGGAGCTAGAGAGGAAAGGACCACTGATGGGGGGTGGGGGGAAGTGGCACAAGAAAAGCCCAAGGGCTCCTTCCATCCAGGAGAAAGTCAGGCTTCAGTAACCTATTGACAAGGTTGATGGCACAGCTCCTACTCGTAGAGCACCTACTGTGTGCCAAGTGAGGTGCAGACACATTACTGGCTTCTCATTGAATTCCTCACCCAACCCCATGAGCAGGGACCATGCTCATCTCCATTTTACAGATGAGGAAACTGAGACTCTGTAAGTGTGTGTTCATGTCCAAGCTTACCAACAAGCAATTTGAATCCAGATAGTTTTGAGTCTGTGCCCCTAACCGCCATGGTATACTACACTTGTCTTCCTGATGCGCTTCCTTGCAGTTCCACTCTTCCTGAATTCTGCAAAGCCCCAGAGTTCCAAGCATCGCATACTTATTATCTTAATGTTCTTTGTGCCTCCCAGCCTCTCCTTGTCTCACCCCTCCCCACCTATGCCCCTTCTCTTTGCCCCGGATAGTAAAATATGTGGGCTGGTAAGCCAGATATATCTGGATTCAAGTCCAGGCTTGACCAATTTCTATTTATGTAGCCCTGAACATGTTGATGAACTCTCCTGAGTCTCGGTTTTTCCATCCGTAAAATAGGGCAAAAGAAGCCTGAGTCTGTTTCCCCATAATTAGTCTGAATCTGTAAAATGGGGTAACAATAGTACCTACCTCCCAGGAATGTTCTGAGGATTAAGAGATGATGCCCGTCAAGAGCTCAGTTCAGTGCCTGGCACAGAAAAAGTGGGGCTGGTTAATGGCTGGCCCCACCCATGGATCGCCCCCAATGTCCCGCCTTTAGGGTCCCAGTCCTCTAAGAACACCCTACCGCGGCCTCCGCCCCCTCTACCTCCTCCTTGCTGCCTCCCTCGGCCCCGCGGCCACGGGAGGGGGCGGGGAGTTCCGGTCGGTGCGAGCAACCGCCCCGGAACTGGCTATGTGCGGTGCCCCTGCAGTTGACGCGGGGGCGGAAAGACGCGAGGGCCAGACCCTGTGTCTTTCGGCGGATGGAGGTTTGCGGGCAACAGGCGAGCCCGGTGCAGGTGGGGTGGAGAGGGTATGCCTCGCGCGGACCCTAGGGAACAGCCCGGCGCCGGGGGGCGGGGCTCGGCGGCCGGGTTCTGTGCCGGGCAGTTAGTCCCGTCGAGCCCCAAAGGCTGCAGGTAGGAGGGGCCCGGAGAAAGGATGGGGGCGCAGAACCGGAAGGATCGAAGGGCTCCTCCGCCTCGCCGTGTCCTAATATGGTGCCCAACCTGAGGCCGGGCTGCACCATTGCATGACTATGAGGGAAGAAGGCGGCAAAGACGACAAGACGGCCAGAGTCGCAAGCAAGGGCTCCATGGGTAACGGGAGAAGCTTGAGTAGTGACTTTACAGTTCAGGAGCCTAAAACTACCAAGACAGTCCTAGGGGGAAAACTTCCGAGGGGCCAAATGTTCTTAGCCTCCTCCTCCCCCGCTCGGAGCGTTGATGGTACAGTCCAGACGTCCGGGCGGAGACTGCGGCTGCGCTTCTCGCGAAAGAGAAGGCGGCGCGGGACTGGCCACTTCCGCACTTCCGCTTTCCGGCCCAGCCAGCGCCCGCGATGGTGAGAGACGGGCCCCGGGCCCGGGACCCCCGCTGTTCTGTCTCAGGGATCTGGGTCTGGGGGAGATGCGGCTTTGCAGCGGAGAGGCCCTGGGCCGAGGGATGCAGGGGGTGTGGGGGCACCCTGAGGCTGGGAGAAAGAGGGCGGGGCGGGGCCGAGGTGAGGAAGGGGCGAGCGGGGGACGCCCTTGTAAGAAGCAGGCCTTGCGGCTGCATAGTCTGGTCTTTGAAGCAGGTGGGGGATACTGAGGCATGGAGGAAGCCACAAGTGGGCTCTCCTAGGATCGTGGTAGCGCCTCGAAGGCACGTAGTAAGCCTCAGCCCGTAGTAGGGCCACCTCCCCACCCAGAGTAGACCTTCACTAAATACACTCCCCTGTTCTCTCTTACCCGCTTGACCCCACAGTTCTCTCAGGGAAAGTTCCACACTTGCTTATCCCACTCTTCATGTTGCCCCAGCCTTGCTTCTTTCTCACTGAAGGATCTCTTTTATGCTTCCTCTACGTAGACCCCTTCCTGGTCAGAACTCAACCGTATCAGCCTTACTGTAGAATATAAGCTCTCATACTGCTGACCCCTCTCTTCCAGGAAATCCTCTTGATAACTGTGGGTGTTCCTGGCAATTGAGACTTGGCTCACTACCTTCCCCTCTTTGCACTGTCTCTGGTGATACCTATTTAATGTACAGGTTTTCGTGACCATGTGATTTATGGTGACTCCTAAATCTACCTTCCTAGGTTCACCTGGGAAGGTTCTCTTTCAAGGTTCACCTGGATATCTTGAAGACACCTTGAAATTAGACCTCTGGATCAAAACTCATCTTCTCTCCCTAAACTTGCTCACCCTCTTGTGTTACTTATTCCGCCTTTGTGTCCTCTTATGTCAGCTAGAAAGCTGGGATATTCTTTTTTTGTTTTAATTTAGGCCATGCCTCTTGATTTTTTTAAACATCAAACTTGTTGAGATATTACACGAGAATGTGTCTGTTCTATTTTTGAAAGGGCAGGCACCACAGGGCTGGCCACCTAAAAGGCACCTTTTTCAGATTTGCTGTCTGAATTTTGACAGAGATAATCTTGCTTGTCCTGCATTGCTCCAGGCCAAGCCCTCATTACCCTCCTTAAATAATCTTCTCTGCCTGCTCTCTCACTTCCCTCTCCTCCAGTCCATTCTCCACAGAGTTGCCATGCAACTGTAGTCATGTAACTTCCTCCTCAGAAGGCCCCAGCAGTTCCTTGCCACCTTAAAAGAAGAGCTACACTCAGTAGCCTGGCATTTGAGATTCCTCATGAATCTCTAGGCTACTACTGCAGCCTCATCCATAGAATCTAAACTGCTTCCTGGCAACACTGTACTTACTACTGCTTCTGGAACTCTTACTGCCCTTTTTTGTTATTCTGATCTTGCTTAAGTTATTTTTTCATTCATTCACTTATTCTACAGAAACTGAGTAAGACAGTGTATATGTAAGGTGCTGACTGACTTAGGTGTAGGGTATGTAAATTTGAATAAAATAGACATGGTCTGTTGACCATGGGGCTTACAGTTTAGTGAAGGAGAAAATTACTTTATTAACGATATATAAAGGGTGTGTCACTGTAAATTATAGTAAGTGCAATGAAGAGTGAAGTCAGGAAAGGCCTCTCTGAGGAAGGAGGAGGCCTTCCCTGAATAAGCCAAGATCTAAAGGATGACTTAGGCAAAGAAGGGGGAGAAAAGCCTGCAGATAGATGGTTTGGCATGTGTGAAGGCCTGAGGTGAGAAAAAACGTGGCTAATACGAGGAACTGAAGACAGGCCAGTGTAGCTAGACACCGTTGCCTCTATTGGGAATGTCATTCTACTTTTTATCATTGTAAAGTCCTCCTAATCTTATTTCCATCTTCAAATCAAAACCAATTTCTTTTGCAAATAAAAATTGTAAATTTCTTTTACATTTTACCCATTATATCATAGTTACTTTCTCTGTTTTCCTGACCTAGTCGAGCTGTTTTAAGGGTAGAGAAGGTCTTAATCATCTTTGAATTCCCAGCCTGGCACACTGTAGATTTATACATTTGTTGGCTCAAAAGGTAGATTGAAGACAGTCATTCATCTGTATGCTTCTAGACCAGAGTTTCTCAACTTCAGCAGTATTTGGGGCTGAATAATTCTTTGTTGTGCATTGTAGTGTCTACTCAATACCAGTAACCCCTACCCCACCCCACATTGCGAAAATGAAAAATGTCTTGACATTGCCAGATGTCCCCTGGCAGGCAAAATGGTCCCCTGTTGAGAACCACTGTTCTAAACCTAGAATGAAAGGCACCTTGAAGGCCTACTCTATTGTGTCTACTGTAGTATCTGAGAGTCAGGGACCCTGAGTACTGCCTGGCTCCTGTGTAGCTGGACTAGGGGACCAGTGGGTTTGGTGAGACAGATTCTGATCCTCTGTTGGCCTTTTTCCTACAGACTGCCACTCTCCGTCCCTACCTGAGTGCCGTGCGGGCCACACTGCAGGCTGCCCTCTGCCTGGAGAATTTCTCCTCCCAGGTGGTAGAACGACACAACAAGCCCGAAGTGGAAGTCAGGTAGGGAAGGAAAAGGGGTGGGGTTGATGGGTGCAGCACCCAGAGATGACTGTGTGCCATGAATAACTTCCTTACTCCAAATATTCCGTACTTGGGATTATTTTCTCTTATGTAATTTATAAATTTTTGTAAATAAATTTATAAAATTTTGTAAATAAATTATTCTTTTTCCCCTTTAAAATTTAATCTGGGACATACACAACTGAGATAAGCAGTGTTACCACACTAAGTTGATATGATTTGAATTTAAGAAAACTGACAAGATGTTAGGATGTGCCCTGTTACGCTACTTAACATATATGGTTTCCAATAGGCATTTTTAAAGGATAATAGCTCCCAGATAGCACCACCATAGTTAACTGCCAGCTATCATCACAGGGATCCAGGGACATCAGAATGGGAACTGAGCTGAGAGGGATCTTAGGGTTGAACAAGTGAATCCTTCTGGATTGATCATTAAAGGAGGCCAGACTGTTCGATTTTAGCTTGTCCTTATCTCTAAGGCAGGTTCTCTCCTCATTCCCTAAACAGTGTATGGGTTTGCCTACAGTTATGAAAATAAGAGCTGTCATTTTTAAAGCTCCTACAGTGTGCCAGGCACACTGTTAGACACTTGACCCTTTTTGATCTCTCTCAGTCCTCAGCAGTGAAATAGGAATCAGAGTCATTTTACAAATGAGGAAGTTGAGATTCCAACAGGGTAACTTGCCCAAGGAAAGTAACAGAGGAGGCTGGATTTCAAAACGTTTTCGCCCTGACTCCAGAGCCTGTGCTCTTTCTGCTGGAGAACACGCTTGCTGCCCCCATCTTGGAGCACCCCTGCTTGTGAGTCTCCTATTCCTTGGACTCTGTGGTCCCAGATAGTGATTCTAGGATCTGCTGTGGGGTCTCCTTGAGCATTCTGTTCTTTTATAGTACAGAGGCCTCTGTGATTTTGTGTTTTCAGGAGTAGCAAAGAGCTCCTGCTACAGCCTGTGACCATCAGCAGGAATGAGAAGGAAAAAGTTCTGATTGAAGGCTCCATCAACTCTGTCCGGGTCAGCATTGCTGTGAAACAGGTGAGCTCACCACAGATCCCCTGCCTCACCGGGAGGCCAGGGGCCCCCATGTGAGAGATCAGCATGCCAGATTCAGGGTGCAAAGAAACCCAGGTTCTATTACTAGGAAATGATTTGCCAAACTCATCAGCTCGGTAGATAAAGAGAGATCAGCCCCATCTTCTAGGCCTTGCTCTGCATTAGAAGGCAGGAAATGTAGCAGCCAAGGCTACAGGCCAGTTTGGTGTCAGGTCACAAAACTTTTCCTAAGGAATGAAGGATAAGTCCAGTTCAGAAAAATAAGCAGTAACAGTATCAATTTGATAGCCATAAACTCCGAAAGGGAGATTTAGGGTAAAAATATGAAGTGTAATTTCTTTTTCTTTTTCTTTTTTTTAAAATAAATTTAGTTTATTTATTTATTTTTCACTCTGCTGGGTCTTCGTTGCCATGCCTGGAGAATTTCTCCTCCCAGGTGGTAGAACGACACAACAAGCCCGAAGTGGAAGTCAGGTAGGGAAGGAAAAGGGGTGGGGTTGATGGGTGCAGCACCCAGAGATGACTGTGTGCCATGAATAACTTCCATCCTGGAGTTGTCAGTACAACTACAGTTCACATTTTTTGTCTTGCTGCCAGATGAACAATGGTTCCCAATTTGAAGTTCAGAGAATAGGGTCAGTGGGTTGGCAGGACAAAACTCAGGGGAGAAGCTGCTCTGGAGTCAAGATTGCTTGACACAAGGTGTGACTTCTCAGCGTAGGGCCATTTGGGAATTATCTCCCATGGAGTTAGTGAGCCCTCTGGCAGTTTAAGGAGTAGACTAAGAATTTAGTTACCTGATAGTTTATTTATTTATTTTTCACTCTGCTGGGTCTTCGTTGCCATGCACAGGCCTTCTCTAGTTGCGGCGAGCAGGGGCTACTCTTCCTTGCAGTGTGCGGGCTTCTCATTGTGGTGGTTCCTCTTGTTGCGGAGCACAGGCTCTAGGCACACAGGCTTCAGTAGTTGTGGCGTGTGGGCCCAGTAGTTGTGGCGCACGGACATAGTAGCTCCGCGGCGTGATCTTCCCAGACTAGGGCTCGAACCCATGTCCCCTGCGTTTGCAGGCGGATTCTTAACCACTGCGCCACCAGAGGAGTCTCAGGAAGTGTAATTTCTTATCTTTCCTCTGTGTTTCACAAATGTCTGACACTCCCACTACCACCATAATTTCTGCCATATTTATCGACTACTTGGACACTTCTTTACTTAATAGATTTCTTTCAATTAACTTATTAACTTATTATTTATTTATTTCTTCTTGGCTATGTTGGGTCTTTGCTGCTGCACGTGGGCCTTGTTTGGTTGCCACAAGTGGGGGCTACTCTTCATTGCAGTATGTGGGCTCTAGGCGCGTGGGCTTCAGTAGTTGTGGCGTGTGGGCTTCAGTAGTTGTGGCACGTGGGCTTAGTAGTTGTGGCTCATGGGCTCTAGAGTGCAGGCTCAGTAGTTGTGGCGCACGGGCTTAGTTCCTCCGTGGCATGTGGGATCTTCCCGGACCAGGGCTCGAACCCGTGTCCCCTGCATTGACAGGCAGATTATTAACCACTGCGCCACCACGGAAGCCCAACTTATTTTCTCCTACTTAAATTTGTTTGAAAAAGAAACTGTGCCACAAATGGAAAAACAATACCACTTGCCAAATTGAGGGCAAGTCTAAAAAACAAGCACGTTGAAAACAACGAGGTTATTAAGTTCAGACTAGACACTTTTGCCTATAGAAAGCTCTAAGCCAAGGGCCTGCTCTCTTTGTTGAAAGGGGAGATTAACAAGTGTTGGGGGCTGTTAAGGGTGTGTCTGCCCTGTGCAGCAAAATTCTTCCTTCAGAAATGTTGAGAGTTCATCAGGGAGAGACTTTGGGGTTTGTTTGATGTTCATTGTTACTAAAGTGGAGACCACCTAAGGTTATCTCTGATATTCTTCACAGTATGTATCACAGACTAGAAAATGTAGCACTAGTGAAATAAGAAAGGAAAGGGTAGTTTTGAATATAGATGTGGACTCTGGAAAGAACAGATAAAAGGTTTGGGTTTGCCAGGACTTACCTGACGGTCCAGTGGTTAATACTATGCACTTCTACTGCAGGGGGCACAGGTTCTATCCCTGGTCGGGGAACTCTGCATGCCATGCGACGTGGCCAAAAAATTAAAATTAAAAAAAGATGTGGGCTTGCCAGAATTACTTTTCTGGAATGGGTGAAGGCAAGATCATGATAACGTCCCATTAAGTTGGAGGGCCCTAATGTAGTAGACCCTCTTTTCAGTTGGCAACCAGTTACCCCACGATTCAGAGTTCAGGTGGTGGTGTTCCGATACCCAATCCCACTACCTCCAGCGAACCTGGGAGAAATTGCAGTCAGAAGACCAGGCTCCAGATTTCTGTTGGCCTAGAGTGTCAGCTTTAGGGAAACACATTTCTCCTTTGCTCTCACCAGGCTGATGAGATCGAGAAGATTTTATGTCACAAGTTCATGCGCTTCATGATGATGAGAGCAGAGAACTTCTTTATCCTCCGAAGGAAACCAGTGGAGGTGAGACTGTGTGATCCATATGTTTGTAATACCCAGAATTCCACTGCCGCATCAACTGTTACTGGCCTGGGATTGTTTCTAGAACTGGGATTGCTGCTCCCCCAGCTGTAGGGCACCCACAGCCTTAGTTGAGAGTTGGCCTTCATTTCGGCTGTTGTGGGAATAAGGGGAATCAGCTTCGGAGGCTGGGTCTACCTCAACCATGGAAAAGGCAAAAAAATGAGATGCATTGTGCAGCTTCCCAGAGCCTATAGTCTAGCGGCAGAAAGGGCATGATGAATCAGAAATCTAAACTCTGCCACCAACTGAATCATAGTCTCAAGGCCACAGTTGACATTGGGTCACTGTTGTCTGACTTTGTACCTGAGTCCTCTCTACAGACTCCCTGCCAGATCGACTCTCTGCCAGTGACTAAGCAACTACCACAGAGAGCAGCAAACACCATCGTCAGACGCATTAGACATGTTGGCCAAGCTCGTCCTCATCCTGAGCTAAAATTTCTCCTGGTCCTAGATCTAACCTCCAGGGCCACCCAGAATAAATAAAATTGCCCTTCTACACACAGCCCATCTGATAGTTAAAGACCTCAGTCCCATCCTTCTCCCACAGCATCTTCGCTTCTCTCTGGACTAGATGTTCCTTTTGTTTGATGAGATTCTTCTTTGACAAGATTTCCAGTCCCTTCACTCTCCCTTGACTCATTCTGAATGCAACTGTCTGTGCCACAGATAGTCTGCCAGAGATGTCTGATAGACACAAAATTCTCAACTGGGTTTAGTTGATCCAGCTGTTGGTTCCTTGGATCCAACATACACACCCCACCAAAGCAGGTGGGCTGCTGCCTGAAGGGCATGTAGCTTGGGATAGGGTCACAAGCAGCTGGAAGCATGTGGCTAAGTGGACGTAGAGGGCATGGCCATCTCAGCGCCCCCAGGATGCTGATTCTCTCCTGTTTCTTCTCTCCCTTCTCCCCACTGTCTTCCTTCCCTAGGGGTATGACATCAGTTTTCTGATCACCAACTTCCACACAGAGCAGATGTATAAACACAAGTTGGTGGACTTTGTGATCCACTTCATGGAAGAAATCGACAAGGAGATCAGTGAGATGAAGCTGTCGGTCAATGCCCGTGCGCGCATTGTGGCCGAGGAGTTCCTCAAGAATGTAAGTGTAGGGGCCTTCCTGGTTTGTTTCCAGAAGTAGAAAGACCTATGGGTCGTGCTGAGAATTTAGCATCTGGTGGGAAAGTGGTGCCAACTGAGGGTGAATATTTCCTGAGGCCTCTAGGAACTCTGGTGGGCTGCAGGTCAGCCCGATTCCTTGGGGCGGGTGGGCCCGTGCTTCATGTTGGAGAGCTGCAGGGCATTTTCATCTCCGGGGGCCTGGGGGATGCCTCTCTTAGTCGCTCATTTCTACATCTCAAAGTGTACACAGTCCTTCCCTGTATCTAGTTCAATCCCCGAGTGAGGCAAGTTAAATCCACATGTGAATTTTCTAGGAGTATAGGGCAGTTAATCAGAGTATAATTCCACTTTTCAAACAGACTGGAATAGTTTCCTTTAGCATCTGCTTCTCAGGCTTAAAGTTATGATTTCTTCAGCCTGTTTTCCATCATTTTCACGGCTTAAGTCTTACAGATCCCTCTTTAGTTGTTTGTGCCTTCGTGACGGAAAGGACTACAGCCCTTTGAGGAGGACGAATTGTTTACACTGATGAAGTTGTTCTTTTTTAGTCATTCACGACGTGCCTTCTTTTTTTTTTTTCTTTTTCCAAACAGTCCTTGGTTTGTTGTTATGTTCCCCTCAGAGTCGACTATGATCCCTAGATGGTAGAATTAGTGTTTACTCCTACCAGTGCATACAGATCCAGCCCAGGAGGAGCTCAGATTCCTGAAAATGGATATTACACCCGCTTCCCCTGGGCTTTAATTATACTGAGGACAGCCAGTGTACAAAGTAGCAACCAGGGGAACACGCTTGTTCAGGTCACACAGGCCGTGGAGTCAGGCCACCTATGTGTGAGTCCGGCTCCACTGCTTCCTTGGGCATGTTACAGAACCTCTCGACTAAGCCTCAGTTTCCTCGGCTGTGAAGTGAGACTGTTAATTAATATGTACCTTTCAGTGTGGTTGAGCATTAATGAAGAAATGTGTATGAAGCATATCACCTGTGCATAGTAAGCTTTCCCTGTATTGTAGCACAAGGTTATATGGCCAGGGCACTGCGAGGCCTCTAAACTCAACTGAAGAAAAATAGTCCTTGTCCCAATTTAGTATTTGGGTCATTCATTCAACAGTCATTTAGTTGTTACAGTAATTACATTTCTGTGGTAATACAGCTAAAAATGTACATTCACGTATCTCATTTAATACCTAAAACAATCTTTGAATCAGGTGGCATCCCCATTTCATAGATGAGTTATCTGGGCTCTGGAAGTTAAGTCACATGTCAGCCAGTAAGTGAAGGAACCAGGAATTGGAGTTTTCAGACTCAAGATCTAAGATGGTATAATGGCCTCAGGTGCATGTAAGGGTTGGGCCGGTAATGTACACGAGTGAGGCGGGCCATGTGGGGATCTGGTGAGCACGTGCCTCACCTGAAGAGGATCACCACCGCACAGCTCTGGCCCTCCGTGGCTTCATCAGGAGAATCTCAAACTCTGGATCTTCGTGCAGTGCACTGTATCTTCAAGGTTGGCTGATTCATATTCATAGCGACTGATGCACGTTCTTTTAAACCGCGGGCCGAACAGCGCTCGTCTTTGGGCTGAGTTCAGCTCGTGGCCATTGGTCCACAACCTCTGGTCTATAAAATGTCCAGGGCTGTTCTAGGCACCACGGGAGTTACTTGAGGTTAGAAAGCTTTTCAAGGGCCTGTCTTACTTGGGAGGACCACCCAGAGCTTGACACAGAGTACCAGATCCTGGGTCCCTCTCTGAATCCCCAAGCATTTGCATGTGAGCCCCCATTTCTAAAGAAGGCAACCTCAGTTCAGTAAGCAAGGCACAGTGACAGGGCTTTTTGGCAGCCCTTGTGGCATGACCAAGGGGAGCTGTGGAAAAACCCATGTCACCCTTAAATTTTCTGCCTTGTCCAGTGCTAGGTTTTAGGGCCAGTGCCCCAAAGGTCACTGCTGAATGCTGGCTAAATTAGAGTGTGCCCACAGGGTGTCCTGAGACCGAACCCTGCCCTGCAGAGAGCTGAGTACAGCTGCAGCTCTCAAATCAGCCCACCTCCCCAGAGCAGGCCTGCGAGGATACAGTAATAACCATCATTCACCGCCTCTTGGTTCTCTTGACAGTTTTAAAGCATCTGGCTGGATCTCGTGGCCTTCCCCCTCAGACTCCCCCGTGTCTCTGCGAAGGCGTCCTGGAGTTACTCCCCAGAGCAGCGGTGGCGACGGCGGCAGCAGCAGCGGAGGGGAGCTGGGTGTCGGGGTGGGCATTACATGTGGGAGGGGGGGGTGTGCTTGCTAGCTGGGCAGCAAAGCAGCAGTGGACCTGCCCCAAGGCCACATGTGCCTGGTCAGGCTGGCTTCTGATGTTCAGTCCCCTGGGCCGGGACAGATTTTTTTTAACGTCTTGAAACTTAAAACTCTGTGCTTGTAGGAGACTGTAACCTTTTTGTCTTTTTTTTTTTTTTTTTTTTAAACAAACAACCTCCACCTCCAGTGGCTGTGACTGGTCCCAGTGATTGTACCTTATTGGTCGCTGTGGGTCTGGGCGGGCCTGGAGCCAGAAGGCGACTACTGTTCCTCCCTGGAGCCACCACAGGTGGGGAGGGAGGGAGGTTTCAGACTCCAGGTCCTCTCCCTCGTTCTCTTATTTCCTTGGGCCAGTAGAAGCGGTGGAGACCCTCTGCCAGCTTCCTGAGCTCTGCCTGAAGATGGCCACCCAGCACTGGTTGGGGACAAGGGCTGAACTGGTGGCCACCAGCCACGCCTAGGAGCTGGGGCCTGAAAGCTAGGCAACCTCTGGCCGCAGGGGCCTCTTCGTGCCCTCCCAGCTGAGAGGGGCCGCTGTTTCGCCTTGTCTTTCAGTGCAGTGCCTGTGCTAGAGGTGGAGAGGTGAGTCCTCCAGAGCTTCCCGGCTGGGGCCTCCTGCCTGCTCTGGCTCCTCTGCTCCCACGCTCGCTGTACCTTTTCTTATTCGGGTGGATCCTCCCTCCCCTAATTAAAGTCTCTTTTTGCCCCTCTGGGGGTGCATGAGGTCTGTGCTCTCTGTGTATACCTGAAAAGCTGGGAGGTGAGGCTTTTTCTTCCCTAAAACCATCTGGCTGGCACTTGGGCCTGGGGGTCCCCACCAGAGACAGTTTCGCGATTGGCCCCTGGCGTTAGTCTTGCCCAGGGCCCTAACCCAAGAGACCTGTATTGCAGTCCAGGCTCCACCCATTTCTGAAACTGCTCTCTCTGCCTATATAGAGCTTTGGTCCTTTTCATGTAGTGAGCTCATTTGGGCTAGAAGGTAACCTCAGAGAAATAATGATCCCATTTCATGGCTAAGGAAACTGAGGTTCCATGAGATGCAGCAGTCTGCCCCGAAATTCCCAGCTAGTGAGCAAGAGGGTAGAGTTCAAATCCAAGATTTCTGCCTTTACCTGTGCTGACAGTAATCGCTAGCCACGTGTGTCTAATTGTTACAGTTAAAAAAGTTAAAAATCTACTGTCTCAGTCCTACCAGTGCTCAATAGCTACAAGTTGCTGATGCCTGCCGTGTCACAGGGTATGTAAATAGAACATTTCCATCATTGCAGAAAGTTCTCTTGGATAGCACTAAACCTTAGTGACACCTTGAAGTTAAAAAAAAATGTCTTGAGTCCTGATTCTTACTGATGAATTTGAGCAAGTTATTTATAGTCTGTGCCTCAGTTTCTTAAAGTGGAGATAATGTAAATCTGATACAGTACCTGCCGTACAGGTACTGAATAAATAGTAACTGATCTTTCCACCAGCCCAGCATCCAAGCTGTTTGGTAACTTCCATTGTGCTGGATGTGGGGGATGACATCATCCCTGTCTCAGGGAGACTTGGGGGCCAGTAAAATGCCTGGGTGTGTAAATAGGTGCGTTGAATGAAGCATTATCAGATTCACTACTGGAGGTCTGGGGGGGGCCCACAGGGGGTGTTTTTATGGAAGAGGATGTCAGGAAAAGTTTCAGAAGGGTTGGCCTTTGAGCTGAGTTTTCAAGAGTTTCTTCCATGTGGCCAAAAGGGGGTCTCTTGAAACAGGACAAGGTACTGTTAAAGAAAGGATGGAGGGGCTGGGGGTGGGGGCAGCTTGGACAGCTGTCATCCCCTTTATGACATTACCTCTGTGACTCTCCCCCTCCTGCCTTGCAGAATTAGGTGTGCCCTTCTCTGGGGCATATGGCTGTATCCTAGCTTTGCAGTGAATGTTGCTCTCAAGAAGGTGCTCACAGTGAAGGTGGATGTCCAATAGAGTATGGTAGCTGCTCACTCAGCCCTCACAGGACAGCATTGCCTGGGTGAGCCAACCAGAGCTCTCATTTGTCACAGATCCATCTCCCAGGGTTCAGAGCCCCTAAAACCAAATTTGCTGGCTGGTGAGTACAGACTGGATGGTTGCCAATCAGCCAGTCCTCTCCTGACGGCATGCCTTTTGGGAAGCCCAGTCACCAGCCACAGGGTTGGGAAGGGTGATTTCAGTGGTTAGGGTTGGCTGGACAGCTTTGTGGAGGACCCACCGTCACTGTATGAGCAGATCTACCAGTGAATAAAAAAGCTGGGTTCGTGGACTTTGCTTGAGTGGGCATTGCTAGAGTTTGCCTCGCAGACTGTCCATTTGGTACTTGCATTACTGATAGGCAACCCTCTGAGTGATGACATGGACTTGTGTTTAATAGCATTTCTTTGTGTGTGTGTGTGTGTGTGTGGTACGCGGGCCTCTCACTGTTGTGGCCTCTCTCGTTGCGGAGCACAGTCTCCGGACGCGCAGGCTCAGCAGCCATGGCTCAGGGGCCCAGCCGCTCTGCGGCATGTGGGATCTTCCCGGACCGGGGAACGAACCCGTGTCTCCTGCATCGGTAGGCAGACTCTCAACCACTGCGCCACCAGGGAAGCCCTAATAGCATTTCTGTTTCAGAGTGGGGCTCTGGAGTCAGATCTGGGTTCCAATGCTGCCTCTGCTGTGCGATTTAAGGCAAATTATTTGACGTCTTGGAGCCTCATTTATCTCACCTGTGACATTTGAGGTTAACACTTTCCTGCTACTTCCAAAAAGGTTGCTTACAGTCTTGTCTTGCGGGCTGTTGCATAACTTGTTTTTTTCCGCAGTCGACTCAAACAATGATACTTTATTTCCGAGGGGTTTTTTTTTGGGGGGGGGCGGGGTGTGTTCTGCACTTCATTATTTTCCCCATAATACTGCCCTGGCTTTCAAATCTACCCCCAAAGACCTTACCCTAGCTCCATCTGCCAGGTCCTGCAGGTCTCACCAGGACACTGGCTTCGTCTTAGCTCCCCAGGAAGGTTCTTACTCTCTCAGGGCTGTTGCTGAGAATTTCCTCTCCCTGGAATGCTATTCCTCCCCTGGCAAACTCCTCAACACCTTTGCATTTTGTAGGCTTCAGCTTAAATGTCATTTCTTAAGAGAGGACATCCTTGATTACCTTATATAAAGTGTGCCCCCTTCCTAGTTTCAGTTCATTGCTTGTTCATTGCCCTTATCATACCTACACCTGTTTTATTCCTGTGTTGCTTGCTTTTTGTTTGTTTCCCCTTCACTTGGCTGTAAGCTCCGTGAAATCAGGGACCATCTCTAGGTTGTTCTTCCGGTCCCCAGCACCTAGCTCACCACGTAGCATGTGGTCCCCTATGAATACTGCGGAATAACTGAAGCCCCAGAAAGCGCTGGATAAAGACTCAGGACTCTGTTAGAAACTGGCGGACCAATGAGTGCTCTGCGCTTCCAACTCCAGCGCCCTGTTCATTAAGGGTCTGGGGCAGGTGAGGCTCGGAGTTTGGCCTGCTGGAAGTAGTCCCACTGAACCAGCCACCCGAGGCCTGATTGTGCCGGGTGAATGGTTTCTAAGGCGACAAAAAACAGAGGGCGGGGCCTCAGAATGGAGGGCCCAGCTCGGGCACCGAAGGGCCCTCCTGAGAGACGCGGCTGCGCGCGGAGGGGAGGCGGGCTCTGGGGCCCTGGGAACGCGCGCGGCGAGGGGCGCACGCACGGCCCGGCGCGGCGCTGCTCCTGAGGGCGAGGGAGCTGGGGGCTGTAGCCCGCGGCTCCACCGTCTGGTACCGCCAGGACGCGGGTGCCGTGTGCAGCTGGCCGCGAAAGCCGCTGCCGCCCGAGCCCTGCACCAGTCCCCCCGCCCCATGGCCCTGGGCGCGCCACTGCGAGTTCCAGCTTCCAGAGGAGGCTCCGGCAGGCGGCCAACGCTGCGCTGGCAGCCCAGCCTCGGCGCTCCGCCTAGGCTGCGACCTCGAGTCCTCGGCCTACGGCAGCCACGCCCAGGGAGCCGCGGATCCCTGCCCGCCCTGGGCCCTCGCCTACCCCGGCCCAGGAGGACGACCCGCCGCAGGACGGTGAGGCCCTTTGCGGCCCGCCCCTCCTGGCCCGAGTCAGTTGGGGCCAGGACCAGAAGACTGGGGGTGGACGCGGGGATCCGGAGAAGAGCTGTAGAGGATGAGCATCCGGATGAAGAGTGGAGAGAGAGGAGGGGTGCCTACCCCAGCCCCACTGCGCATCTTTCTGCAGGTTCTCTTGTCCTTTGGCGAGGATTCTCCAAGGCGTCTCTACACATGGGCCGGCTCAGAAACGCCAAGATCCACGTGGAGAGAGCTATCAAGGTCGGAGGGAGCTTGGGGGTCTAGAAAGGGCCTGGAGAGTGGCTCATCCTGCCTCCCTGCACTATTTTCTCCCATCCTTAGAAAACATACAAGAAAAAAATCCTTGATCCCACACCCATCTTCAAATACTTCCCCATTTTTCAATACCCCCTTCACAGCCAGACTTCTTGGCAGAATTGTCTACTCCACCTGGGATTCACTCCTCAGCTCCCACCACTCTGGTTCCCTGCCCTTTCCCACTCCCATCGGGAACCACTCTAGTCAAGGTCACTGGTGACCTCCAAGGAGCCAGATCCAGCAGTCAGTCCCTCTTCTGTCTTACCTTCCTCTTTGGCTGTCTGCACACTCCTAGTTCTCCTTTCTCCCTCCCTGGCAGCTACTTTTCAGTTGCCTTTGAAGACTTCTTGGGACACTCCTGGTTCCCTGGGTCCCTCTCCACACCTGTCTCCTTGGCCGTGAGTCCAGTCAGTGTGCTGTGCCTCCTCCATGCCCTTTCCAGCCCAGCCTGTCCTCTAACTGCACGCTCCAGAGATCCAACCCCCCACTTGACATCTCCACCCAGGGAACATCAAAGCATTTCAGACTCATGTCCCAAACCATACTCTTGATTTTCCTGCCCAAACCTGTTCTCCTCCCTACTCTCTGATCTCCTCCATCTCCCAGTTGTTCAAGCCAGAAATCTGATCTTTCTGTTCCCTCACCCACACATCTAATCCCATCAGCAAAACTAGCCTCTATTTCCAAAACGAATCTCGCCTCTATTGCCTTGTTCCCATCCATCTCCACTGTAAGAACCTGCAGAAAGCACAACAGCCTTCTGCCTCGTCTCCCTGCTTCCATCCTTGTCCCCTCCATCTGTTTTCCGCACGACAGCAAGCCAGCAAGCCCCACTTACAGCCTCCAACTATGTCACTCCCTCCCTTCACTTTATTGCTTCATGCTACTCTTAATATAAAGTTCAAGTTCATTCCAAGGCCTGCAGGACCTTCCACAGTCTACTCCTACCTCTCAGGAGGTCTCCCCCTCATTTTCCATACTCCATTCACCCTGGCTTCCTTCCAGTTCCTCCCAACCTCTCCAGCCTCAAGACCTTTGCACGTGCTTTTCCCTCTGCCTGAACTGCCATTTGCTGGGCTCTGCACATTCCTGGCTCCTTCTCAGCCTCCCCTGACTGTGTTTCTCTGGGTCCCCATTAAGATCCAGTTTCTCGAGCTCGCCAGCCTGGGTGTAAATTCCTGCTCTTTCACTTAACCACTGTGTGGCCAAGCTACTCAATCTCTCCTATGTCTCTGTTTCATAACCAGTTAAGTGGTGATAATAGTATCTATTAAAAATACATATCATAGCAGAAAATGAAATGAAAGGGGCTGCTTTGCTTTTAATCACCAGTCCCTGTGCTCACCTCTGCAGTGGGACCAGACCAGTCAAAAGGTGCTGCACTCATTCCTTTCTGGGGGGTTTCCTTCAGAATGTCTTGGTTCCTAGCTTTCCTCAATGATACAAATGTCTATAATTTCTCAGAACTCAGCCTGAATAAAAGACAGTCACGTTTAAAAAAAAAAAAAAAAATACATATCATAGTAATGTATGTAAGTGATTAACACATAGAAGGTGCTCAGTAAATATTAGCAAATAAATATAGTTACTCTTGTGATGATTTATGTAGATTATTTTTCTATTTATTTATAGCCTGTCTCTTCTACTGGAATATAAAAATTTCCTGAAGGCAGAGGCCATAGCTGTCTGGTTCACCATTATATCCCCTGTGACAGGCACTTAGGCTATACTTACTGAACAAGCATTCTTCTGTCACCTTGCAGCAGAAGAAGATTTTCATGATCCAAGGCTGCTACCCTGTGATCCGGTGGCTTTTGCGCCAGAGGGGCTGGGTGGAGAAGAAGTTGGTCCATCACTTGGGTACCACGCTGCCACCACCACACAAGGATCTGGGTGACAGTGACACCACTGAGGATGGTGAGCAATCCCTCCCTTTCCCCAAACTTCCTGAGTCCCATCCCTTTGGTTCCCGCTGTCCCAGGGTTGAGGCTGTGATATGGGCCTGTGGGGTGGGGACAGGGGCCTTACCAGGCCTGGTCTCTGCATCCACAGAGGACGAAGATGAGGATGAAGCATTCCGGCTACCACAGCTGTTCGACTTCGATGATTTACTGGAATTTGATGACCTGCATGGGACGCATGCTCTGATGGTGAGGGCCCAGGGGGCTGGACAGGGGTCTGCTTCGTTTGAGGGAGAGCACTAGAGTCCAGCTGGGTGACCCCAGACAAGTCCTTTCCTTCTCTGGGCCTCAGTTTCCCTATCTGTGGTAAAAACGGATTGGTTCTCTAAAGCCTAGGTAGGCCAGCGGAGTGGTGAGGGACACAGACAAGGCTGGCCTGGGTTCAGAACCGTTTGCTAGGTTGTTATCAGGAGCCGGCACAACCTGCACGCCTGGTCATTTCCCCCTTCCAGATAAAAACCCCACAGTTCATCTTCCCCCGTCCCCAGCAAGGGAAGGCTAGCAGGAAGGGCTTACAACATTTTGAAAGAGGCTGATATGATCTTGAGGAGGGTGTGTGTGCTGAGATGGGGACACTTGGCTTTCAATCTTGGCACCACCACTTACTGAGCTGAACTAGACCAAACTGCCGTTTTCGTCTGTCAGGCGAGGTTGAGGACTGCCACTTCCATATGGCCCAACCTTGTGAGCCCTTGGACAAGTCCCTGTGCCTCAGTTCCCTCATCTGTGAAATGGGGATAATGGTAGCACCTACCTCATAGGGTCGTGGTGAGGATTAAATGAGATGACATGGCAAGCTTAGAACAGGGCCTGGCACACGGTGTTACAGGTTATCAATAATCCTACCTCCCAGAGTTGCAGGAAGGACGGAGAGAGGTGGAGCCCACGAGAGAGCCTTTGTCACGTGCGGTGTGCCCATCAGCTTGGAGGCACAGTCATGCCACTGAGCAAGTCACTCATGGCCAAGAGCCAGAACAAGGTGTGGCGTTCAGGTGTGGGGCTTCGTCACTGCCTGGGGGCACCTGGCCAAAGGAGCTGCGAGCTCACCTGCTCTCTGCTCACGCAGTGTGTGCCCCGGAGGAAGAGATGTCTTTTCTTAATGTACACAAAGATGGCGTGTGGGCTAGAGGCCCCCTTGATAGCAACCTTTCCTTCCATTCATCCACCTTGCTCAGCAGGGCGGGGAGAAGCCTCCTCGGGCCTTGTGCTGCCCACATTAGCCCCCCCTGTCTCCTCCCCTCCCCACAGTCGCGCATGGTTCGGAACGAGATCCCCTACTTCATCTGGACCACTCGGCGGAACATGCTGGACTGTCGCTTCCTCTCCAAGGATCAAATGATAAACCACTATGCCCGGGCGGGCTCCTTTACCACAAAGGTGGGCTCTCCAGGGTGTGGGCATGGCAGCTTCTAACCCCCCCACCCTTGGGCCGGCAACCCCACTCCCTGTTCTCCTCATCAGTAAGAGTTTTCAGGAGATGGGGAGGTATATGACTCAATGGGATTCGGACACGCCTGGGTTCAAATCCAACCCCTGCAGCATGTCTGGCACATGTAGACATGTTGCCTAACATAGACTCCAGGATCCAAATGGGATCTGGAGACAGAACAAACAGCATGTCCGGTGATAGTGAACAGCAGGACCCTTCTCTCCAAGCAGAGCATATCTGGCTGATGGATCCATTATATCTTAGCTGGGTTTATTAACAAGTGACTTCACCTCTCTGAGCCTCAGGTCCCTCATCTTTTTTTTTTAAATTTATTTATTTTTGGCTGCTTTGGGTCTTCGTTGCTGCACGGAGGCTTTCTCTAGTTGCGGCGAGTGGGACCTACTCTTTGTTGCGGTGAGCGGGCTTCTCATTGCGGTGGCTTCTCTCATTGCGGAGCACAGGCTCTAGGGGCGCGGGCTTCAGTAGTTGTGGCTCGCGGGCTCTAGAGCGCAGGCCCAGGAGTCGTGGCACATGGGCTTAGTTGCCCCACGGCATGTGGGATCTTCCCTGGACCAGAGATTGAACCCGTGTCCCCTGCATTGGCAGGCGGATTCTTAACCACTGTGCCACCAGGGAAGCCCAGGTTCCTCATCTTTAAATGAGAATACCAGTAAGACCTATGTTCTCGGGTTATGGCAAGAATGATAGGCTTTATAACTGAGACCTGCTAGTATATTATTAGTGTGGACTGGGAGGATTCCTGGAGAAGGCAGGTATTTAAGGGTGTGAAAGAGTGGATGGGAAGGATGTGGGGCATACTCGGCGGAGGAACCACACAGGCAACACGGGGAGGTGGACATGAGTGGGTCAAGCCTAGCAAGTGGGGCAGAGGCTCTGAGCACGTCCAAGCAGGGTCCCCTTGAGCTGTCTGGGTGTGTGCCAAGTGTGGGGGCCCTTGGAGGCCCTCTGGGCCAGTCCCACCCTGCCCCCTCAGCGGCTAACTCCACAGGTGGGTCTGTGTCTCAATCTCCGGAATTTGCCGTGGTTTGACGAGGCCGATGCCGACTCCTTCTTCCCGCGCTGCTACCGCCTGGGGGCTGAGGATGACAAAAAGGCCTTCATAGGTAAGGAGATGCCAGCCCCATGCCTGGACCCTCAAGCCGAAAGATGAGAGCTAAAGCCCTGGCTGGTTTTGGAGAGCAAAGGGCCCCTCTCCTCATGCCCTCATCTACCCCAGCAGATATCCTTCTCCATCCCCAATCCTTATCTTTCCCTAATGTGCTTCCCTTAATGAGCCTCCTGCCTTGGTCAACGCAGACCTCCAGAAGAGCTGATGTAGCTTAGCTTTCTGTCTAGAGCAGGTTCTAAAAGTTGGTCGCTTGGTTGAGTTTGGAATCCAGATTAAGTTCCAACCTTGTGTCAGATTCCACTGGCTAGACTGGGTTCCAGACCTAGAAAAGGCTCTAGACTTTGGGATTCTCAGGCAGAGTAAGCTCCAACTCCAGCACATGCCCTAAAGTCAGGTCAGAATTTGGGTCCAGATTAGATGCTAGGTTTAAATTAGTCTCCAAATCTGATAAAGATTCTGGGCCAAGGTCTGGTTCTCAGGCTAGATAAGTATCAAAAGTGGATTAGGACATTGTAAATCAACTATACATCAATTAAAAAATAAAATTTAAAAAAAATCACCAAAAAAAAAAAGTGGATCAGGAACAGAAGAGAGAAAGCAGACAGCAGATCCAGGCATGATTCTGAAGGTAGAGTATGAGCCAAGTCAGGTGATGTTCTGGGTCTGGTTCTACAGTTGAAACAGAAGCCAGGTTCTAATCCGGGTTCTAGAATCAGAAACAGTAGTCAGGTTCCGGATCCAAAATGGGGCAGGTCATGCTCAGCTTCCGGAACCAGAATAGGCCTGGAGCCTAGAGGCTGAGCAGGGTATCCCCTGCCCCGGGAGCAGAGGACTTCTGGCTGACAGCTGCCCGCAACGTTCTCAAGCTGGTGGTAAAGTCAGAATGGAAGTCATACTCTATCCAAGCAGAAGAGGCAGAGGCCCCAGGTAAGCACTGTGGTTACCTCCACCCCCCAGTCGCTTATCCTCCCACCCAGCCACACACCCATCCACCTGTTCATCCACGCATCTGTCTTTGTATTTTTCTCATCCATCTGCCCATCCACCACCCCTTTCTACCAGCCCATCCGTACAGTTATCCACCCATCTGTCCACCCTTTGTCCATCCATCTGCCTACCTTCTCACCCACCCGACTCATGCACCTACCCATTTATCCATCCATTCTTCTTCCCCCCCACTGTCGTTCTGTTCATTCACCTACTTCTCTCAGCTCCTCTCTCCCTATCCATCTAGCCACTCCACCTTCCTACCTATCTACCTATCTGTCCTTGTCTCCCCATCCATTTACCTCTTTTCCATCCAGCCATCCACCACCTATGTGTCCTCCGGCCTATCCACTCATTTTTCTGTCCCAACCACCTACCCAAGTGTCTTCCTATACATTTGTTAATTGACCCACTGCCTCATTCAGCCCTCCTATGGGCTTGGCATGTGGCCAAGCACTCTAGAGAGGACAGACTAAGAGGATGTGGTCCATCCCTGCCCTCTGGGGAGCTCAGGTCTGTGAGGAGAGGAAGCTGTGCAACCATGTAGTTTCACTTGGTCTGAGGACTCCTTGTGCCTTGTGAAGGAGGACACAGAGAGTCCCTCGCTGCCTGCTGGCTCAACCCATTGCTTGCCTTTTCCCTCTCTGGACTTAGCTCCTACCTCACAGCCTCCACCCTGTAACCCAGGGTCTAATCAGCCAGGGATTCGAAGAAGTGAGGGGCAGCTCTACTGGGAGGAGGAAAATCCCTGGCTCTTCCAGAGGCCGACTGCCCAATTGCTGTCTCTTGGGTGTGTCAGGTGCAAAGAAGACGGTCATGTGTCGGGATCAGGGGCACAAGGGCCTCAGGCGTGTCAGAACTCCCAAGCACGGAGAGGCTGCAGGTGTGTGCTGGGGTTATAGGTGCTGAGATGCTTCGGGGACATTTAGGGTGGAGCCTCAAATGAGTGATAGGTCCTGGGACACTGAGGGCCAAGGGTGAGCACTGGGGCCGCAGGTGAATTTAGAACAAAAGCCCCAGGTGAGTGATAGGTCCCAGGGCAGTAGGGGATGCAGGTGTGTGCTAGGCCTCAGGTGTATTAAGGGTGCAGTCTCAGGTAAGTGACAGGCCTCGGGGCAGTGGGGGCCATGGCATATGGGATAGTGACAGCCCCCTCCCTGTCTCTACAGGAGACAAGCAGCCCAAGAAACAAGAGAAAAAGCCGGTGACGGTGTCCCCAGAGTTTGTGGATGACGCTCTGTGTGCCTGCGAGGAGCACCTTAACAACGTGGCCCATGGGGACATTGACAAGGACATGGAGGCTCCACTCTACCTGAGCCCTGAGGGCTGGTCCCTCTTCCTCCAGCGCTACTATCAAGTGGTCCAGTGAGTACCTCTGCAGCCCTGGCCATGGGGCATGGCAGGTGCTCCTTGCTCTCGGGCAGCTTCCGTGTTCTGAGCTGATGCTCAGGGACAGACCCTCTCTGTCGAGTGCTGCCCCCATCTCTCTCCAAACCTCCCCGTTTCGTTCACCCCACTATTCTCCTTCAGAACCCCCAAGAGCTCCCACTGCCTTCATAATAGGGTCCAAACTACTCTTCCCAGATCTTGACATAGCATAGTGACCAAGATCATGGCTGTGCTGTCAGACAGACCTGAGTCTGCCTTTGCCGCTTCCAAGCTCTGTGACCTTGGGAACATCACTAATCTTTATGAGCTTTGCTTTTCTCAAATGTAAAATTGGTTTAAAAATAATGTCTGCCTGAAAGGTAGGATTAGACAGGATAATCTGTATGATGTTCTCAGCACTGACTCTTAGTTTTCACTCACAAAGTAAGACTCTATTAAGTCATTTAGATTTTATCCTGCAGGCCAACGTTTCCCAAAGTGTATTACACAGGAGGCTAGTACTACAGGCTGTAAATAGAGTTTATGAAAAAGGGGCTTTTGTGGTCCATCACATTTGGAAAACATTGGGTTAAACAAAGTTAGTTAAAATAGGTTTCCTTGATGCAGGACTTTTCAGGACCTATTGGTGGTGTAAACCTCCAAGAGAGACAGCGTGTGCAGTATATCCTGTACTTAGGTGACCCCAGCCCCCCGCCCCAAGCATCCTGAGCGGTTGCGTTTGCAGAACACACTCCGGGAAAAGGTTCTTGAGCAGAGCAAAGGAGTATTGAGATGGACCTGGAGCTGTTGTAGAGAGACTCCGTTCAACAGAGTGTGTGGGAGAGCCTGGGCGGAGGAGGACCCTGAAGGCAGGAGCACACTCAGCATTTACCAAGCCCCTCCTGTGTGCCAGGAGTTGTGCCAGGCTCCAGAAATGAAACGAAGTCCCTGTCCTCAGGGGCACACAGCAGTAAGCTGGGGGGGGTAGTGCCAGGGGCCTCAGCTGGCATGGTGTTAGAATAGAAAGGAACAGACAGATTTAATGATTGATAGGGGAGACTGAAGAACTAATAAATGAACTTTGGACGAATGACTTACCAAGGAAACCCACATCACTGATGAATAATTCATTTGTATCTTTTTTTAAACATTGGGAAACAAAAACTAGGTGACCCCATACTTTCCCCTCACCTGCCAGAAAACATGAAGCCACCATTCTTAAATTAAGAATGATCAGGACTGAGTTAGAACAGTAGGTGGAAAGAATGTCAGTCCTCTGCATTTCTGGATGCGGGGCAAGTTGGGGGCTGGAGGAACCTCTCAAAAGTCAGGATTACATAAAATATTACATCATATAACATTGCCTTGAATTGTTCAGTACAGATCATTAGCTTTTATTAATTTATTCAGTATTTACCGCTGCTTCTCAACTTTTTAAAAAACAAATCCATGATGCACCAGCCAGGCTTTTTTTTCCCCCCCGCTCCCGCCACCAACCAGGCTTTTATCAAGGTTCACTTTCCACAGAAACACTGTTTATTTTTTTGCTAAATATAAAATCATATTGTCATGTTGAATACACTTTTTCAAGTTGCACGTGCCCCTGCCACCACCACGTGACACTTTGCAGGGCCAAATCACAGATTTGCTCAGCAGATTCTTTATGCCATGGCCACAGAAAAGTTTCCAGCAAACCTTGTGGAAATAGAAGAGCCAGGACTTACGTGTGAGTAAGAGGCCTTCCTAAGCCCCCTCCATCTGACTGTCCCCGTTCCTGGCACTGCCCAGCTGCTGCTGCTGCTCCTGCCTTAGCAACAGAGAGACAAGTTTTCCGTGGCTGGAGACATTCAAGAGGCTAAGATGTTAAAGAGACGTTACCATCTAGTGGAGGCTTCCTTCGTATTCATTCAGAAGAAAACAAATGGGAGAGTTTGGATGAGGCTACCATCTGGGGTATTTTGTGACTTGGTTTAGCTGAGGACATTCTGCGTCCTGTAGGGAACAGGTCCCTCTTTGTCCATGAACCCTTATCAGTACAGCCCAGTTGCTGAGGCCAGCTCCCGCCAGAGGACTTACTTATCCAACCAGTCATTCAGTTAACAAACTTTCAGGGAGCGCCTAATAAGTGCTGGGTACTGCTTGGGGTTGGGACTACAGCAGAGAATAACAACTACAAAAAATATTCCTGCCCTCATAAAGCTTACATTCCAGTGAGCGGAGACAGGCAATAACCAAATGGGTCTGGGTGTCAGGTGGTAAGTGATGGGAAGAGAAATAAATCAAGGAGATGTGTCATGCAGATGTGCTAGAAAAGAATTAGACTAAGGGGCTTCCCTGTTGGCACAGTGGTTGAGAGTCCGCCTGCCGATGCAGGGGACACGGGTTCATGCCCCGGTTGGGGAAGATCCCACATGGCGTGGAGCGGCTAGGCCCGTGAGCCATGGCCGCTGGGCCTGCGCGTCCAGAACTTGTGCTCTGCAGCAGGACAGGGCACAGCAGTGAGAGGCCCACGTACCGCAAAAAAAAAAAAAAAAAGAATTAGACTAGAAAGGGGCCCACCTATTAACCAGTGTTAGGTTCTGATTAGGAGGGGAATGAACCTCCCCAAAGCACCTGTGGATGGAAGAATCAGGAAGAGTGGAGTTTGCATCCTGCCACTTAACTCAGTGTGTGGCCTTGGGCAAATCTCTCAACTCTCCAACCTTCAGTTTATACTTCTCTAAAATGGGACCAGTAACATCTCCCTGGAGATGGATTAGTGATAATATAGATAAAGCCCTTGGCACAGTGCCTGGCACATAGCGGTGCCTCATATTTGATGCTGGTATGATTAAATTCTATCAAAGGCAGTTTTAATGTAATAGAAAGGGAGGTGGCAGAAGGTGGAGTGTTGGAGTGAGGGGGATGCAGTAGGTAGAATGTCCCAGTCCTCTCCCATTCCAGTAGTCTGGGACGGTGCCCTGGGCAGGGTGGATTTGGGGGACAGCCTGAGCGTGGGGCTGGAGGTTTGGGAGAGACCTATCTGGATCTCTAGGGGAAGGGCGTGACCAAAGCTGGTTGGACCATGGCCAGGGAGCTTTTGTCTCCCCTTGCCTTGTTCACCAGGATGCCCCCAGGCCCAGCCCTGCCCAAGTCCCATCATCTCCCCACAGCGAGGGGGCAGAACTCAGGTACCTCGACACTCAGGTCCAGCGCTGTGAGGACATCCTGCAGCAGCTGCGGGCCGTGGTGCCCCAGATGGACATGGAAGGAGATCGCAACATCTGGATCGTGAAGCCGGGAGCCAAGTCCCGTGGACGAGGTGGGGGTCAGCCCCTGCTTCCTGTACCAGCACCCTACACCCTCCCCAGCTAGAGGCCAGGGAAGTTAAATAGTACAGGTTCTGTTGGAGCCAAACTACCTAGGTTCGAATCCCAGCTCTGCTACTTACATGCTTTGTGACCTTGAGCAAGTTATATCACTTCTCTGAACCTCAGTTCCCTTGTCTGTTGAGGATTAAACAAGGTAGTACATCTACCACTTAGCATGGTGCCTGGCACAGTAGCCACCCCATCAGTGTTGGCTGCTGTGATGATGGTGCCAGCACCTCCTCTCCTGCCCTGAGGGTTTAGGTTAATGCTTTAGGCAGGTCTGGTGATACTCACATGCAGTTGCTTGTCATCTAAGGGCTCTCATATTTGACCAGTGCATCCTTGTGAGAGTATAGTACAGGGGTCAAGGGTATGGATGCTGGGAGCGAGACTTCCTGGATTCAAACCCCAGCTCTGCCTCCTAATATCCATAAGACCTTGGGCAGGTTAGTTAACCTCTTCTGTGCCTCATTTTCATCGTTGTTAAAATGAAGCCAATAATGCCTACCTGAGACGATTACATGAGAATCATATATGGAAAGTGCTTAGATCCTGCGCTTTTACAGAGTACCTGCTATGTAATAACAGCTATTATTATTCTGACTGCTCAGCATGAGTGGAATTTGAACAGGGCAGCCAGCAAGCTGGGGTGGTACATTAGCCCAGCCTTTAAAAGATGGTTAAGGACTTCCACGATGTAAAAAACAGACTTCTGGCAGCAGATCGCTCCATGTACTGCCTGCCCTTGGGTGAATTTGTTCATGTCCAAGTGAAGCTGTCGCAGCTCCACACACTATGGGACACTCCTGTTGGGACGTCTTTTCAAAACCAGCATCATAGTCTTTTCTTTTTCTACCTTGGAAATAGTTTTGTTGGTTTTTTCCAAGTATGAAAATATGTATTTGTTATTTTTTTTAAAAAGCTCAGACAGTACAGAAAAGTGGAAGGAAGCAAAGGCACCCTTGATTTCCCTGAGATAACTACAATTCACCTTGTGATGTGTTTCTTTCTATACTTTCTTCTATGCATCTGGAGAGAGTGTGCATGTTTTATTTTATTTTAAATAAGAGCATACTATTTGGTAGCTTCCTTTTTTCATTTATTATATCTTTCCATATCAGTGAGTATTACTCATTTATTTTTTGCACCTTTCTTTTTTCTTAACAGTAGATCTTGGAGATCACTCCATTTTAGTACATCTAGATCTGCTTTTCTTCCCCGCCTGTTTTTAGCTTATTATTATAGACACTTTTCAAACATACACAAAAGCAGAGAGAATAATACAGTGAATCCCAAAGTATTTCAACATTTTCTCTCCATTTTTAGAAAAACTTAATTGAAATATGTATATAATATACTTCACTGAAAAGGGTATGTATTGTGAATATACAACTCAGTGAATTGTCACATAGTGAACACACTCGTGGAAACAGCACCCACATCATGAAATACAGCACTCTAGAGGGCCCCCTCCCATGCCATCTCCAGGTCTCTACCTCCCTGCAATGGGAACCCCTGTGCTGACTTACAACACCATAGATTAGTGTTGCCTTTTTTTGAATTTTATATAAAAGTACAGTAGGTGCTTTCTTACCTCATTCTGTTTTACAGCTGCATCGTCTAATCTTGTTTAGATGTACTCTCGTGGTCTTACCTAATCCTTTTCTGATGGATATTTAGATGGCCACCATTTTTTTTTCTGTTTATTTGATTATTGATTGATGAATTGCTATTAACAAGCAACACTGTGATGAATATCCTGTGCAGATATCTTAGTAGCCTTTCCATTTATTTCCTTAGGATAAATTCCTAAAAGTGAAATTGCTGGGTCAGAGGTCATGAACAGCCTCAATCTTTGGCTATACAAGGCGTCACGTTATTGGGAATCTTAGTGATCATTCTGGCCATTTGAGAAAGGATCTGGCTTGGGAACCCGGCACAAGTTATTCTGTGCCATTGGCGGGCAATCAGACTGTTTGAGGGGCCAAACAATGAGGAAATGAGATTGATCTGTGTGTTTGTTTGCCTTGTGATTCTTACTGTAGACCCTTGAACAACGTGGGTTTGAACTGCGTGGGTCCACATATATGCGGATTTCTTTTGCTGTATACATACTTCAGTACTACATGATCTGTTGTTGGTTGAATCCGTGGATGCGGAACCACAGATACAGGGGACCTACTGTAAAGTTATATGAGAATTTTTGACTGCTTGGAGGGTTGGCGCTCCCTAATCGCCGTGTTGTTCAAGGGTCAACTGTATATATCAGCATTAAAATAATACCTTTTTAGCATAAGATACTTAACTTCACTCGTTATAAAACAGATAAAATTAAAAAAAACAGATAAAATTAAAATATCATTCTACCTACGAGAATGGCAAAAATAAATCATCAACAGTGTTGATAGAATGTGGGCAAACACACAGTCTCATACACTCTTACTGGGAGTGCAGATTGGTAGAACATCTTTGTTCTATAAAGTGAAAAAATGCACATACCCTTTGAGCCAGCAAATCTATACCTAGAGATGTTTTCCACAGGTAACTAGTAATAATGATACGAGTTAACATTTACTGAATGCTCACCAAGTGCCAAGCAGTGTCCCAATTCCTTCGCATGTTTAAGTGCATAGAATCCTATGAAACTGAGGTTCCATAACCTCTGGGAGCCTATCCATAGGACCTGGAAGCAGCACTTGGCTGCCTCTGGGGAAGGAGATGTATTTTTTTTCATTGTATACCCTTTTGTACTGCCTACTTTTCACTTCTGTTGTTTTATATTCCATTAGTTATTGTGAAAAACTAATCAAAGTCATTTATGCACATGGTTTTTAAAAAAGCCCAATACCGTTTGAATTGTTATCCATGCATATATTCTTTTTCATCAAATAAAACTGGTTAATTTTTTTTAAACTTTAAATCCTTAGCAGATTCTCAGCTTTCCCAAAGGGAACAGGGAGAAGGGGGCAGGCTCACCCATTTGGGCCTATCAGTCCTTTGGGGATGAGAGCTTATGATAAGCTGTCCATGGTCCCCTGACCCATCTCCCAGCCCAAGCCTGGCCTGATCCCTGACCACCCTGTTTCCCCTGAAGGCATCATGTGCATGGACCGCCTGGAGGAGATGCTGAAGCTGGTGGACGGCAATCCCGTGATGATGACGGACGGCAAGTGGGTGGTGCAGAAGTATATCGAGCAGCCCCTGCTCATCTTTGGCACTAAGTTTGATCTGAGACAGTGGTTCCTGGTGACCGACTGGAACCCGCTTACTGTGTGGTTCTACCGCGACAGCTACATCCGCTTCTCTACACAGCCCTTCTCCTTGAAGAACCTGGACAAGTGAGCCTCCCCCAGAACCCTCACTCCCATGAGCTCCCAGTCTAGCTGGGGAGCTGGCAGGAAGCAGCGATTCCAAGGCAATGCGGGGCTCCAAACACACTCTGCAGGCAGGCAGGCCTCTATCCATACAACCACCTGTGTGTACCCTGTGCCGTTCAGTGTTCTAGACACGTGGGACACAGCAGAGAACGAAACGAGCCCAGCCCTCAAGAGTTCATATTCCAACAGGGAGAAACAGACAAGCCATGAACATAATCAGTAAAATCATCTAATGGGTTAAAAGTGATATGTGTTAATGGAAGAAAGGATGTAGAGCGGGGTAAAGGGGGATCAGGAGAAATGCGAGAGGAGAGAGGCAGGTTGCAGCGTTCATTTCGGGGGAGAGGAAGCCTGTTGAGCCCTCGGTTCAAATTCCGTCTCTGAAGCTTCCAAGCTCTGACTTGGGTCAGGTGGAAACCTATCAGTATTTAAGCTTCCGTTGCCACATCTGAAGAATGGAGGAAGTAATATGGAGCTCACAGCTGTCGGCTACTGAGTGCTCTGTATGTGATGATTGCTAAGCACTTCATGTATGTTATCTCAGTCCTCCATGAAAACCCGGTGAAGTGGTACTGTTACTTACCCCCATTTTACAGATGTTGAAAGGAGCCCATGGGTTAAATGACTTATGTAAGGTCTTACCAGTCAGCGATGAAGACAGAACTTGAACACGTGTCTTGGTGACCATGGGGCCCGTACTCTTAACCACCTTCTTATCTTCCAGGCACTGGGAGGGTTAACTGACACTGTCACAAAGCACTTAACACTGTGGCCCCTGTAGTTAGTGCCCTCAGAGAGGTCCTGAGTGAAGACTGGTAGTGGCCCTAGAAGAAAGTGATGAGGCCTTTGTCACCTCAAGCTGAATGGTCCAGAGTGTGCCGGGCTGGTTCTGGGGTTTGCCTGCCCTCCCCACGTTTGGGTGGGAGGGGCACAGGGAGCCAGCCCTCAGCTTTCTGCTCTCTGTCCCAGCTCTGTGCACCTGTGCAACAACTCCATCCAGAAGCACCTGGAGAATTCGTGCCACCGACACCCACTGCTGCCCTCAGATAACATGTGGTCAAGCCAGAAGTTCCAGGCCCACCTGCAGGAGATGGGGGCCCCGAACGCCTGGTCCACCATCATCGTGCCTGGCATGAAGGCTGCGGTGATCCACGCCCTGCAGACCTCCCAGGACACTGTGCAGTGTCGGAAGGCCAGCTTCGAGCTCTATGGTGCTGACTTTGTGTTCGGTGAGGACTTCCAGCCCTGGCTGATCGAGATCAACGCCAGCCCCACCATGGCACCCTCCACGGCTGTCACCGCCCGGCTCTGTGCCGGCGTACAGGCCGACACCCTGCGCGTGGTCATCGACCAGCGGCTGGACCGCAGCTGTGACACGGGGGCTTTCGAGCTCATCTACAAACAGGTGAGGTGGCCAGGCCCAGGCAGCACCCAGGGAGGCCTTCCCATAGTGGAACGTACCGCTTTGTGGTCACATAAACCCGGCTCTAAACCCGGCTCAAGTCCTGGTCCTGCCACAGTGACTGGGTACAGCCACTTCACCCCCTTGAGCCTCCATTTCCCCATCTGTAAGATGGACATGCTATAACCATCTTTCTCCTGGGGTTTGGGAGATGAAATGAGTTCACGTGTGGATAATATTTCTAGAGAGGCCAGTAGCATAGTGTTAAAAGCATAGACTCTGAAACCTCCCTGGGTTCAAATCCTGGCTCAAATTCCTAACCTCTAGGGGTCTCAGTTTCCTTATTTGTAGAGCGGGAATGAAAATGGTACCTACGTCATAAGATTGTGAAATTTAAATGAGCTGATACAGGTAAAGCATTTTAGAGGTGCCTGGCACATAGTAAATGCTACAGAGGTTTTAGCTATTGTTAGTACCTAGTAAGGTTGTTAGGTGTTTTATGATAAATGCCATCACTGTAAAGTGCCTCACATATAGTAAGAGCCAATTTGAGGAGGCTGCTATTATTATTATATTATTATTGTTGTTTTTATTATTATTTATTTTACCTTGTTCCAAAAAGAGGTTTGAATCCACTTATTGGAATAAGATTTTTAAAAGTCAGAAAACTGACTTCAAGGGTTTCTGAACACTGCAAGTAATTTCCTGTGGTTATTAAATTAAGTATCCTAAACCTTCTGATTAGGGTTAGGCTGCCATCAAAGTTTGGCCACAGGGAGAGAATGTGCTGATCGTATAACCCAAGTGTCCTGGTCTTTGTCAGTTACTGATTGTATCTTAAATTAATATATTGGCATTTTGGCTTCAAAAAATGTAAATGAGGAAACATAAGGGCAGGAAAATAAGATGAAGCAAAGGGGAAGGGAAAGTTTTAACTTAGTGGTTCCCAAATGCTGATCACAGGCCAGAATCTCCTGGAAAGTTTTCCAAAGATACTGTTGTCAGGAAGCCCCACCCCCAGAGGTTGACCCGAAATGACTGGTTTAGGGACTATGCATCTGTACTTTTCAAATATCCTAGTTATTCCCAAAATCTCTTATAGCCAAGTCTTTTGGTTTTGGTTTTGTAAACCAACATGTGATCAAGATTCACACTTTGCATTGGTTGTTTTGTCTCTTTCATTTCCTTTCTTTGCTTTTTTTTTTTTTTTTTTAATAGGTACTCCCACTCAGAAAGGAGAGGCAGGGTGGGAAGTACATAGGAATCATTAGTCCATAGCAATTGTGAAACCCACCCTGGCACTTAATTCTTCTTTTGCTCTTAGGATCCATTATTACTTTCTAGGAGTTCCCTGTGTCTCTTGCTTCCATCCATTGGGAAGTCAGTTGAGCCTTGAGTCATCCTCCCTCTTCTGTGATCATGCTCGGTAGTTCTTAGTCTGTTACCTGCTCAAAGAATTTTGGGGGTACAGAAGCCTCTTTCATTTCATATTGCATCTGTCCCTTTCAGTCCAAGTTGATATTTGTAAAAGCCTTGTGGGTTTCTTGTATGTCAATTTATAACCCATTTTATTACACAAAGGCCATGTCCACAGATCTTAGAGATAAACCCTTCTCTCTTCTATGAGGCTGATGCAGGACAACAGCCCTCAAAATTATAGAAGCCCTACTGTTATCAGAGAGGGCCTGCACCCCTGTCTTTTAACTCAAAATGTGTTAAAGACTTAATCATAAGACCTACAGGTATACACTTGGGATGCTGAAAAGACCTGTAGCTGCTTTAAAGGACCTATTAGGCATGGCTTAGACTTCTCTGAAGTTTGTTTTGTTTTGTTTTGTTTTTAGATATCATTGACATACAACATGGTTAGTTTCAGATGTACAACATAATATTTGTATATATTGTGAAATGATCACCACAGTAAGCCTAGTTAACATCTATCACCACAGTTACAAATTTTTTTTCCTTGCATTTACTTTCTCAGCAACTTTCAAGTATACAATACAGCATTATTAACTATAGTCACCATTCTGTACCTTACATGACTTATTTATTTTGTAACTGAAAGTTTGTAACTTTTTATCCCCTTCACCCACTTTGCCCACCCACCAACTATCTGTTCTCTGTATCAGTGAGTTCAGTTTGTTTTTGATTTTAGATTCCACATATAATTGAAATTATATGGTGTTTGTCTTTCTCTGTCTGACTTATTTCACTTAGCATAATGCCCTCAAGGTCTATCCACATTGCCACAAATGGCAAGATTTTCTTCTTTTTATTTATTTACTTTTTTTGGCCACGCCATGCTGCATGTGGGATCTTAGTTCCCTGACCAGGGATCGAACCCATGGCCCCTTGCAGTGGTAGCACAGAGCCTTAAACCACTGGACCGCCAGGGAAGTCCTGAGATTTTCTTCTTTTTAATGGCTGAGTAATATTCCGTTGTATATTTATATATACCACATTTTCTTTGTCTACTCATCCATGAGTGGATGCTTACGTTGCTTCCATGTGTTGGTTATTGTAAATAATGCTGCCATGAACATGGGCTTGCAGATACCTTTTCAAGTTAGTGTTTTCATTTCCTTCAGGTAAACACCCAGAAGTGGAATTCTGGATCATATGGTAGTTTTATGTTTAACTTTTCGAGAAATCTCCATACTGTTTTCCATAGTGCCTGTAGCGATTTACATTCCCACCAAGCATGCACAACCTTTTCTTTACATCCTCGTCAACACTTGTAATTTTTTGTCTTTCGGATGATAGCCATTCTAACAGGTGTCAGATGATCTCTCACTGTGGCTTTGATTTGCATTTCCCTGAGGATTAGTAATGTTGAGCACCTTTTCATGTACCTGTTGGCCATCTGTATGTCTTCTTCTAAAAAATGTCTATTCAGATCCTCTGCCCATTTTCTACTCAGATTGTCTTCATATATTTTTTCCCCTGCATCGGCAGGCGGACTCTCAACCACTGCGCCACCAGGGAAGCCCCTGGGGACTTCCCTTATGGTCCAGTGGATAAGACTCCGTGCTTCCACCGCAGGGGGCGTGGGTTAGATGCCTGGTCGGGGAACTAAGAACCTGCATGCCGCACAGTGCAGCCCAAAAAAAAAAAAGATTATGTTTGTATGTTCAGATATAAACCTCTTACAAATGATTTACAAACATTTTCTCCCATTTGGTAGGTTGTGTTTGTTTTTTCTTTTATTTTCTTTTATTTATTTTGTTATACAGCAGATTCTTATTAGTCATCCATTTCATACATATTAGTGTATACATGTCAATCCCAATCTCCCAGTTCATCCCACCACCACCACCACCCTGCCACCGCTTCCCCCTCTTGGTGTCCATACGTTTGTTCTCTACATCTCCATCTCAATTTCTGCCCTGCAAACCAGTTCATCTGTACCATTTTTCTAGGTTCCACATATATGTGTTAATATGCGATATTTGTTTTTCTCTTTCTGATTTATCTCACTCTGTATGACAGTCTCTGGATCCATCCACGTCTCTACAAATGACCCAATTTCATTCCTTTTTATGGCTGAGTACTATTCCATTGTATATGTGTACCACATCTTCGACAGACCATTCGTCTGTCGGTGGGCATTTAGGTTGCTTCCATGACCTGGCTGTTGTAAATAGTGCTGCAATGAACACTGGGGTGCAGGTGTCTTTTTGAGCTATGGTTTTCTCTGGGTATATGCACAGTAGTGGGATTGCTGGGTCATATGGTAATTCTATTTTTAGTTTTTTAAGGAACCTCCATACTGTTCTCCATAGGGGCTGTATCAATTTACATTCCCACCAACAGTGCAAGAGGGTTCCCTTTTCTCCACACCCTCTCCAGCCTTTGTTGTTTGTAGATTTCCTGATGATGCCCATTCTAACTGGTGTGAGGTGATAACCTCATTGTAGTTTTGATTTGCATTTCTCTGATAATTAGTGATGTTGAGCACGTTTTCACGTGCTTCTTGGCCATCCGTATGTCTTCCTTAGAGAAATGTCTATTTAGGTCTTTGGCCCATTTTTGGATTGGGTTTTTCATTTTTTTAATATTGAGCTGCATGAGTTGTTTTTATATTTTGGAGATTAATCCTTTGTCCGTTGATTTGTTTGCAAATGTTTTCTCCCATTCTGAGGGTTGTCTTTTCGTCTTGTTTGTAGTTTCCTTTGCTGTGCAAAAGCTTTCAAGTTTCATTAGGTCCCATTTGTTTAATTGTGCTTTTATTTCCATTACTCTAGGAGGTGAATCAAAAAAGATCTTGCTGTGATTTATGTCAAAGAGTGTCCTTCCTATGTTTTTGTATCAGGGTGATGGTGGTCTCATATAATGAGTTTGGGAGTGTTCCTTCCTCTGCAATTTTTTGGAAGAGTTTGAGAACGATGGGTGTTAGCTCTTCTCTAAATGTTTGATAGAATTCACCTGTGAAGCCATCTGCTCCTGGACTTTTGTTTGTTGGAAGATTTTTATTTTTATTTATTTATTTATTTATTTTGTGATACGCGGGCCTCTCATTGTTGTGGCCTCTCCCGTTACGGAGCACAGGCTCCAGACGCGCAGGCTCAGCGGCCATGGCTCATGGGCCCCGCCACTCCGCGGCATGTGGGATCCCCCTGGACCGGGGCATGACCCCGTGTCTCCTGCATCGGCAGGCAGACTGTCACCCGCTGCGCCACCAGGGAAGCCCTTGGAAGATTTTCAATCACAGTTTCAATTATCTTGTATTGCTATAAACTTCCCTCTTAGAACTGCATTTGCTGCATCCCATAGGTTTTGGATCATTGCGTTTTCATTGTCATTTGTCTCTAAGTATTTTGTGGTTTCCTCTTTGATTTCTTCAGTGAACTCTTGGTTATTTAGTAACGTATTTTTTAGCCTCCATGTGTTTGTGTTTTTTATGTTTTTCTCCCTGTAATTGATTACTAATCTCATAGCGTTGTGGTCAGAAAAGATGCTTGATATGATTTCAATTTTCTTAAATTTACCGAGGCTTGATTTGTGACCCAAGATGTGATCTATCCTGGAGAATGTTCCATGTGCACTTGAGAAGAAAGTGTAATCTGCTGTTTTGGGATGGAACGTCCTATAAATATCTGTTAAATCTGTCTGGTCTGTTGTGTCGTTTAAAGCTTGTGTTTCCTTATTAATTTTCTGTTTGGATGATCTGTCCATTGGTGTAAGTGAGGTGTTAAAGCCCCCTACTATTATTGTGCTACTGTCGATTTCTTCTTTTATAGCTGTTAGCACTTGCTTTATGTATCGAGGTGTTCATGTGTTGGGTGCATATATATTTAGAATTGTTATATCTTCTTCGTCGATTGATCCCTTGAATATGTAGTGTCCTTCCTTGTCTCTTGTAACATTCTTTATTTTAAAGTCTATTTTATCTGATAGGAGTTTATCTTCTTCTTGGATTGATCTCTTGATCATTAGGTAGTGTCCCTCTTTATCTCTTGTAACAGTCTTTATTTTAAAGTCTATTTTATCTGATAGGAGTATTGTTACTCCAGCTTTCTTTTGATTTCCATTTGCATGGAATATCTTTTTCCATCCCCTCATTTTCAGTCTGTGTATGTCCCTAGGTCTGAAGTGGGTCTCTTGTAGACAGCATATATATAGGTCTTTTTTTTGTATCCAATTAGCGAGCCTGTGTCTTTTGGTTGGAGCATTTAATCCATTCTCGGTTAAGGTAATTATAGATATGTATGTTCCTGTTATTGTTTGTTGCTCTGGTGGGCAGAGCTCAGTAAAACTTTAATCTACTTGTCTGCTGATGGGTGGGGTGGGTTCCCTCCCTGTTGGTTGTTTGGCCTGATGTGACCCAGCACTGGATCCTACCCTGCTCTTTGGTGGGGCTAATGGCACACTCAGGGAGGGGTCACGCCAAGGAGTACTTCCCAGAACTTTTGCTGCCAGTGTCCTTTTCCTCAAGGTGAGCCACACCCTCCCCCCCCCCACCTCTGCAGGAAACCGTTCAATGCTAGCAGGTAGCTCTGGTTCAGTCTCCTGTGGGGTCACTGCTCCTTCCCCTGGGTCCCGATGTGCATATTACTTTGTGTGTGCCATCCATTGTGGAGTCTCTGTTTCCCCCAGTCCTGTTGAAGTCCTGCAATCAAATCCCACTAGCCTTCAAAGTCTGATTCTCTAGGAATTCCTCCTCCCGTTGCCGGACGCCCAGGTTGGGAAGCCTGACATGGGGCTCAGAACCTTCACTCCATTGTGTGGACTTCTGTGGTGTGAGTGTTCTCCAGTTTGTGAGTCACCCACCCAGCAGTTACGGGATTTGATCGTATTGTGACTGCGCCCCTCTTACTGTCTCCCTGCGGCTTCTCCTTTGTCTTTGGATGTGGGTTGTCTTCTTTGGTGAGTTCCAGTGTCTTCCTGTCCATGATTGTTCAGCAGTTGGTTATGATTCCGGTGCTCTCGCAAGAGGGAGTGAGCTCACGTCCTTCTACTCTGCCATCTTGAACCAATCTGGTAGGTTGTCTTTTGATTTTGTTGATGATTTCCTTCACTGTGCAGAAGCTTTTTAGTTTGTTTATTTTTGCTTTTGTTGCCTTTGCTTTTGGTGTCAAATCCAAAAAATCATTGCCAAGATTGATGTGAAGGAACTTCCTGCCTGTTTTCTTCTCGGAGTTTTATGGTTTAAGGTCTTATGTTCAAGTCTTTAATCCATTTGAGTTGATATTTCTGTATGGTGTAAGATAGTGGTCCAGTCTTATTCTTTTGCATGTGGCTGTCCAGTTTTCCTGACACTGTTTATTAAAGAGACTGTATATTCTTGTCTCCTTTGTCATGAATTAATTGACCACATAAGTGTGGTTTTATTTCTGGGCTTTTAATTCTATTCCATTGATCTGCATGTCTGTTTTTATGCCAGTATCATACTATTTTGATCACTATAGCTTTGTAATATGGTTTGAAGTCAGAAAGTGTGATGCCTCCAGCTTTGTGCTTTCTCAAGATTTCTTTGGCTATTTGGGGTCTTATGTGGTTCCATACATATTTGGGGATTGATTATTCTCTTTTTGTGAAAAATATCATTGGAATTTTGATAGGGATTGCATTGAACCTATAGATTCCTTTGGGTGGTATACACATTTTAATAATATTAATTCTTCCAATTCTTGAGTATAGAATATCTTTCCATTTATTTGTGTCATCTTCAGTTTCTTTCTTCAGTGTCTTACAGTTTTCAGTGTACAGGTCTTTCACCTCCTTGGTTAAATTTATTCCTGGGTATTTTATTCTCTTTTGTGTTCTTTAATCTCTTATAATCTAGAACAGCCCCACTGCTTTTTTTCCCCATATTTGGATCTTTTGAAGGCACCAGGCTGGTTGTTTTACAGAACTGTCCCACATTCTGGATTTATCTGATTGTTTCCTCATGGTGGTATTTAACTTGTTCATCTGTTATCTGAATGTCCTATAAAGTAGAAGTTAGGTCACACAGCTTGATGAAGTTCAGATTACACATTTTTGGCAAGTATACTTGAGAGGTGATGCTGGGTACCTCATACAGCATCACACATTGTCGGAGTATCTCATGATTAGTGATGCTAAGTCTGACCATGGCTTTAAGGTCTTGGCTACCAGATCTCTCCATTGTAAGTTGCATCCTCCCCTTGGCAATGATCAGTTTCTTCGTAGGGTGATTCTTTGGCAATGTGCAGATGACACATTTTCCTGTTATCCTTTTCACCTACTTGTTTTGATATCTAATTTTGATTCTTACCTATTGTATTAGAGTTGCAAAATGGTAAATTGCTAATTCTATCATTCCTTCTATGTTTATTAGCTGAGATTTTTCCATAAAGTTGAGCTTTGCCTCATCGACTGGGCTTTCCTTGAGCTCTGATATCTGTATTTTTTTTTTATTGAAGTATAGTTGATTTACAATGTTGTGTTAACTTCTGCTCTACAGCAAAGTGATTCAGTTATACATATACATACATTCTTTTTCATATTCTTTTCCTTTATGGTTTATTCCAGGATATTGAATGTAGTTCCCTGTGCTATACAGTAGGACCTTGATATCTGTATTTTTAAGAAGCTCCAAGTGACTGTTTAGATAGATTCTGATCGGGATCTTTTTATGACGCAGAAAACACCTCATACTAGCTCCAGATTAAAAGGAGGGTTCCTAGGAACTTCCCTGGCAGTCCAGTGGTTAAGACTCCGTGCTTCCATGGCAAGGAGCATGGGTTCGCTCCCCGGTCGGGGAACTAAGATCCCGCAGCCATGTGGTGCGGCCAAAAATAATAATAATAAATAAAAAATAAAAGGAGATTCCTGGCAAGACACAGGGGGCTCTCCTGTGTCCAGCTGCAGGAAGTACAGCTTGGCTTAATGGGAATTGAAAGTGGTACAGGAGCTCCTTTCTTGGGCTGTTTTCTCTGCCTCCGTCTGCATATTTGCTACTTCATGCTTTCCACAGAATGCCTTCTTTGAGGCTCTGCTTCCCCATGTCTTGGGTTCAGACAAGGATTTAGGCAGGCCCCAGGCCTCTTATCTCTCTGGGTGTCATAACTCATATGCTCTCAGCAGAGAATCTCGCTCATCTCAGGAAGCTGTCCATCGGCAGCAGCCTGTGGAGAACACACATTCCAGCGGTGGCTGGGCAGTTTAGGAAAGCAAGGGGTTGGAGGGGTGCAGGTGGGGGCATGGCTAAGACTTCCCCACTCCTCTGGGTTACTCATCTCAGGGGCTCTGTGACCCTCTAGGTACTGATTCAGGCCTCCAGGCCCAGACCCCTTAAGAGACAGAGATGGGCTTTGCATTTCTCAGCCCAGAAATGTCTCCTGACCAGGTGCCCCAGAAGTTAATTCCATCTACCTGTGCTCCAAGTCCTTCCAGGCCTAGGATTCCAGCAGCACTGTCTGAGCAGGCCTTGTCTCCTCTTCTTCCCCACAGCCTGCTGTGGAGGTGCCCCAGTATGTGGGTATCCGGCTTCTAGTAGAGGGCTCCACCATCAAGAAGCCCCTGGCGATGTGTCACCGGCAAATAGAAGTCCGCCCAGCCCTCCCTCACCTGCTGACCCAGCGAGGCTCTGGGGAAGGCAAGGACTCGGGAACCCTTACCCACAGGTCAGCTTCTAGGAAAGTTGCTGGGGCCAGGAGCCTGGGGCACACTGAGAAGCCAGACTCCACTGCCACCACCTTGGCCCCTGGAAAGGGGAAGAAAGGCAAGGCGAAAAGTGCCACAGTCCTGGTCCGCCCCAGTCTCCGGAAGTGGGACCCCCCGCAGCACGACGATGGGCTGCATTTTCACCATGACCTTTGCTAGTGGGGACAGGCATCCCCACCCCTTGAACAGATTGCCATTGAGTCTGAAGAACCCCCAGGCCCTGGGTAAGACCATTCCCCCAAAACACCCCAGGATCTCAAGGCAATTTCTTCCTGCTCTCCAAGCCCCACCTAACCACCTGGATTTGTCCCCACCCAAGAGCCACCGGTAGTAAGTAAAAGCCACCATTTACAAAGTATTTTTAAAAAACACACAGCCAAATGAGTATTGTCCCCTCCAAAGTAGTCACTCAGCCAGGCAGTTGTGCTCATTTCAAAGATGCCAGGTCTCAGTCCCAGGTTGATCTCTCTCTAGAGCCCAAGCTTTTCCTGCTGCAGTATTCTGTCTTTGCCTCCATGCAAAGTCACCTTGTGGAAAGGAACTAATATTTGTACAGCACTTCACAGTTTACACTGTGTTGATACCTGCCCAGCTCCTTTAGTCCTCACAACCTAGCGAGGTAGGTGCTATTATCCCCATTTTCCAACTGAGGTATCAGGAAGTTTAAGGAAGTTGCCCGAGGTTGCACAGCTCCGAAGGGGCAGAGCTGGGATGCAGACCCAGGTCTGTTGGACTCCAAACCCTGTGTTCTTCCCACAGCCTCTGGAGAAGGAACCAGGTGGGCCCCATCTGCCCTCACACACCCCAGCTGTCAGCTCCCCCTGCCTCCCCGCCCTCCATGCACACCTGGAGGGGCAGCTGGTCAGCCTGGGGCTCCCCAGGCCCTCACAGCCCATCACCACTTCCCCACCCTCCACAGCACGGCCCAGCTGCCTTCTCTCCGTGTGCTCCGACCCCAGGGGCGGGGCCTCAGACTGCAGCACAGCAGGCTGGTGGGCTCTGAGGCCCTGTCGACCACAGGCAAGGCCTTGATGACTCTACCTACTGCCAAGGTTTTGATTTCCCTCCCACCTAACCCTGAGCTCAAGCTGGCACCCAACGCCCTGAAACCAAGAAAGGTGGGCCTCGAACGGTGACCCATACCCTGGTGGGCAATGCTGAGAACTGGGGTTAGGGCTGGAAAGGCACAGGTAGAGGGTAGCTCCCAGGCTGGCCTGAGCCCCAAGGGAAGGGCTTGTATCCTTCAGAACCCCCTTCCTGAACAGATTCCTGATCTTCTCTCCTCCTTTCACACCGAGGCTCTTGCTCCCCAGCGCATTCATGGTCCCCCACTTGGAAGTAACTTGTGGTCTCAACCCTTTGAAGTCGGAAATCTTCCTAGCACCCGTAGGAAGATCAAGGCCAAAGGCAACTTCAAGGCCAGACTCTGCGACAAACCCAAGGCAGAGACATGCCTCATGGCGACACTGAGCCTTCCAGGACCCCTGCCCCTTATCAGTGCACAGCAGGGTCTGGGGGGCATGAGGGACGTGTGGCTACAGGAGTCCTTGCTTCGATCGTCACTGCCCTTATCCTGGACGCAGCACCAAGTAAAAAAGCAAATGAAGTATTTGAGGCTTGGCTCCTTTTCTCTTAGAGGGTGAAGAGAGAGTAGGGTGCGGCTCTGTACCCCAAGGTCCAGAACAAGAGCTAGAGGCCAATCAGCAACTCCTCCACAAAGCAAGGCCCAGAACTTCCCACCCAGTGACAGACATGAGGCATCCTGTCCAGGGACTCCCCTGGCATCTCTGATCTCGGGGTGGGAGGATAAGTCTCATGTTACAGATGAGGAAACTGAGTCTGAACGAGGAGACATGGCTTGCCCAAGATCATGTGGCAGTGAGCAGAAGGCTGGGACACATTACCACGACTGCTGAGCCCTGCGGGTCTCCCCAGTCCCCAAGCCCAGAGGAGGAGCTGGGCTGGCAGCAGAATGACATCTAATGGGCACAAGATTTACAGCAGGAGACACAGCAGAAGCGTGGACCCAGCCCTTCTCCAGATGAAGTGGGTCTCTCCCGTCCTCTGCAAAGGGCCAAGGTCACCTATAAAGGAAATATCCAATAAGCCACACCCATCTGAAAAAGTTTGGTATTTCTTAATTGTAATGGGTTGAACATTGGTATGTCTTCCTGGAACCTGTCAATATGACTTTATTTGGAAAAAAGGGTCTTTGTAGATGTAAGTACGTTAAAGATTTTTAGATGAGATCATCCTGGATTATCCAGATGGGGCCTAAATCCAATGACAAGTGTCCTTACAAGAGACAAGAGAAGACAAACGAGGAGAAGGCCATGTGGAGACAGAGGCAGAGACTGGTGTGATGCAGCCACAAGCCAGGAAGAGGCAAGGAAGGATTCTCACCTAGAACCTTCAGGGAGAGCACAGCCCTGCTGACACCTTGATTTTGGACTTACGGCCTCCAGAACTAGGAGAGAATCCATTTCTGTTGTTTTAGGCCCCTCAGGTTGTGGTAATTTGTTGCAGCAGCAGCCCTAGGAAACTAACACACTAGTCAAATGAAGATACATAAATTCTGTATATTTATGAATCCATTCTTGCACAGTTGAACCAGGAGATGCGTACAAGCAGGCTCACAGCAGCACTGTGGGAACAGCTGACGACCTAAGTGTCCATTAACAGTCAGATGGGTAGACTGCAAGCTCTGACATTCCACCTCCGCGCCACCCAACGGATGCGTTTCACAGGGTAGAGCGAGAGCAAGTCTCAAAAGGATATCTGCAGCACAATTCCATTCCAACAGAAACTTCGGAAGCAGGGCAAAATGAAATATTTTGTTTAGGGTTGCATGTATATGTGGTAAAACTCTACAAAACAAAGAATTCTCCCAAGTCTGGGCAGTGGTTTCCAACCTTGACTGAACAACAGTACCCATTCCAGAGCTTTTAAAAAAGATCTGATGCCAGGGTCTCCATCCCAGACTGGTGAAACCAGCATCTTTGGGGTGCAGTTGTGGGAGGCATGGGTGTTTTTTTTAAGCTTTATGAGTGGGCAGCGTAGGGGGTTCTCACGTCAGGCCAGGGTTGAGAGCTGCTGTTGTCTAGGATAGGAGAAGGGATGCTTCTGTTTTGTGCCGAGTGGTGGTTAGGTGGGTGTCATCTTAGAGTTATTCTTTAAATCACAGAGTTGTTTTATGCACTCTATATGTTTCATATATTTCACGGTTTTTTAAAGTGAAAGATCTAACATCTTCACTTAAATGAGTAGTCAAATACATAGAGACAGATGACAGAATGGTGGCAACTGGGGCTGGGAGGGGTGGGGGAGGGGGAGTGGGTGTTTAATGGGGAGAGTTTCAGTTTGGGAAGATGAGAAAGTTCTGGAGGTGGATGGTGGTGACAGCTGCACGACACTGTGAATGTCCTTAATGCCTCTGAAATGTACACTTAAAAATGGTTAAGATGGTAAATTTTATTAGGTGTATTTTACCACAATTTTTTTTTTAAAACCTAACATTTTCTCTCAGCTAGAATTGGGCCAGAAACAGCCAAATATAAAGACCACATACTGAACTCAGCAGAAACCACGGTCCATGATAAACATTTTCTTTCTCAGCAAATCCTGAAAACGATACTATGAGGGTAGGTACTTTTATTATCTCAGGTCCAGAGAGGTGAAGTCATTTGCCCAACACCACACAGCAAGTGGCCTTGGGATGTGATCTTAAGTTTGTCCAACTACAGAGGATCTTACACTGTGGCCTTCTGCGTGTTGAGCACTGACCTCACTCTCCTCGGGCCTGACTGCAGCCCATCCGCCCTCCAACCCCCACTGCTTTCCAGCAGGAACAGAAGGACTATTGGTAGTGGAGCCCCAGGCAATGCAGGGTCCTGGAGAAATAAGAGGGCAAAGGTGCCAGAAGCTTGATGGGTGGGTCCCTGGGCCTGGCACCTGGGAGGTAGAGACAATGCAGGTGGAGGTGCAGGGGCAGCTGGGCAGCCTGGGAGGGGGTCAGGTGGAGGCGGCGGAGGAGGGCTTCATCCAGGACCTGGGGTGGGAGAGACATGTCAGCATTCAGCCAGGTGAGCTCTAAGCAAAATGGGAGTGAGGCAAGTACTTCCTCCTCCCTCTGCGTCCGTGTTCTGCACACCTCTCTACACGTACACACGTACACACTCAAACACACACACTACGGGCAGAGACCAGCAAGGGGGTCACCGAATCAGTTTCCTGGGCATTCAGCGAAACTACATTCCCCAGCCCCTCCTGCAGGTCGGTGAGGCCGTGTGATTGAGCCCCACTGAATGCCACAGGAGTGTGGGCATGTATCCCGCTTCCGGATCTGGCCCGAGAGAACCTCCCCCGTGAACCTGCCCTGTCTCCTCCTCCGCTGGCTGGATAGCAGCAGCCTGGGTCCCTGAGTGACCCATGCTTGGAGCAAGCCCATCTCTACCCTACCGCCATTAATTGGACTTAACACGGAAGGAAGTTATTGTGTTAAGGCTCTGGTACTTGAGGTTATTGTTAGAGCAGACAGAGTTACCCAAATAGACACACACAACCTCTTTTACCCCTTATATCAAAAAGAATGGCAGACTTAGAAGGGCCTTTAGAAATCAGCCAGTTCGACTTCCTTATTGAACAGATGGGCAGAAAGAGACCCAAGAGAGGGGGTTTCATTTGCTCAGGGCCACAGAGCAAGACAGGGCTACAGGGAGCTATGGAAGCCCAAGCTGCATAGCTAATGTCTGGAGATGCTCTCCACCCCCACCCCCAGCCCACCCCAAAAGGTAGCCAGCAGGTGGGCTTGGGTACCTGTCTTTGGGGCCTGGTGCTCTCAGCAGGCAGCAGAAAGCGCTGGCCCAGAACAGTGGCCACACGGGCAGAGTACATGTGGTCCCCGAGCAGAGGGCAGAGCTGTAGTGCCATGTGCGCCTGTAGCTGGCTGGGAAATGCTAGAAGACAAGAGAGACAGGACAGATGGCAGGCAGCGGCTCTTTCTGTCCACCGGTATTGCCCCTCCCCTTCCCTCTGGGGAGATGCCACCCCCATTCTCAGATGGTGTGGTTTCAGAGAGGTGAATGCTATCACCCCTGCCAGTGGAGAGGGGCACATGACCAGGTCGGGACAGTCAGAGCTGTCAGTCCACCAGCCCTGTGGGATTCGTCCATGAAGAGGGGCAACCCTGAATTTACTGTGATGCTACTGGGAATGAAGAACGCTCTTTCCCGCTGGGGTGTGAGGCTGGGGCTGCTGGAGCGCCTGCCATCTCTGCCCCCACAGGGGAGCCTGTGGGAGGAAGAAGCCAGCGGGCAGGAGGCGAAAAGAAAGTGAGAAACAGCTTCCTGATGTGTCCTCCGAGCCTCCGGATGCAGCCAGGCCTGAACTTTGAGTTACCTGAGCCAATAACTTCCCCTTTTAGATTACACCAACTTGAACTGGTTTTGGGGAAACTTAAATCGTACAAAATTGTTCACATAAGTAAACTTATTAATCCTCCTGACAACCCTATAAGGTGGGTTCTATCATCATGCCCACCTTATAGACAGGAAAACCGAAGCTCAAAAAGAAGTGACTGGCCCACCGTAAGCTGGGATTCAAACCCAGGAGCTGTCCTCTGCTTTCACGTCTGGCAATATGCTGGACTGGATAATCTAAAAATCCACTTCTTATAAACCACTTAGAAACACTGGAAAACTTTAATGATCATCCTTCTAAATACACAGCTGGGCACAGAGGAAAGTAAGGTTCCCCCAGACGAAGATACAAAAGGAAAACAAATCCAGAGCACAGTGAAGCCAACATTTCACCTATTCTAGGGTACTGCCAATCTTGGGATGCAGGGGGCTTGGGTTTAAGTAGCTACAAGGGGCCAGGGGTGAGGTCTTGGTGCCCAAATGAAATCAGAGAGGCTACATCTTCACTGACAGGATGGACGAGGAGAAAAAGCCAGCCGCCAAGGAAGGGAGATGAGAACCTTAGGTCTGGATGAGGGGAAGAAAAAAGAATTCACAACCGTGAATTGCTGCTATGAATTGAGCTGCTCTCACACAGGTTTGGGGCTCTAATACCACGTGCATGAACTGTGAACTTCCAACTGAGACATTAATATTTAGGTCCTGAAGCAGTGACATGGGGCACTCAGCAGACGCAAAGGCAGAACCTCTCCTGAAGTCACCACCTCCAATGAGGCAATAAAGGATTTCCACTGATAAAAGCCCAGCTTAACCTGAATTCACAATCCTGAATCACAGAACAAGAAGGAAACAATGCACCAAGGGGAGAGAGTCTGCAGGAAACACAACAGGATTAGACCCTCAGATTCTCTCAGACAATGGAATTATAGAAACACAACATAAATATGTTTTAAATGACTAAAGACAAAAAAGAACAAGTAATATGAGAAAAAAACAGATACCTTATTTTTTGGAAGGCCATTTGTATTTGTAAAAGAACCAACTAGAACTTCTAGAAGTGAAAAATACAATCAATGGGTAGGATAAACTGGCAGGTTAGATCCAGTGGAAGAGAAAATTACTCAACTGGAAGGTAGATCTAAAGATTACCCAGAAAGCAGCAGAGATAAAGACATGAAAAATGTGAAAGAAAAGTTGAGACACAGCAGTAGAATGAGAAAGTCAGACGTCTATCAGGCATTCAAAAGGAAGGACGCAAGAGGCACATTTGAAAAGGGAACTTTCCAGGATGGATGAAAGAGATTAATCTTCAGACTCAGGAAACACAGTGAATCCCAAGCAAGATAAATAAAACTAAACCCACACACCTGGATTCACCATAGTGAAACTACAGAACATGAAAGGTAAAGAGAAGACGTTGAGATCGATAACGAAGAGAAAAAACAGGTGAGCTGCAGAGCGGTGACCATCAGACTGATAGGAGAAGCACTGCCCCTCCAGGTGGAGCTGGTCACATAACATCCTTACAGTCCATCAAAGGCTCCCCAGGCTGCCACTAAAACTACCACCACCCTCCCACCTCCTGCCTCCTCCAGCCAAATACCATTTGTCAAGTCTGGCTGGGGCTCCAGACCCACCTGTCAGTGGCTGCAGCTGGACCAGGGCACAGCCAGAGCCCATGGCCACCACACGGAAGTAGCTGAGGGTCCTCTTGACACCTTCCAAGATGTCCTTTCGGGATGGGGACTTCACTGGAACTACCTGTGGTGGCAGCCCCCAAGAATGAACAAGCCTCACGCACACCTGGGAACTACCCGCAGACTCTCCTTGCTCCCAACAGACTCAGGACAGGGCCACAGTATAGGCAGTCATCACTCGCCTGTATTAGGGGTCTGGAGGGCCAGTCACCCCACGTCTATACCCTGTAGGGGTAATATGTCTGGAAGGACCCCTCCTCTTCCCCACCTAGACCCTGACTCACAAGATTGACCCCATCAATGTGTTCCAGTTTCAGAGCTGCTTGGATCTTCCCCTCAGAAGTAGCTGGGATCCCATCAGTGACAGCACTGAGACAGAGGCAAGAGGAAGTCACGCAGTGGCTTTTGCTGGGACCTGTGCATTGCCCTGGGAGCCTCCCAGCCCCTCTCACCAGTAGGTGACTGTGGGTCTCCTGGCTCTCTGCGAGTGAGTGAAGAACTTCTGGAGGCGGCTTGCTGTCTGGGGACAACTGGAGAGGAGTACAAGCCCAGAGGTTTCCCTGGAGGAAGGAGACAAATCACAAAAGTTAAAATCCCCTGGGCTCACCCACACAAAAAGGAGACCCCGGACTTTCATGGCGTTTCAGTGGTTAAGACTCTGCACTTCCAGTGCTGGAGGTGCGGGTTCAATACCTGGTTGGGGAACTAAGATCCTGTATGCCGCTTGGCACAGCCAAAAAAAAAAAAAAAAAGAGACCCCTAGAAAAGAACACCTGACCTTCCTAAGACCAAACAGCAACATCAGGACTATAACCCAGACCTCCTCTTGAGAAACAAGTAAGTCTTCCCTGTGTTTGATAAGAGTACATTGCTTAAATGTGTTCCTCATTTTGCTCTGGCTCCCAGGGAGCTCAGAGCCAAACATCATAACAATTACCACCAACTGTTGAGTGTCTACCATGTGCTAGGCACTGTACTAGGAACTTTATATATATTAGCCATTAAATAATTAAATTCCCCACAAGCAAGCCCATGAGTTTGTGGAACTGCAGAAACATTTCATCTCAAGCACCGTCTCTAATAGATGGCAATTAGAGGAAAGAATATCACAGATCAGTTGACAATACCTGCCATGAATACGGAATTAGAGAAGTGACTGCACACTGAGCATAGATATTATTAGCTCTATTTTATGATTAAAGAAACTGAGGCTCAGTGATAGCTAAGATCACAGTTTATGCATAAGGATTTGAACCCAGATCTATCCACTTCCTCCTCCTTTTCCTTGTATCCTACCTCTGTAATCCCAAACCAGCCCAAGGAAAATGTCTCAGTTTATTCCCAAGTAGTTATGCCCCCACCGCAGATGGATGCCTGTCCTTCTACCTTCCTCTCACCCCCACCACTTACTTCTCAGATGCTCGGACAACCTGGAGCTCCCGCTCCCCGAGCCCCAGGGACTGGCTCAGCTCCGGGAGCACTGAGAGCAACGTCAGCTCTCCTGGTTTTCCTGGGGGAAAAAAAGGAAGAGTACAAGTTGCTCCCAGAGGCAACTTTATCCCACCTTTCCTTTCTCTTCACTATTTCGTCCCCTCAGAGACATCAAAACCACTTTCATTGCATCTCTTTCCCCTGCCCATACCTGTCACTGGCAGGCCCTGTGGCTTGTTCAATGTCACCAGAGGTCCTGAAACGTATAATACATAAACATCATCAACAGCAAATGCAGTTTACAAAGCACTTTCTCAGTTCATATAATCATGTGGTCCCAGTACAACTCTCATACATGAGTTATCATCCTGAACTTTCTGAACCTTGCATATGCTAAGCTGGCTGCCTGCCACGTCAGGGCCTTTGCACTTGCTGTTTCCTCTCTCTCAGATTTTCACGTGGCTGCTTCCTTCATGTCATCGTGGCTCAAATGTCACCATCATAAAGAGGCCCGAGTGTCCAATCTAATGTCTGCTCCCTTCCTGCAGTTCCTCATCATCGCTGTTTTATTCATAGCACTGATCACTAGTAAGTACCTTTTTCATTTATTTTCTGGTTAATCAATTTCTCCTGCTGAAATGTTGGCTTCCTGAAGGCAGAAACCATATTTATTTTGTTCAGCACTATATAGCCATGTCTAGAACAGTGCCTGGAACATAGCCTATGCTCAATAAACAGCTGAGAAAATTTAAAAATCACCGGAGACTGAGGCTCAGAGAAATTATTCTTCCAAAGCCACACAGCAAGCTGATTACAGAGCCCACATATGGCTCCGAAGCCTGTGTTTTGCCCCTCAATAAACACTTTATTACAGCAATTTCCTTTACAAAGAGCCTACTAGTGCAAAGCTCTCTAGTTATTTACACTTTCCCACCCCACAGCCCTATCCCCATGATGCTGAGGCACAGAGAGATTATGTGTCTGGTCCCAGCTCCTATGGCTAGTGGGAGGCAGAACCAGGATTTGATCCCACAGGCTTTAGTAGGGAACCCAGCCAGATGCTCAGAAGGCTCAGGTGAAGACTCCTCCCCTTCTGGGTCTCCCTGCAGCTGTCCCTCCCACCCCTCACCTTTCTGATCCACCACAGCTGCCCTCAGCACATCAACCAGCTCCTCCCTACTGACGTTCTCTGGCCGCAGCAGCCCCGAGAAAGGCTGGTCATCCAGGGGCCCCGACCGTTTGCTGGAGCCTCGACGTTGCTGCTGATGCCTGGAAAATGTTAGGTAAGCAACAGGAGAATCATTGCCGCCCGTTCTTATCTCCACACACCTCTTCCTAAATGCTGTGGCTTCCTACTAATGCTTCAGAAAGCCTGGGTTGAGTTCCCCGAAATGTTAGGTTCGACTGGCCCCACTGTACAGAAGAGAGAACTGAGGCTCAGAGAGGTCTACTGACCAGTTTAGGGTCACACAGCAGAGCTGGATTAGAACCCATATCTGCCTAACTCCAGATCCCGCACACACCCTCCCCCGGCCCCAACCTCCCTCCTACACAAAGGAGGGCGGGGGTTTCTAATCACCGGGCCTCGGTGCCAAAACTTGAGGCTGTGCGCGCTGCGCGGACCCCCGGACCCCGCCGCCAGCCACCCCAGACCTGGCCCAAAACACGACAGCCGCCCATCTCCGGAGCGAGGACAGTGCGCATGTGTCCGGAAGGGCTCCCCGGAGATGCCCCACAGCAAGCTGATTGGTCAGATTGACTGTCAATCGGAATAGCGAGGCTCAGATCTGTGAGAAGGCGGAGCTTTGCCTTTGCCAAGGAACGAGGTGAAGAAATTGTCGTCTGTGCTTTTGGGGAAAGCGAGGCATGGAGCAGAGGAGGAATTTACTGGGGGTCAGAGGACCTGTCTTAGGACAAAGCCAGGTTTTCTGATCATCATTGCAATTCTTAGGAGTCTTCTGACTTCAAAAAAAAAACCCGCCAGGGCTTCCCTGGTGGCGCAGTGGTTGAGAGTCCGCCTGCCGATGCAGGGGACACGGGTTCGTGCCCCCCCGGGAAGATCCCACATGCCGCGGAGCGGCTGGGCCCGTGAGCCATGGCCGCTGAGCCTGCGCGTCCGGAGCCTGTGCTCCGCAACGGGAGAGGCCACAGCAGTGAGAGGCCCGCGTACCGCAAAAAAAAAAAAAAAAAAAAAAAAAACCGCCATTGCGCACAATTTTGTAAGGCAACTTGGAAAAAAAAAAAATTCCACACTCGTTGGTACAGTGAACTTGCTTTGAAGAACACAGCCTGGTGCAAAATCCAAAAGGAAAAAAAGGCCAGAAGCAGAAAGACGTTCACTGCACCACTATTTATAAAAGTAAAACCAAAACAAATCTCAAAACCGGAAACAAATTGTCCTTTGATTAGATCTATAAAGGAAATAAATCTTATTAATCACCCATTCATCATTTTTTGAATGCTAACTCTACGCAAGGCCTTGGCATCTGTGAACTGCAAACATTAACAAGACTCGGCCCCAACCACAAGAAGTTCACCTTTAAGATCACAGCAGCACAACCCACCTTGGCGAAAAGCTGTGGAGATGCTGAGAGAGCGAAGAGTGAGGAGCCCAGGAGCCCGCTGAAATCTGAGAAAGCTCCCCAGCAGGGGTTGTGACTGACAGACTGGGAAGATTTCAGAAATTCACCTGGAGGGAAAGGTGTGGGTGGGAGGAGAGGGCGCGGGCAACAGAAAAAGAAGACGGTAAGTGCAAAAAAAGCAAAAAGCAAAATGGGCTCTATCCTGTAATTACAACTGTGGAAAAGTTACATGCAACCTGTGTATTATTTTGTTTACTAAAAGCACTATAACTTTCAATTCATTGTTTGCATTAGTGAAAGACTGCAGATAAACCAACATCTGTCAACAGAGGAATGGCTAAATTAATTGTAGCACATACACATGCAGCCATTAATTGAAGAATGTGTGGGGGTCTACATGTGGTAATGTGAATCAATCTCCAGAATATATTAAATCGAAAAACAACAAAGTGAAGAACAGTGTGACTAGAATATATGTGACTAGAATACGTGCATGCGTGTGATTTACATATATTATATGTAATATATGTAAATATAAATATATTTAAATATTTCTGCATTTCTGAAAGGACATACACAAATGAGATGTTGGTTGCTTCCAGAAAAGGAATCAGAAGTGAGAACGTGAATAATTATTTTTACCCTTTAGAACTGCTTAACTTTTTAACCTCATTGATATATCTCTTCTTCGGACACTTCTGGAGCCCTAGTTTAAAAATATAGGCCAGACCCAAAAAAAAAAAAACAAAAAAAAGGGATTTCCCTGGTGGTCCAGTGGTTAAGACTCGTGCTTCTCGGTGCTTTGTGACCGCCTGGAGGGGTGGGATAGGGAGGGTGGGAGGGAGGGAGATGCAAGAGGGAAGAGATATGGGAACATATGTATATGTATAACTGATTCACTTTGTTATAAAGCAGAAACAAAAAATAAAATACTCATCAAAAAAAAAGACTCGTGCTTCTACTGCAGGGGGTGCGGGTTCGATCCCTGGTTGGGGAACTAAGATCCTGCATGCTGCATGGCGTGGCCAAAAAAAAAAACTAAGCCAGATATAAAAGACTATGGTTCATAAAATTTTTTAAAAATAATGAAAATAAGTAGAAATAAAATTTTTAAAAGACTGTGATTTTAGTTACATGACATTTTAGAAAAGTCGGTGGTTGACAAGGGCTGGAGTGGTTGAGGGAATGAGAATTGACTAGAAAGGGGAAGAAGGGAAATATTTGGTGTACTGGAACTAGTGGTTACATATCTGTATAAATTTGCCAAACCTTATTGAACTATATACCTTAAAAGGGTAGATTTTATTGTATGTAAATTATACCTCAGTAAACTTAATTGGTTTTAATTCAAAGATTTAAATAGTCAATTTAAAAAGATATTTATTTATTTATTTATTTATTTATTTGGTCGTGCTGGGTCTTAGTTGCAGCACGCAGGATCTTTTAGTTGCAGCATGTGGGATCCAGTTCCCTGACCAGGGATCTAACCTGGGCCCCCTGCATTGGGAGCGCGGAGTCTTAACCACTGGACCACCGGGGAAGTCCCAAAAGTCAATTTTTAAATGTGCACAAATTCAGACAGGACTGGCAAGAAATTTAGCAAGAATGCAAGTAATTTCATCTTGTTTTAGGCTTGGACATTACTGTGCTGTGTCCTAAGGCCCCATGGTATTTTGGAACCCCTCTTCTGAAAGGTGAGTTCATAATTTGCAGCTTGAGCAAAGACGGAAAGGCGGAGGCCGAGGAGCAGGACACAGCCTACCTTACCGACAGCAGACTTCACCACTGGCCACGCTTGGCCCCAGGAAGGGCCATTCCCCCACTTGGACTGGCCCCTGGCCCTGCCAAGGCTTGAGCTCCCTTGCTCTTTGGAATTTTCCCTCCACACGCCCCAGCCTCAGCAAAGCCTGCCCTCTCCTGTTCACTGCCCACAGCTGGTGTGACTCCATTAATCTCCAGGCTTCCAGAAGAAAAGGAAGAAACCTAATTATCCCTAGGCTGGGAGGGCTCGGTGCCAAGAGACAATGATCAGCCACTCAAGACTCACATGTGAAACTCAGAATATCAGGAGGAAGGCAAGTTGGGACAAATTCCAAGTTTCAACCACCCCAGCCCGACTCAGTTTATGACTAACTTCACAAGAAGAGCAAGTAGGCCACAGCCTCAGCAAGAGTTGAATGGGAATAGCTTCTGTGCTGATGTAAACATCATGCCTTCATACCAGAAGGCCTACCCCATGGACCCAGGACAGCACTGAGCCAGGCCTCCAACCATAGCTGCAAGAGCAGGAAAGCCCAGAATGGAAATGTTCCTTGCTAGCTCTGGCAGCTGCTTCCACACATGGTTGCAGGGTATGGGTCAGCTGCCAGAAATAACCCTCCAGACTTTAACTTTGGTAACATAGGCCTTTGTCTTAGTATTTAATAAACCCAAGTAGCCTTTATAATTAGTCAGAAATGATACATATTTGAATCTGAGAGGCACAGACCAAAGCACAGTCTCCTACAAACCTAGCCTTTCATGCTTGTCTTGTTTGAGTTGCTTGATATTGAAAAATGCCAGCTCACACTGATGAACTAATACTTTGTGGCTACCTAACGGCTCATTTCGAAATCCTAAGATTAAGAGTTCTGAACACGAAAGGAGGGCTGTCTAGCAAGCTAGGGAAGGCTTCGAAGGAGAGTTGCATTACAGCTTGACTAGTACTTTCCCACCTACACACTTAAAAGGTTGTACTAAAATGTGACATTGAGAAACTGGAAGAGTGCCTTAATCCCATAATCCCTATTAATGCCCTTCTTTTTTTTTCTTTTAAATTGAGGTATAGTTGATTTACAGTGTTGTGTTAGTTTCTGGTGTACAGCAAAGTGATTCAGTTATACATATATATATATTCTTTTTCAGATTCTTTTCCATTGTAGGTTATTACAAGATATTGAATATAGTTCCCTGCGCTATACAGTAGGACCTTGTTTACTTTTTTTTTGCGGTACGCGGGCCTCTCACTGCTGTGGCCTCTCCCGTTGCGGAGCACAGTCTCTGGACGCGCAGGCCCAGCGGCCATGGCTCACGGGCCCAGCCGCTCCACGGCATGTGGGATCCTCCCAGACCGGGGCACAAACCCGTGTCCCCTGCATCGGCAGGCAGACTCTCAACCACTGCGCCACCAGGGAAGCCCCCCCCCTATTTTATATATAGTAGTGTGTATCTGTTAATCCCAAGCTCCTAATTTGTCCCCTTCTCCGCCTTCCCCTTCGGTAACCATAAGTTTGTTTTCTATGTCTGTGGGTCTGTTTCTGTTTTCTAAATAAGTTCATTTATATCATGTTTTTAGATTCCACATAGAAGTGATATCATATGATATTTGTTTTTCTCTGACTTGCTTCACTTTTTATGATCATCTCTAGGTCCATCCATGTTGCTGCAAATGGCATTATTTCATTCTTTTTTATGGCTGAGTACTAGTCCATTGTATATATGTACCACATCTTCTTCACCCATTCATCTGTTGATGGACACTTAAGTTGCTTCCATATCTTGGCTATTGTAAGTAGTGCTGCTATGAGCATTGGGGGGCACATTTCTTTTTGAATTAGAGTTTTTGTCTTTTCCAGATATATGGCCAGAAGTGGGATTGCTGGATCATATAGCAGCTTTATTTTTAGTTTTTTAGGGACCCCCATACTGTTCTCCATAGTGGCTGCACAATTTCCATTCCCACCAACAGTGTAGGAGGGTTCCTTTTTCTCCACACCCTCTCTAGCATTTATTATTTGTAGACTTTTTGATGATGGCCATTCTGACTGGTGTGACGTGATACCTCATTGTAGTTTTGATTTGCACTTCTCTAATAATTAGCAATGTTGAGCATCTTTTCATGTGCCTACTGGCCATCTATATGTCTTCTTTGGAGAGATGTCTATTTAGGTCTTCTGCCCATTTTTTGATTGGGTTCTTTGCTTTTTTTGATATTGAGCTATATAAGCTGTTTTTATATTTTGGAAATTAAGCCCTTGTCAGTTGCATCTTTTGCAAATATTTTCTCCCACTCTGGAGGTTGTCTTTTCATTTTGTTTATGGTTTCCTTTGCTGTGCAAAAGCTTTTGAGTTTATTTAGGTTGCATTTGTTTATTTTTGCTTTTATTTCCATTATTCTAGGAGACAGATCCAAAATAAATATTGCTGCGATTTATGTCAAAGAATGTTCTGCCTCTGTTCTCCTCTAGGAGTTTTATAGTATCCAGTCTTACATTTAGGTCTTTAATTCATTTTGAGTTTACTTTCGTATATGGTAGTAGAGAATGTTCTAATTTCATTCTTTTACATGGAGCTGTCCAGTTTTCCCAGCACCACTTATTGAAGAGACTGTCTTTTCTCCATTGTATATTCTTACCCGCTTTGTCGAAGATTAATTGACTGTAGGTATGGGTTTATTTCTGGGCTCTCTATTTCCTTCCATTGATCCATATGTCTATTTCTGTGCCAATACCATGCTGTTTTGATTACTGTAGCTTTGTAGTATTGTCTGAAGTCTGGGAGGGTTATGCCTCCAGCTTTGTTCTTCTTCCTCAGGATTGCTTTGGCAATTCTGGGTCTTTTGTGTTCCCAAAGTCCTTCTGGTAGGCAAACTTATTTTGGAAATTGTCATTTACCATATTCATTACATGATCTGCTCAAGCCTCAGATTAAGCAGACATTAGTTTCAGAATTAATTGTAATTTTTTTTGTTGTTTGTTTTTTTGGTAGAAAAAGTGCTGTTTCCTATAACCCCACATTATGGAGAATGGTTTGACAACAGAGTTCTCTCTTCCCTTAGACCTTACCAACTTTCCAGATAGAACCCCACCCTCACTCGCAAAGAACAGAAGCAAAGAAAATGTATCAGCATAAATAATTTATTGCGAACTCTCTAGTATCATACACGAGTGGGTTGACAATTCACTCAGAAGCATTTGGGACAGCAGGCCAGGAGGTAGGCAGTGTAATGAAAGTGTAGCATGTGAAGACAGGTTGCTGACGGGCAGCCTTCCTGCCATAGCCTGCTGGTGACCAGTCTTGGCCCGCTAAGCTACCTGGGGCAGGAAGGAGCCGGGCCAGGCCAAGAGCCCTCAATTCTCCTTTGGCCAGCCCAGCCCAGGTTTCCGGCCCTTCCCCCTGCTTCATCATTCATGTTCCTGTGGGGCTGAGGGAAGTGTTGGGAAGGTAAGGAGCTCTCTAGCTGCCAGGCTTGTGGGTGCTACCAGCTGAGCATGGGGTCCCCGGTCTAGTCCTTGGCTGGGCTTTCATTGCAGTATCTTCAGACAGGTCGGGATGAGGGATGGGGCTTTGCTCTTGGGGGGCTGCCCTCCCTCTGTGGCATCCAGGAGCTGCTGCAGGTAAGAGGAGGTGCCGAGCAGCACGTGGCCTGTGGCCTGCATGCTGAAGAGGGCCCAGCGGAGAGCTTCTCTGGGTGGGATGAGAAGGCACTAGGGTCAAAACACAAAGAAAGCCCCTTCCTCCTCCCCCTAAACGCCTGCTCCCCCATGCTGCGTTCATAACTTCATAAACTGTAGAGTGATGTGCAAACAGAACAGATGCTGCCCTCCCTCAGCAAATGGGACAAGGTCTACAGTGTTACCTGCAATCGTACCTTAACTGAGACGTCCACAACCTCCCTCTTCTCGTGCAAAATTCAAGCTCATTTAACATGGCCTTTTATTTTTCTAATGCTACTTTGGGCCAGCCAGGCTGATCTCTGTCACATGACTCTGCCCTTCACAACCTCTGTTCTAGACAGAAGTGTTTCCAAGTCATTTGTAGTCTAGCTAATTTTCAGAGTGCTGGACGTGAAGATCTCCATGTCTGGTGTTGCAGTGTACTGAGGACAGAACTCCAGTCAGACAGGCCTGAGTTCTAATTCAGTTTCATTAGCTGTGGCAACCTTGGCAAACTTCTATAGCTCTGAGCTTCGGCACCCTCATCTGTAAAGTGAGATCATACCATTTTGATCCCACACAGGGTTAGGAGGATGAAATAACATAAATCACTTAACACAGGACCTGATGTATAGAAGAGAAGGGGAAACGTAGCGTGAAGACTAGCTGGTTGAATGTTTGACTACTTTAACCAAATTCTTATCCAGATCTGTTTGAAAAAGATAGGTGAGGGTCACTAGGGGTGTCTAGTCCTAGGAGGGATCGGGGAGAAGAAAACAAAAGGAAAATCAATTCTTTCTGGCTGATATTAAAACTTGTCTTCTATTAACCTTCATTCAGTAAATGAACTTATGTTATGGCTGAGGTGGAGGGGGACAGGAAGACAATTAGAATCATAAACGTCTATACATGAAAATACTTAAAAAATTTAAAGGTGAAGCCTGAGAAGTATACCCATTTCTCAAACTAGAGAACTGAGGCTTCAAACCAGCTGTCTGGACATAAATAGGAATGAAATTCTGACACATGCTACAATATGGATGAACTTTGAAAACATTTTGCTAAGTAAAATAAGCCAGACACAAAAGGGCAAGTATTGTATGATTATACTTACATGAGTTACCTAGAATAGGAAAATTAATGGAGACAGGAAGTAGGACAGAGGTTAGCAGGGCTGGGGGAAGGGGGTGTGGAGAGTTAGTGTTTAATGGGTACAGAGTTACAGTTTGGGATGATGAAAAAGTTCTGGAAATAGATGCACAAGTAACTGTTGCACAACACTGTGAATGTACTTAACGTCACTGAATTTTATACTTTAAAAAAAAGTGGTTAAAATGGTAAATTTTATGGTATGTGTATTTTACCACCATTAAAGAAAAAACACTTGCTGACGCCACTAAGTCATTCCACTGATTCCAGCTTGCTGTTGTTTTTTGTTTTTCTTTTGGGACCAATATGCCTACTGTGTTTAGGTCTGAGGGTCACACTCCCCCTAGACGGACTCAGTTTAAAGGCTGAAACTTCTTGCTCTAGATTTTGCAATCTGCAAACTGCTGGCAGCAAGCCCAGATCAAGAGGGGTATATGATCTGGTATAAGAGGAAAAGGGAACTTCTTGCCATAGAACGAGGCTCAAGCCTGCCACTGAGTGTTGTCTGTGGCAGGCAGAACCACGCGGCCTCAGGTCCCTCATCTGCAGACTGGGAATGCAGAGAATAAACTCGGAAAGCCAAGAAGGTCTGGTATGCTCTAGCTACATACGTTCTGGCAGAACTCTGGAAGGAGTAGAATGTCTCAGAAACCCCTGAGAATGAGGATCATATGTATCTTCATTCATTGTACAATTATTTGAATTATTGCTATGTACCAGCATTCACCAAGGTATTGGAGGCAACAGCAATTCTTGCCCTCATGGAGCTTGTTCTGACATCTTATTTATCTCTGTGTCTCTAGCTCATAGCATAGGGCCAGGACACAGAGAGTGCTCAGAAAACACTAAATGAAGCAACTGGGGAGGAGTAGCATCTGTCAGAAGTAACTGGCAAGAGGTCAGCTTTGTGGTTTTCGACTACTTGGATGTCTCTGCCTCAGTGGCTACATCTGCCTAATGAGGTAAGAATTCTCTAGAGCACCACTGGAATAGCTGAATTTGGAAACCACTACCATAACAGTACTTGTCTTATGATTAAACATATTCCCATGCTTCCTGTGTTACTTGATTAGACTTTCAAAAGTAAAGTAAAAAGTTTCTTTGAAAGTTCATTAGATGATACAAATGACTATTGTCCACAGACATACAAATTAATTCCGTTCTATGGAAGGACAGTTATTTCATCCCTCCCACCCCCATGGAAAAATCCAATTTTGTATTTATAAATAGCTCAGCATTCTTGTTGGATCTATATATGGGTGGGATTTTGAACTGATTGTAACTTCTTGCTGGTTCTCTCACTAGTTGAGTTCAATAAAATTTCTGACACATGTTCATTTTTCAAAAGATTAGAAGACTACTTAGGAAAACTTACTACTTTAGGTGAAAAATAATTTGTTGTTATAGTGGAAGGTAATTAGAAAAGCTAAATGTATCCAGGTTCCACCAGCAGGAGTATATGTATCCCTTTGGCATATACTACAATAAACTAAAACACGAATTCAGCCATAAAGTCCTAGACAAATGCTAATTGTCATACTTTGTCAGCATCAACACCAGGCCCAGGCTCCGAGAAGCCTGAGGTGCATGGGAGAAGATAGCGCCTCTCCCATTGCAGTGTACCCAGCCTGTCCCCAGCTAACCCCAATTCACTCACTTCATGACGCGCCTGGCGCCGTAGCAGCGCAGATCATAGGAAAGGGAGTATGTGCCATAGAGAGTCGCCTTCACGTTCAGGCAACCAATGAAGTCCTGTGGGTTCACCTTGTACAGGTCGAAGGTTACTTGGGCCACATCAATCTTCTTGGCAGGCTTACGGGAGAGGGAGAGTTGGTACCTAGTGCCCTGCATCAAGACAAGCGTGTGGTTGGCACCCCTCAAGGATTTCTTCTAAGCTCCCAGTACTCTCCCTGACAGGTGGGACGTCACCTGCTCTGATGGGGGCTGCCATTTCTGCCCCTTATGGAGGACCATGAGCACGGTGTCATCTGTCAGGGATTGGAAATACTCTTCTGTCTCTACAGTTGTGCCATCTTCCTCCAGCACCAGGAAGAAAGGCTTGTCTGCCAGCATCAGGGTATCCTGGACCTGGAGAATAAGGTAAGTGATGCTTCTGCCATCACATGTAGCCACAGAGCTGGTATGGGGAAGACCCACATCACACACCTCAGCTGGCACACCTCAGACACACGCGAGTGGGCCGGGACTTATAGGATGGGACTGGAACCCAGGGCTCTTGCTGTGGGATCACCATCCAAAGAACCTATATTATGGTATCCCTTGGTATCTGACTTCATGGTTAATATTCTAGAATAGTGCTGTCCAGTAAAAATATAATGGGAGGGACTTCCCTGGTGGTCCAGTGGTAAAGAATCTGCCTTGCAATGCAGGGGAAGCAGGTTCGATCCCTGGTCAGGGAACTAAGATCCCACATGCCACGGGGCAACTAAGCCGGCGTGCCACAACTACTGAGCTTGTGCACCTCAACTAGAGCCCGCGTGCTGCATACTGTAGAGCCCACACACCCTGGAGCCCGCACGCCACAACTAGATAAGAGAAAACCCGCATGCCACAACTAGAGAGAAGCCCACGCACCATGACGAAAGATCCTTTATGCCTCAACGAAGATCCCATGGGCCACAACTAAGACCCGACACAGCCAAAATAAATGCATAAATAAAAATAAAAAATAAATAAATCTTAAAAAATTATAACGGGAGTCACACATGTAACTTTTAATTGTGATATAATTTGCATGCCATAAAATTCACTCTTTTAAAGTCTACAATCCAGTGGTTTTTAGCATATTCACAAAGCTGTGCAACTACCACCACTGTATAATTTGAAAACATTTTCAACCCCATTTTTACCCCAAAGAGAAACCTAGCCCCATTAGCTGTCACTCCTCATTTCCTAGCCCTTGGCAACCTCTCCTCTTCTGTCCATCTCTGTGGATCTGTCTATGCTGGACATTTCATATAAGTGGAATCATACAATGTGTGGTCTTTTTAGACTGGCTTCTTTCACGTAACATGTTTTCAAGGTTCTTCTATGTTGCAGCATGATTCTTTACTTTTTTATGGCTGAATAATATTCTACTAAATAGATATACCACATTTTAAATCCATTCTTCAATTGATGGACATGTGGGTTGTTTCTATTTTTTGAGTATTATGAATAATGCTGCTATGCACATTCATGTACAAATTTTTGTGTGACATGTCTTTTCAATTTTCCTGGCTATATACCTAGGATTGGAATTGCTGAGTCATATAATAACGCTGTTTACTCTTCTTAAGGAAATACCAAACTGTTTTCTGAAGCTGTTGCATGATTTTACATTCCCAACAGCAATTTCTCCACATCCTCACCAACACTTGTTTTAGTCTGTCTTTTATTTTAGCCATTCTAGCGGTATGAAGTGTTTTTGATTTGCATTTCCCTAATGACTAAGGGTGGTGAGCATCTTTTCATGTGTTATCAGCCATTTGTACGTCTTCTTTGGAGAAATATCTACTCAGATTCTTTGCCCATTTTCAAAAGGATCATCTTTTTACTGAGTTTTAAGAGTTCTTTATATATTCTTGATACTAGACCCTTATCAGATATGTGACTTGCAAATATTTTCTCCCATTCTGTGGGTTATCTTTTCATTTTTTTTGATCGTGTCCCTTGATGCACAGAAGTTTTTAATGTTGATAAAGTCCAACTTTTTTCCCTTTGGTTACTTGTGCTGTGGTGCCATATCTAAGAAACCAAGGTTATAAACACTTATACCTCTGTTTTCTTCTAAGAGTTTTATAGTTTTAGCTCTACATTTAGGTCTTTGATCTACTTTGAATTAATTTTATATGTAGTATGAGGGAGTGATCCAACTTCATTCTTTTGCATTTGGATAGCCCATTGTCTCAGGAATATTTGTTGAAAAGACTATTCTTTCTCCATTGAATAGTCTTGGCATCCTGTTAAAAATCAATTGACCACAGATACGTGGATTTATTTTTGGACTCTCAGTTCTATTCAGTTGATTTGTATGTATTATGGGCTGAATGGTATCCCCCCCAAATTCATATGTTGAAGTCCTAATCCCAGTACCTCAGAGTGTGACTATATTTGGAGATAGAGTCTTTAAAAAAGTAATTACATTAAAATTAGGGCATTAGAGTGGGCCATAATCCACTATGACTTGTAAGAAGGAAAGGTGTCTTTATAAGAAGGAAGGATTAGGACAAGTTACTCCCAAGGAAGTGTAGGGGGAGCATGGAAATGGGGAAGGGTGTCATTCTTGCCCAATGTTACTACCACCCACAAGAGCTGCGTGTCCTTGGTTTCTTCTCTGAAAGCTTACCTGATCAATAGTTTTTACTTTTTTTTTTTTTTGACTGTGCCGAGGGACACGCGGGACCTTAGTTCCCTAACCAGGGATTGAACCTGTGCCTCCTGCATTGGAGCAGGAAGTCTTAACCACTGGACCACCAGGGAAGTCCCATCTAATCAATAGTTTGAAGAAAATCTTCCACAGCTGTTAACAAAGCTTTGCATGGAAGGCCAATGTAGGAGACAGATTGAAGGAGACTTGCCCTGCATGAAGGTAAGGGAAGGAGATAGGGAAGGGAATCTCTAAAATCTTACTCAATACTCCAACTTCTGGGCAATTCTACAAGTTTAAGTACTACTGGAAAAGGGAACCTAAGTGTCCCTCCAGTAAGAAAAATAGACTCCAAAAATACCACTGACCTATTGTTAGTATCAGATGGTAATGTACTGCCCTCCCCCTGTCAACAGACAGACAGGATTCCAGGTGGGCACTACAAGCCCACTGGAGCTGCCATTAGAAAGGAAATCTTTTCACCATCTAAGCCATGAACTCCATCCCTGCTGAACTCCTAGCTCATGATACGGAGGCAGCTGTTGGGGCCAGCTCCCTGCCAAGGTCCCCGTGGTGGGCTGTGCAGAGGCAGGCCCATTCCTACCTTGAGGCGGAGGTCCTCAAGGCTGTGTGTCATGATGCCCTTCCGCACACTCCGGTCAGCATTGCTTACTCTGCAGGGCCGGGCCCTGGGGGCCTCCGGGCTGGGCTGTGACAGCAGCTTCTGGGTCACCACCGAGGTGCTGACTGCCACGTACCTGGAGGCCATATGGAGCATCAGAATGAGCTGTCTGACGCCTCCCAGCCCTCAACGCACAGCAGGGTAACTTACCTCCCAATCCTCTAGGCTGAGCTCATCCTATTCCTCCTCCCCTACCACCCACCAAACCTGCTCTAGAGAGTCTTCCTCAAAAGCCTGCTGGATTGGTGCATCTTTTTTTTTTTTTTAATTATTTATTTATTTTGGCTGTGCCAGGTCTTAGTTGCGGCACGCGGGATCTTCGTAGTGGCATGCGGGATCTTTAGTTGCAGCATGCGGACTTCTTAGTTTGGGCATGTATGTGGCATCTAGTTCCCCGACCAGGTATCGAACCCGTGCCCCCTGCATCGGGAGTGCGGAGTGTTACCCACTGGGCCACCAGGGAAGTCCCTGGATCAGTGCATCTTAAACTTTAGTGGACACGTCACTCCCCTGGTGATCTTGTTAAAATGCAGGTTCTGATTCAGTAGGTCTGGGTAGGTTCTGAGATTTTATGTATGTAATGAGTTCCCAAGTGATATTGACACTGCTGGGTTTCAGACCATGACAAGTAGCCAGTCATAGAAGACTACCCCACATTTGCCCAATTACCACTTTCCTCTCTTAGCCTCATTCTTCTCACCTGTAATGTGAGACGAAGTGGCAAAGCTGAGGTCAATATAAGACAGTTTTGAACTCAGATACACGATGTAGAACAAAAGGTGTGCAGTGAACCTAGATTTTGGAGTCAGGCAGACCCAAGTTCGAATCCTGACTCCACTACCCATTTGCTAGGTGACTGAGAGAGCCCACCCTGTGCCTCGGTTTCCCCATCTGTTAATTTGGCATAATAATCCCCACTTCCCAAAGTTGTGGTGAGGTTTAAATGAGATCAATAATGAAAGCATCAAGCAGTATCTACCTCTTTCTACTCAATGTGTGATATGGGGGACTGTGGGGGGAGAGACAGCAGCATTAATGTCTCCTGGGGGCTTGTGGGAGGGGCAAATCTTGGGTCCCACTCCAGACCTCCTGAATCAGCACCTGCATTTGAATAAGACACCCAGGTGACTTACGTGCCCATCGAAGTTCAAGAAGGTCTGCCCACAGCTCACAGTAGCTCCCCTTCCCTTCCATGCTTGGCTCTCCTCACCTGGAGAGGGACCTGGGGTAGAGAAGGCTGAGGGACTTCGTGGCGTATCCCATCCTCGTCAGCTGGACAGTGTTGGGCCTGGGAAGGAAGCAGAGACAGCTCTTTAGGTGGGGATGGGAGGGTTCCCTCTCTCTTGTCTTTTGACACAGAGCAACCCCACCTCCATCCAGCAAGCCTCTGCTCTGGTCTCCCCTAGCAACTCACACACACACCTCCCCCAGCCCTTCCCCTGTCCCACCCATGTACGCCACCGTGAGCAAACTGGAGACCCCCTTAGTGCCCAGGCTCAGCCCCCCTCAGCAGCCGCTCCTCCCTCCCCGGCACCACTCACTCCATGTTTCTCTGACCCTGGCTCTGGTCACACTGATCAGGGTTCACAAGTCGGGACTGAAGAGGCCCTGCCTGGTTAGTTCCTGTCCCTGGGGGCAGAGTCTACTTTACGCTGGCAGGAGGCGAGTCACACCACCTTGCACTGCTGGGGACCTTCCCTCACCTGTTGTTCAGAGACCTCCCAGGCCAGGCAACCCAGTCTAAGCCTGCTCTCTCCAGTGGGTCCTTGAGCAATCCGAACCCCTCCTGAGGGTTCCTGCTGGCCAGAGACTTTCTACCACGATGGAACTGTTCTACATCCTTTCTCTCCAATACTGGAGCTGCTAGCCCCACATGGCAACTGAGCCGTTGAAGTGTGGCCGTACAACTGAGGAGCTGGATTTTTATTTTTATTGAATGTTAACTAACTTAAATGTACACAGCCACTGTGGCTCAAGGCTGCTGGCCGCCATTCTGGGCACTAGCCGACGGCCCTGGGCTGACCTGCCAGCCCTTCTCTCCTGAGCCTGCTCGATCTAGCTCCTGCAGGCTCCAAGCCCTCCTGCAGGCAGTTCCTCCACCTGTAATGCCTCCCTTGGCCCAGGGCTAAACGTTTGCAGCCCTGAAGCCTGAGTTTCACTGTTTTCCATTTCTCGGAAAGCCTTCTTAGATGGCTCACAGAATTTCCCCTTCATCCTTGCCCTTCGTTCTTCCTAGCCAAGTGGGCCTCAGTGTCTGCTTTCTGCCATAGCAGCCCCGCTCCTTGGGTGCCTCGCCCTGAGACGTTCTCCCTTTCCCAGCCCCCCTGCAGACAGGGCCTGCCTCAGAGCCAGGGGCTCAAGGAGTGCATGGAATGCAGCCCCCTCCCCAGTCTTTCCTTCTGACAATGCAGGGGACGCCCCAGGCCAGCCTGTCTGAGAAAGCCCTCTCCCCCACTTAGCACTACCCACATCAGCTTGCTTCAGCCTCCCTCCTCACTCCCAATCACAAAACTCTACCCAGCCCCACCTCACCGGTTCTCTAGGAGCCAGAACCAAACCAAAACAAAAAACCCAGAGTAAGAAACTCCTTACCTCCCACTTCCCAGCCTCCTAACCTTCCAATACTGCCCTTCTCAGCCCAGCCCTCCCTCCATTTTATTTCCAGCTCCCAGGGCAGCCCCTCCCCTGGCCTCCAGCCCCAGCTGGAAAAGAGCACAGGCACTGAGTGTGCAGCTCTCACCCTTGGGATGTCAAGCCAGCCTCACTTCCAGAAAAAGCCAGAAAGGAGGGGTGGAGGCATGTTTCGAAAGATTTGGGGCAGGGTATGGCCCAGGACATGGTATTGGGCACACAGGGCACAGGAAACAGGCAGGTGTGCATGGTGGTCCCAGCTCTACCCATGTTAGCTGTTGGAGTGTAGACAAGTTCCCTTAACCTCCTGAGTCCCAGTTTCGCTCACCTCTTCAACAGAGATAATGATTCCTGTCTTAATGATCCTGACCGAGGTAAGGATTTGTAATAATGAAAGTAAAGGGCTTTGCAACAGAGATACTTAATAGATAGAAACAAATATTGGTGTTATTGATAATATAATTACTTAATAATAGCAGATAATTTAATAATAATAATAAAGACTAGCTGAAATGTGTAGTGGTTAAGAGTGTAAGATCTATGACCCAGAAGTTCTACATATACCTAATATTTGGAGTTATATATATATCTCCAAGGGAAATGAAAATCTATGCCCACACAAAAACTCGTACACGAGAAAGTTCATAGTGTTATTCATAACAGGCAAAATGTAGAAACAACCCAAATGTTCGTCAATTGATGAATGGATAAAAAACAGTGGTATATCCATAAATGGAATATTATTTGTCAGTCGAAAGGATATATGCTACTACAGTACATGGACAAACGCTGAAAACATTATGCAAAGTGAAATCACAAGGGATTTATTATGCAAAGCCAGTCACAAGAGATCACATACATACTTGTATCATTCCACTTGTATGAAATGTCCGGAATAGACAAAACTATAAAGACAAAAAATTAATTAGTGGTTGTTTAGAGGGGCTGGGGAGTGGAAGGGGAATAGGAACTGCTAGTGGGCATGGGGTTTCTTTCAGGGGAGCCAAAAAGAAGTTCTAATCTAGTAATCTGAACACAATCTACTTTGATGATTGTGCTAAATCTATTTGGAGGTTGTACAACCCTGCAAATATACTAAAACCTAAGTGTGTATGGTACACCTAAGTGTGTATGGTATATGGATTAGATCTCCATAAAGCTGTTTTAAAAAAAAGAGTTCAACCTCACCTTTCTTTTAGAGTTGGGTTTTTCACACTAGTGCATCAGAATCACATGGAAGACTTGTGATTGCTGGGCTCCACCGCAGAGTTTCTGACTCAGTATGTCTGGGGTGGGGCCTAAGAAAGTGTATTTCTAAGAGTTTCCGAGGTGATGCTGACACTGTGGTTACGTAGGGACCCTATTTTGAAAACCAGCAGTCTAGCACTAGCTGTGTGATGTAACTCATCTAAGCTTCAGTTGGATCTAACAAATGGGGATTAAAAATGGTTCCTACCCCACTGGGTTGTCATGAAGATTAAATGAGATAATCGTGAAAAGTACTTGATGTAAAGTTTAGTGCACCCTTCAGGCTCAATAAATAGCTATAATCATCATCATCATCATCATCCTATTACTTATATCTAAATCCTTCCCCATAAAAGCTTTCAGGCAACCATCATTCACTCACTCAACAAATACCTATCAGGTACTTACCTTGTGCCAGCCCTCCTAGGGTCTGAGAATACAGCAGGAAACAACACAGCCTTGTCCCACACTTCAAGGAGCTGACATTCCTGGAGGAAGGGGGAACTCAGACCGTGAACAAATAGGCAAATAATCAAGATAATTTCACATAATGATGTTCTGGGAAGAAAACAACACAAGGTGATATGATAGCAAATGGCTGGAGAGCTAGATTGGCCTGTAGGCTTAAGAAAGGCCTCAAGGCTTCCCTGGTGGCGCAGTGGTTAAGAATCTGCCTGCCAGCGAAGGGGACACGGGTTCGAGCCCTGGTCCGGGAAGATCCCACATGCCGCGGAGCAGCTAAGCCCGCGAGCCACAACTACTGAAGCCTGCGCACCTAGAGCCCATGCTCCGCAACGAGAAAAGCCAGCGCAGTGAGAAGCCTGCACACCGCAACAAAGAGTAGCCCCCGCTCACCGCAACTAGAGAAAGCCCGCACGCAGCAACAAAGACCCAAAGCAGCCATAAATAAATAAATAAATAAATAAACTTAAAAAAAGAAAGAAAGGCCTCAGAGGTGAGCTTTCAGCTAAATCCTGACTGATGAGAAGTCAGTCTTTTCAAGACCTGGAGTGTCTTGATCTGTTTGGGCTGCTATACAGAATACCATAAACTGGTGGCTAATAAGAAACTTATTTCTCATAGTTCTGGAGGCTGAGAAGTCCAAGATCAAGGTGCTGGTAGTTCTGGTCTCTAGTGAAGACCGTCTTCCTGGTTCACAGAGAGCTGTCCTCTCTCTGTGTCCTCACCTGGTAGAAGGAGCAAGGGAGTCTCTTTGATAAGTACACTAATCCCACCACCCCCAAATTCCACCTCCAAATACCATCACATTGGGGATTAGGTTTCAACATACAAATGGAGGCAAGGGTGGGGGACACAAACATTCAGTCTATAGTGTTCCACCCGGGACTGGAATCGTCTTTTGAAGTCCTGGAGGTGGGCTGGGGGCATTCAAGGCAAAGGAAACATCAGTGCAAAGGATTTGAGAAGAGAATGAGCAGGGTGAGGAGACGGGAACACAAATCACTAAACTTCAAGACAGACCCAGGGCCAGAAGAGAAGTACCAACACTTCAGGGAGGAAATTCTTGGGAAAGGGTTGGGCCCCCTCCCTTGGACATTCATGCCTCAAATATTTATTGAACATCCAACATGTGCCTAGTGTCTCATGATAAGCCAATGGATGACTCAGAAGTAGTCTGACTCAGAAGCCCTGATGAACATCATGGAAATCACACACAGAAAAGAAAAAGATAAGCACAAGCTAAAGCCAGAGAGTGTCTGTGGGGTTGGAGGAATGCTTGGTGAACCTGAGGATTCTTCACAGTGCTTAGGAGAAGAGGATGGTTTTGGCTCATTCATAAGTTATGTATTCAGCAAGCATTTCTTTTTTACTTACTTATTTATTTATTTATTTATGGCTGCGTTGGGTCTTCGTTGCTGTGCACGTGCTTTCTCTAGTTGCGGCGAGCAGGGGCTACTCTTCGTTGCGGTGCACGGACTTCTCATTGCGGTGGCTTCTCATGTTGCGGAGCACGGGCTCTAGGCACGCGGGCTTAGTAGTTGTGGCACACAGACTCAGTAGTTGTGGCTCACGGGCTCTAGAGCGCAGGTTCCGTAGTTGTGGCGCACGCGCTTATTTGCTCCACAGCATGTGGGGTCTTCCCGGACCAGGGATCGAACCCGTGTCACCTGCAGGCGGATTCTTAACCACCGCGCCACCAGAGAAGTCCTGATGACGCGGTTCTTATCCCTCTCTTTGAGGCGCTCACCTCTAGTCTGGGAGGCAGATGTCAGCGTGGTTCCCAAAGGCTGAAATGCATAAAATCATTTGAGCATCTTGGAATAGAGAAGGACTCTAGTTATGAAGCAAAATTGAGAAGCCAAAAAAGAAAAGACTATATATTCAACCTTATGAAAAAACTATTCTGCATGTTAAAATTGTGACACCATGAGTAAAGTCAAAAGACATACAATAAATAGGAAAAATATATGGCAACTAAAATTATAGACAAGAGGTCATCTCTCTCTCTCTCTGCCATGTGTATATAAATTAACAAGACCAACAATGCAGTAGAAAAATAGACAAAGGATATGAACACAGTTCAGGGAAATGAAATACAAATGACTCAAACATAAAAAGATACTTCAGTTTTTTCAGATAACAACTTTGAAATTCTTGTTTTATGTATTTTTTTATTGTGGTAAAGTGTACATAACATAAAATTAACGATTTTTAAGTATACAGTTCAGTGGCATGAAGTATATTCATACGGTTGCACAACCATCATCACCACGTTCCTTGGCAACCACTACTCTGCTTTCTGCCTCTGCCTAATTTCTTTTTCTTTCATGGCCTTGACATTTCTTAAAAGTATAGTCCAGTTATTTTGTAGACTGTCCCTCAATTTGAGTTTGTCACCTCTTCATGATTAGATTCAGGTTAAGTATTTTGGGCAAGAATATCACCTCAGTGATGCTGTGTCCTCAAGATTAGCAGGAGGCATAAGGAGTCAGTTTGTCTCACTCCTGGGCAAGTTAACTTGATTACTTAGTTAAGGGGGTGAGTGCCAGGTTTCTCCACTGTAAAGTTACCGTTTCTTCTTGCAAACATTAATCTGTGGGGAGATATTTTGAGACTTTGAGTGTGAAAGATGCACGCTCTTGGGAAAGTCACAGATCCCTTCCAGGCATCAGTTTCTCCATCTGTGAAGTGGGAACACAGACGTCTTAAAATCGAATTAGAGTTAAAGAAAGTGTAAGTGCTCGAGAGGCTGGAGTATCAGCTCCCGACCTTGGCAAAAAGAAACACGCGCTAGGGTTTAATTTTCTGCGCGCTCCAAATGCTGGGGAGAGAGGGACAGGGCGGGGCCTGGAAGAAAAGCGTGTGCGTATGTGTGCGCGTGCGCAGGGACGTGACTACAGAGTCGGTCCTCCGGAGACAGAGAGGCCGGAAGTTGTCCTCACAGAACCGCTCGGCTGTTGGGTGGGCGGAGCTGAGGCGGCGCGCTTAGGGTTGGCAGGCATGTTGGCGCTCTAGTCGCTGCAGCTGGTCGGCGTGAGGGGCTCCAGGGCTCTGGGCAGGGAAGATGGCGTCTCGGGCAGGCCCGCGAGCGGCCGGCACCGACGGCAGCGACTTTCAGCACCGGGAGCGCGTCGCCACGCACTACCAGATGAGGTATGAAGTGAGGCGAGGAGCTCGCAGGGCCTGGGACGCGACGCCGGCCCGGCCTCAGGGTCTTGTTCCCCAGCCCGCTCACGCGCACCTGCCAAGTCCCCTCCTCCTGCGACGGCCCGGGGCCGGCCCCCAATCCCGGGAAGCCCTGTCGCTCCTGTGAGTTCCACCCATTGATCCCGCTGTGCCTTGAGGGGTCCGGCCCCGCTTGGGCTCCGGTGTCTCGGCGATGCTGGCCCCTCTGTCTGATCTCGGGAACCTGATTTCTAATTGAGCCTCAGTGTGCTTATCTGGCAAGGGAAAATTAATCTACCTTTTCGGTCTTGGTGATGAATTAGTGAGCCAATAATCGCATAAAGAGCGTAGCATAAGATCTAGCACATAAGTCTGTCCAGTACGCGGTAGCTGTTATATTCTGGGTTGTTTTGGGGATTTGGACCTTGAAGTCCGGACTTACTCTGCCTCAAATGAGTTTTATGAAACCCCCCACGTAAGGGATATTTCTACATTCGTTTATTCGTTCAACAAATATTTATTGAGCTTCTACCCATCAGGCATTGTGCTAGGCCCTGAGGATAGAATAGCGAAAGCAGCCCTGGTCTTTGTATTCATGTTATACCTTCAATAAAAAAGTCTATCGACAAACAAAACTGGTCCCTGCCTTCATGGAGCTTGAAGTCTACAAATGACTGATTCCCCTCCCGCCCCACCTTTCTGCGCTTTCTATAATGAATATTTTTAAAAATAAAAATTTTTTAGAGATTTTCTTTACTTAAATCCATTGAAGTTTCCCTGAATCTTTTCCACGTCCTTTTCTCCACAGTTTTAAAGAATGACAAGCTCTTTGAAACCTCACTTTATTCTTATCCTTAGACCCTTGTCTAAAGGGCACCTCACAACTCAAGCCAGTGTTTTCATGCCTGTCTAGAGCAGAAACTCTGCTCTATGAAGGTATGAAGGGGATACATTTAGGACCTGAGAGAATTCAAAGAATAGGAGAAAATATCCTTACTTTAGATGAAAAATGTACTCTAGCTGGAGAAGTACGGGCAGCCTGCGTTGGTTTCCTTGCTGCCAATACCTCCTTCCATAGGCGATCCTCCTATACCACAGTCAGAGTTCTCTTTCATTTTTTTTTTTGGCCATGCCATGGGGCTTGCAGGACCTTAGTTGCCCGACCAGGGATTGAACCTGTGGCCTTGGCAGTGAAAAGCCAGATTTCTAACCACTGGACCGCCAGGGAATTCCCCAGAGTTCTCTTTGTAAACACAGCCCTGAGTTACTCTTCTGTCTTTAAAGTGACTCAGTGATAGTCTTTGCAACTTCATATCCTGCCACTCCCCTCTCCACCACATTGTCGTCCTTCCACACCCAACCATTTGCTCTCCTGGAACACAAATGCTTATGCCTTTTTGCCTGCATGCTGTTACCTCTGCTTGGAATGTCCATCTCCACCCACGTCTCAGAGCCTAGCTCAGATAACACCCTTGTCCAGACAGCCTTCTCAGTCAACTCATCTCAATCAGAATTCATTATTCCTTCCTGTGATTCCATATATTTTGCAACATAGATTTACTAGAGTTTTTCCAGTTTGTTTTCTAATTGCTTTTTTCTTCCTGTGTCCCTTGTTCCCAGCCTCCAGGCAGGAACTATACCTTATTCACGTCTGTTTCCCAGTGTCCCGTATAGTTGCCTGACATAGAGTTGGTGGTCAGAAAATTTTGAATGAAAGGTACTTCTCCCTCTGCTCTGCCCCACAGCGTGACCCTCAAGTATGAAATCAAGAAGCTGATCTACGTGCATCTGGTCATATGGCTGCTGCTGGTTGCCAAGATGAGCGTGGGGCACCTGAGGCTCTTGTCGCATGATCAGGTGGCCATGCCCTATCAGTGGGAGTACCCCTATTTGCTGAGCATTGTGCCCTCCCTCTTGGGCCTCCTCTCCTTCCCCCGCAACAACATTAGCTACCTGGTGCTCTCCATGATCAGCATGGGGCTCTTTTCCATCGCTCCCCTCATATATGGCAGCATGGAGATGTTCCCTGCTGCACAGCAGCTCTACCGCCATGGCAAGGCCTACCGCTTCCTCTTTGGTTTTTCTGCCGTCTCTGTCATGTATCTGGTGTTGGTGCTGGTGGTCCAAGTGCACGCCTGGCAGTTATACTACAGCAAGAAGCTCCTAGACTCTTGGTTCACCAGCACACAGGAGAAGAAGCGTAAATGAAGCCTGCTTGATGAACTACTGTGTGAGGTGAAGCCTGGGCCTCCCATCCAGTGGAGTGAGAGGGTAGAGGAGCTGTTCTAAAACCTCCTTCGGTGATTTTGGCGGCTGCGATGTTGGCAACTAGTGCAAACTAGGTCCAAGTTCTGCAAAGCCCCTTCTGTTGCCATCAGCTGGTAGCAAAACTATATTTAATTTACTCTTGGTTGGTGGAACTGGGTGATCAGCAGCTGTGAAACAAATTTCAGCTGGTTGAAGTTCAGATCCTTCTGAGTTTTTCATCCTTGCCTCTTTCTCTCCGCTTCCATCCATCACCCCTTAGCCACCGAGACTGGAGGAGATAGGGAATAAATCACATTCTCCTTCAATCTATGAGTCATGGGGCAGGAAACATTTGAGAGGCTGCTCCCCTTGCAGGCTGTGGTCTCTACTGTGAAGCGTTTTAATTAAAAAGAACCTCAATAAAGTTACAACTGCCTTGTCCCCCCTGTGCTTTGTGTTCGGCATCTGATAGAGTGTGAAAAGTGTGTTGTTTGAGTGGCCTTAGTCACTAGGAGGTACGTAGAGGCTCCCCGAGAAACCTGACAGTGGCGGTGGGGAAGTGAACTGGACATAGGGAACTTAAGTCATAGTTGCAACCCTGCAGCTGATTGGCAGGAACTACTGTGGGCCATACATTTAACCTCCACCTCTCAAACGGTCCGTTCTCATTTATCCAGCTTGGGTTATGGGTTCGTCTTTTGGTTGGATATTCATGTTTATCATTCAGTGTTAACAGTGTTATGTGTCTAATACTGTTTTATGGTATCCAAAATAATTTTAAAGTATCCTGCAGATAAAAAATTTGCAATCTAGGTGAAACGTAATATCCATGTGAAACAACTAATGAACACGGTATGTCTGGTGTGGATCAGAGAAGTTAAAAATAGAAGTGGGGGGCTTCCCTGGTGGCGCAGTGGTTGAGAGTCCGCCTGCCAATGCAGGGGACATGGGTTCGTGCCCATGTCCGGGAAGATCCCACATGCCGCGGAGTGGCTGGGACCGTGAGCCATGGCCGCTGAGCCTGTGCGTCTGGAGCCTGTGCTCCGCAACGGGAGAGGCCACAACAGTGAGAGACCCGCATACCGCAAAAAAAAAAAAAAAAAGGGAAAGATCTGTGAACTAAAGGCCCTTTCACACATAAAAGTCTGACACGGTACATATTTATTGTAAAAAAGATGAGTGTGGGGCTTCCCTGGTGGCGCAGTGGTTAAGAATCCCCCTGCCAATGCAGGGGACATGGATTGGAGCCCTGGTCCGAGAAGATCCCACATGCCACGGAGCAACTAAGTGCGTGCGCTACAACTACTGAAGCCTGCGAGCCTAGACCTCATGCTCCACAACAAGAGAAGCCACTGCAATGAGAAGCCCGCACACCGCAACAAAGAGTAGCCCCCGCTTGCCGCAACTAGAGAAAAGCCCGTGTGCAGCAACGAAGACCCAACACAAACAAAAATAAATAAAAACAAAAACATTAGGTGTGTACTCAGTCTCTATTAGGTACTGGCAGTACTTCTAGGTACACAACCTTTAGATGTCCTGATTATCATTTCAAACTCAGTGTGTCCTAAACTTAACTCTTTGCCTTCTGCCTCATATTCATTCCTCTTCCTGCATCCCTGTGTGCAAGTGAGTATACCAAGAATACAGCTCTGGATCATCAAGTCCCTACTATGTGCCATTATTTTTTTCTTTTCTTACTTTATTTTTGGCTGCGTTGGGTCTTTGTTGCTGTGCGCAGGCTTTCTCTAGTTGCGGCGAGCGGGGGCTGCTCTTTGTTGTGGTGCACGGGCTTCTCGTTGCGGTGGCTTCTCTTGTTGGCGGAGCACAGGCTGCAGGTGTGCCGGCTTCAGTAGTTGTAGCATGTGGGCTCAGTAGTTGCGGCTTGTGGGCTTTAGAGCACAGGCTCAGTAGTTGTGGCGCATGGGCTTAGTTGCTTCTTGGCATGTGGAATCTTCCTGGACCAGGGCTCAAACCCCTGCTCCCTGCATTGGCAGGCGGATTCTTAACCACTGTGCCACCAGGGAAGCCCAATGTGCCATTATTTTTTGAACAACCAAAATTCCTTAATTCTTTTCAGACATTTCCAAAGTGTGGTTCCAGTGCATCACTCTTGATTTATCTCCTGACACCGTCACTCACACACTGTCTGTCTCAGTCAGGAAAACCTCATGAATCCCCATATTGGTTCCATGTTTTCCCAGTTTCCTTAAAAATTTTCCTTTTCTGCTTTTATACTTCTTTATTACTTATCTTTTTTTTTGGCGGTACGTGGGCCTCTCACTGTTGTGGCCTCTCACAGGCTCCGGATGCGCAGGCCCAGCAGCCATGGCTCACGGGCCCAACCGCTCCGCGGCATGTGGGATCCTCCTGGACTGGGGCACGAACCCGTGTCCCCTGCATCGGCAGGCGGACTCTCAACCACTGCGCCACCAGGGAAGCCCCTATTACTTATCTTTCAAGACCTAGTTTTATACGGTAATTCTGGAGCCTTCTGGCTACTTCACTTCAAGGAGTGAGGGTTCTTTCTTTGAATTCACGTGGCATTTTAATTTTATCTCTTCTACTGACAGAATTACTAGTTTACATGTCTTTTCCTCACCCCTTGCTCTTTACCTAATGTGCATCATGCACTCTGAATTTATTGAATGAAGTAACTTGTGCTATTGTAGCCTAAAGTCAGAGCAAAGAACTAGAGTGAAGGGTAGGATTTGGATAGCAGAGAGGTGCAGATGGAAATGAGTGGGTAATGGAGTTATGTGCACCAGGCACAGATTGCTGATTTTTAGGGAACCGGGATGTAAATAATTATTAGTGAAAAAAAGAATTTTAAATTTATTTGATTACTAGAATGGTACTTTACAGTCTTGTAGTGCTTTTCAAGACCCATTATGAAGGGACTTCCCTAATGGTGCAGTGGTTGAGCATCTGCCTGCCAATTCAGGGGACATGCGTTCGATCCCTAGTCCGGGAAGATCCCACATGCCACAGAGCAACTAAGCCTGTGCGCTACAACTACTGAAACCCACGCTCCTAGAGCCCGTGATCTGCAACAAAGGTAGCCACCGCAATGAGAAGCCCGGGCACCACAACGAGGAGTAGTCCCCACTAAAAAAAAAAAAAAAAAAAAAAGAAAGCCCGCACATAGCAACAAAGACCCAATGCAGCAAAAAATAAATAAAATTAAAAAAAGAAAAGACCCATTCCGAAAATTACTGTCAACATGAAAAGAGAGTCGTTTGGTTCATTTTAGTTTTCTTCTTGTTGGGATTCTGCTTTTTGGGCTTTCCAATCATTTTTTCCCCCTGCCTCATGGTTGTAGTATTCCCTGAAGTAAACAAGATCCCTTTTGAAAGGGATCTTGATTTAGTGGGAAGAGCACTGTATTTGGATCAGAAGACAAGTTCAAATACCAAGATCAGCCCTGCTAAATTCACAGGATTGTTTTGAAGATCAAATGAGGTAAAATCTTGTGAAGGTGCTTTAAGAACCCTAACACTATACAAATGTGAGGAATGGTTATTAATCCCTGATGTTTACAGAGCTAGAGGGTGTAGGCCTTGGAAGAACCCTTAGTGAGCATCTAGTCTATGGGAAAGGCAGTGTGGTATAGTGGAAAGAACAGTTTTTGATATTATACTGACTCTGGTTAGAAATCTAGCCAGGCATTTTGCTACCTTTTGCCTTGAGCAAAATATTTGAGCCTCTGTTTTTATCTAACGTATGGGGATCATAGCATCTACCACCCAGGGTTGTTGTGAGGATTAAATAAAATAATGTATATAAACTGTATAGTACATAGTAGGTGCTTAATAAATATCAAAGTCCCTTCCCTTGATGAGCAGTGTTGGTGTTCCCCTCTCAGATTGGGGGTCCCTTCCTCTTCTCTTAAGCATAACTTCTTGCATCGATATTCTGGAGATTGGTCCCTTCTGGAAGAGCAGGAATAAGAAAGGAACACTTGTGTACTCTTGGTTTTTGTTGGTCTAATTGGTTGGACCTTCTTGCCCAGGGTGCCCAAACAGTAGGCACAGTTGCCGCAACAGACCTTGGGAGTCTGGCATTACAGGAAGAGCCTGGAGACGCTGCTGCATTCAGCGTCCATGCATGGGTAAGGCTTTGTCAGGAAGAATGGTTGCCCAAGGACCCCACAGTGTACTCTCTACCTGAGCACGTGTAGGGGCCTGCCAAGACCTCCTGAGCACCTGGCTTGCTCCCCACGTAAAGGTTACTGGAGAGTGAAGTCTGGATCAGCTCATTCAGACACAAACCACAGGTGAGATAGGCCTTGGCCACCTTCCAAAAGGACAGGACTTCTGTGCTGCAGGGCTACCACACACCTCTGTTGCCTTTACTCCAGTTGGCCCCCTCCTGTTCCAGCCACAGAAGTACTCCCCCCTTGTTGACACTTGCCAAACAATCCCTACTCTCCTAGAAATCTGATCACTGATGACTCACTCCCGTAAGACCTACTATCCTTTTTTCTTTCCAACTATTACAATTTCTCCCCCCCATGTTGTTAATCCTACCAACTCATCACATTGTTCCATCTAGTACTTCTTTTTTTTTTTTAAAGCCCTTCATGACATCTGTTTTTTTAAAAAAATATTTATTTATTTGGTTGCACGGGGTCTTAGTTGCAGCAGGCGGGCTCCTTAGTTGTGACATGAGAACTCTTAGTTATGGCATGCATGTGGAGATCTAGCTCCCTGACCAGGGATTGAACCCACGCCCCCTGCATTGGGAGCGCAGTCTTATCCACTGCACCACCAGGGAAGTCCCCTCATTCTAGTACTTCTGTGGACTACAGGGCCCAGAAACCACAGATCTCCCCAAGCAGTGTGTTCTGACAGAAAGAGCTAGAAAGACACAGGGGTGAGTCTCAGCTCTCCATTTTCTGTTTGGACAAGTTACTTAATCTTCCCAGTGTTTCCAAGTCTATAAGATGTTTGGTAAGACTGACCTCAAGGGTTGTAGTACCAATAATATGAGATAATGTGGGCAAAGCACACAGCCCAGAGCCTGATGATAGGAGTTCAGCAAATTGTGATCTGACCCCCTCCCCCTTCCCCAGGGTGTGCTGGAATTTACCCACTGTGCTTTTTACTTTAAATCCTTTTTGGAACAGGCTCCACAATAAACTAGCAAAACAATAAAATACAGACCTCCTTTTCTCTCTCCTTTCCCCCTTTCTTCTTTCTTCCTCTGCCTTTTCTTTGTGGTCCTTTTCTTCCCTTTCTGTTCTTTATTTCACGTGTGTATGTGTCTGTTATTTCTTTTCTGCTTCACCTACCATACCTTAGCCAGGGTCAGGGAGCAGTTAACCAAGTATTTTCACTGTGAGAATCAAATCAGAAGATAAAAGGAGTCAAAAGAGAAAAGTATTCTAGAATGGAGCCAAGTTTCTCACTTCACGCCCCCAGCGTTAGAAAACACATTATTGGTATAGATCTAAACCATTGTGGGCTAGGTGAAATTTAGGGGGAAGACTCCCTAACCTGTCTTTAGTATGGCCAGATCACCCTTTTCTCCCTTCACATCTTACTGATTTGTTTGCAGTGATGGACTTCAAGGTCAAAAGACAGAACTGTGTCAGGCAGGCCCTTTTGGGTTCCCAGAAGCAGAGGGGGATGAGGCAGTGGGAGGAGAGGCCATAAGGATGGTAGAAAGAGAAATGAACTGTGAGAGGATGGCAGAATTGGAGCTCCTTGGGCTAGAGACCTTGACCAAATCATTCTCCTTTCTGCTTCCTTATTTCTCTCTTTATGAAATGAATAATTATCACATGTCTTGTAAGGCGGTTAGGAGGATCAAATATAAAAGTGCTCATGAAATGTGAAATAGTTAAACTGCTGCTTAGATGAAACGTCATAATTTACATTTATTCAACTACAGAGCACCTATTTCACGACATCCATTGCTAGGCACTGGAAAAACAAAGATAAAAAGGGTCTTTCTAAGAAACTCAAAAGCTAGAGGGTATTTTTAGGATAATGGGTACAATGGGGTCTTTAGACAGTGGACCTAAAGACTTAAGAACTAGAATTGGCCTAAAGATAGGTATGATCAAGCTACTGAAAGTGCAGAGGGATAATAACAGTCTCAACATACCTTCAGTAGGTGTGCCCCAAACTTTCTACGGTGTGTGTCACCAAGGTGAGGGCTGAAGCAGTTCAAATGCTCCATGAGCAGGAGGAAGCCATGGGACGACGTGGAGGGTCCCCTCAGAGAATGGAGCCTCTTCAGTATCGGAAACCACAGGAAACCAGGTCAATGCGTGGGGCCCACTCCCTCAGCTCCAGGGCTCAGCTATGAGACCTGCGGCTTCCTGAGCAGACTGTACTGATGAGTGGATCCTGGAAGCTGGAGGCCCTTTGGCAGAAGTGCTGGAACTGGCCAACGGGTAGAGAGAGAAAGCTGGACCCTAGTCCTGAAAGTCAGCCAGGTGGGAGCCAGGATGCACAGGGGGACATGTGAGGTTTACGTGCTTTTTTGTTCTGCCCACCTCTAAGTGGTGCATCAGTCACCTCGGTCTCCAGCACCCACTGCAGAGAAGTGCTTCATGGCTCTGTCAGTCTTTTAAGTGAGAGGATGAAGCACGTGTCCAGGGGAGATTCAAGGCCAGGAGCACGCTAAGGGGCGGGTCTGATCTGCAGGGTGTTGCAGGAGTAGGAGGAGTTACGAAGTGGGTGCAGCCGCCATCCATCCCCCTGACCCTGTGCCGGCCTCTTGCCTGTTATTTCTCTGCCAGAGCAGGAGCCCCCTTGCCCTCCAGGTAGGGGAGTAGGGTTTTCTGGGGGGCAAGTGTCCTTCAGTCCCTCCACTTGGAGGAGAAGGAATGTGGCCTGGCTGGCTGGTTGGGCTTGAGGAGGAGCTTTGGGGCAGGGCGGGGCAGGGGCAGGCTGAGGCGAGGGCTCCTGCTGGCACTGCACTCCCTGCTGCTGCACGGCAAGGCCCTGCCACTCACCTTCAGGAGGCGCAGCCATGTTCTGGATACCCTGATCCCTCGGAAGCCCATGGGGAGCACCGGACTGGCAGCCCTGCTCCTGCCTCTCGTCCAGCTGCTCCTTGGCCTGTCTGCCTCTGCTAGTATTGGCTGCCCCTACCTTCCCAGCTGGAGCACCCTCTGTCTGCTGGCGTCCCACATGGTAAGGTGTGCCTGCTGCTGCTGGGTGGGGACACCTGGCTGGCACAGGCTGGTACAGCTCCCCACTCTCCGCCTGTCCTTTCCTGCTACCCAAGTCCCTGAGCTCTGGTGGCAGCCTCAGTGTGTTCTCTACATCGTCTTGAAGGGATGGATAGTCAAGGTCCTGGTGCACTGAGGGCCTGGGCAGGGTGGAGCTGGGAAGAAAAGCGCCAGAGTGGATGGGCTATTGGCTTCTGCAGACCCCGAAATTAGGTGATGTGAGGCAAAGACCCCAGGGAGAATGCTCCTCGTGGGAATACCTACTAATTATACTTCTGTCCTTTCTTTTCCCTATTGGGCCCTGTGCCTTCAGGATGACAGTTTCACTGGTGAGTCTCATTCCCTGCCCTGCTCCTCTTCCCCATTCTCCCATTCTAATTTTTGGTTCTCAACCTGGGAAGTAGCATAGTATCAAAGAAAAAACACAAGGTGAGCCTGGATTTGCGTTGTAATTCTGCCGCATACTCCATGCGTGGCTTCAGGCAGTGCACGGTTTCTGAAGGGTATAGCAGTGCGGCAGAAATGATTATACAATGAAAACAGCTGTCCCTGAGCTGTGGGGAGGATTAAATGAGAGCCAGGTAAGTCTCCAGGCACTCTCCCTTAATTGGTCCCTCAGCAGTCAGTAATACAACAATGATCCTTCCTGTTTTAGGGTACATTTTGTTATACTTCGTAAGGCATTTTCCCACGCATCATGTTACTTGATCTTGACAGCAGCTCCACTTTATGAATGATGAAGCTGAGACTTAGAGGAGTCTGTAACTTGCCCCAGGTCAGTCAGCCAGGATGTAAGTGGCAGAGCTCAGCCTCAAGTCCAACTTTTCTGAGGCAGGAGGGAACTCCTGGGACCTTACCATTTGATTTCCTTTTCATCTTTCACAGGAAGGTCTGCCCAGATTCCTCGCCATACCCTATCGGCCTTTCCCCCCTCCCCAAAGCCTTGGCGTGCTTGGCTCTGCCACTGCCCCTGCTGTTGGTGCCTGCATCTGGTGTCAGATCCTTCGGGTATGAGAAACAGTCCTTTGGGCCATTCTTAGTGGAGATTGGAATTTGGGGGGGCCCCTAGGCTGACGCTAGTAAAACATATCCTACTAGAAGAGATGTTTGTCCTGTTGTCGACCTCAGCAGAGAGTTAGGCCCTCCTAAAAGAGCACACACCATGATTGATATTTGTGAGTTCAGTTGTATCGTTTTGTGAAGGTGTTTCTCCTTTCAGCTGGTACCAATTCTTGGGATTAAAATGTTTTAGTTCTATGAGTTTACTATTTTTACCTTCTATCTGTAAAGTAAGATCTGTCTTATTCAACTCTACATTTTCATTGCCTAGCTCAGTGCCTGGGGCATACTAAATGCCCACATACTGCTTAAGAATTGACAGTTTTTAATTGTTCACTGTTATAAATAATGCTACCATGAACATCTTTGTATATACATAGTTTTTCTCTACTTAAGAAGAGAAAAGCCTTTTTTGATTGTATCATAACTTAGGACTAAAGAAGTTTGCGATCATTACCCTCCCTGATCTAAAATGACTGACTGTCCAACACTGGGTCACATCTCCAGGTAGCGGAGGGGCCGTGAAGGGCTGGATAGTAAATGTGTCCTTCCCTGTGCAGGTCTTCAGTGGGACTGGCTCCACCTCCTGGTGCAGAAATCCAAAAAGTCTTACAAGTTCCGGTTCTGTAGGAGGCACACGATGCCAGCATCTGCTCAGGTACTCTCCCTGCCAGTTCCAGCCCTTCCCTATACCCCACAGCCCTTCTCTTTCTGGCTTCTCATTCTGTTCTCCAGCCATAAAAGAGATGGAAAGAGTGGAGCTCAAGAAGACTGTTCTGTCCATTACACAGTTAGGGACACTGAGCCTTAAAGGTTGAGCAGCTCGCCTGTGGTGCCCTGGATTCCAGAGACAGGAATAGAAGCCAGAGTTCCTGATTCCTGGCCTGAGACCAGCCCAGCCTTGCTCTCTGCCTGCAGAGGAAGCTGCTAAGTAGCCGTTGCCTGTCTGAGAAGGGCCATCACATCTCCGTCCCCTCCCCAGACACCTCCCACAAGGGGCTGCGTTCCAAAAGAACCCAACCTGCAGATCCAGAGAAAGGGGAAGTTCTCTCCAAACGTGGCTCACAAAGGCTTGGAGGTAGGCACATCGTGTGACTGGAGATGGTGGAGCCAAGTAGTGGTACCTGTGCTAAGGCCAAAAGACAAGGCCACCAAGTCCCCCTTCTCCCCAGGGCCTGAGTTCTCCTTTGACTTGCTGCCTGAGGCACGGGTTATTCAAGTGACCATTCCTCCAGGCCCTGAGGTCAGTGTGCGTCTTTGCCACCAGTGGGCACTGGAGTGTGAGGAGCTGAGCCGTCCCTTTGATGCCCAGGTATGGAGGGCCATCTGCCTGTAAAAGCCAAATCACACAGGGCTGGAGTGAAAGGACCTACCCATTATACAGATGGGGAGACTGAGTCCCAGAGAGAGGTGGTGATTGTCCAAGACTTCCTTACAAGTCTGAAGTGCCTAGCATGAAGACTTCTTTGGTCTAGGCAGAGAACACAGGGGGCCTTGTCTCCTGGCAGGAGAGGAAGGAAAGGGCAGGCAGAGACCTGCGCCAGCCATGAATGCCTAGCAGAGAAATGGATATGGCACTTACCCCCAGTGAGGACCCTCAGTGAGATTCAGGTTGCATTAAGAGGACTTTTCAGTTCCCCCAAGAAGCTGTTCTCCTGAGAAAATAACAAAATGGTCACATCTGTCTTGGTACCCTTCCATCTCCCTCCCTTTTGTCACTGCTCCTCAGAGAATGAGATGTCCCCTATTCTTCCAGTCTAGGCCCTGACACTCCACCTCAACCTCCAGTTGTCACGGATGCCCTTGTATACAGTTGGTACCATTTGAAGGGACTGGCGCTGTACCCGAGTCCCTCAGTTCTCCACATTTAAAATGGTGATGATGCCTCCCAAGATCACCATGATGCTAGCATTTAATTAATTGAGTTGGTGCTTCTAGCACCTAGCACTCCCCCTGGCATATAGTAGGGGCTCAATAAATGTATATTCCTTTCCCCATCTCCTCACCACTCCCCTCATTCCATATATTGAGACACCTAGAGCAGATGGTCAGATTACAGGGCAGAGCCCCCCTGAGAAGAAATGTCTCAAAGAAATGTCTCAGATAAGAGGAAAAGTAGGGTATGTGGTGACCAAGGTCCCAGTTTTCTCCTGCCGTTTTCCAGGGTGCCTCTGCTCTTTCTCAGGCCCCTCTTCTTCTCTTCCTTTGCTGCTTTGTCCACAGAAAATTGTGTCTGGGGGCTGCACTGTAGACCTGCCTTATGAATTCCTTCTGCCCTGTCTGTGCATCGAGGTGAGCAGAGGAAAAGGTGTGGGTGGTCCATGGCTTCACTCCTAGGCCACCCAGATAGCACCATTGGTCAAGCATATCTCCACTAAGTCAGGTTTTAAAAGGGCTGATGTTAACGAGATGCTAGGGAAGACTGGTGCCAGCCTGACAGTGAGCCACACACAGAGCCAGGGATGGAGGTGTCCTGCTGACCATGGCACATTCCTGGGGGTGGGTCCAACCTCAGCCCCACCCAGACCCAGCTTGCCTTTGTTGAGACCCGACCTCAGCCCACAGAGGCAGAATAGACAGCTGCCTTCACTGGGTGTTCTGAGCTGTCACAGTGGGGGCTCGTGGCCACTGCAAGGCTCCATATGGCCCCAGAAGTCTCACCCCCACTAGCCCTGCATGGAAGTCCTCCTCCTCTCCTTGTAAGACTGAGGTGCCTAGCATTAAGACTTCTTTGGACTAGACAGGAAAGGCGGAGGCCTTGTCACCCAGGAGGAGACAAAAGGGAGGGTGCAGGCAGAGACCTGGAGCGGGGAGCACCTGCCAGGGGGATAACATTGGGTGTTGGGCTTTCAGAGGGAGGGGCCCTATGGGGCACTCAGCGCCTTAGGAATCGCTGAGAGTGGAGGCCAGGGAAGGCCAAAGTTGAGGAATGTGGACCTCATGATTTGCCTCTTTGTGGGGATACGTTCTCCTCTCCGGGAGAAGAGGACTCAGCCCCTCACCCACTGATCTTGCTCCTATAGTCTGGGGTTCCTCCCTGAGTGCCAAGTGCCACCCACCGTTGCCCACACCCCACACTTCTTCCCCTCCTCGGTGCCCTGCCAGCTCAGGCAGCTTGCATCTGGGCAAGGTCAAGCCAGAATGAGTTTCAAGTCTGAGTGATGTAGGGAAAGCCATTCCTCTGACCCTTCTTCCCTCCTCCCCTGTCCCCTCAGGTGTCCTACCTGCAAGAAGACACCGTGAGGCACAAAAAATGTCCCTTCCAGAGCTGGCCTGAAGCCTGTGAGTGCTACTCATGTGACTCTTGTGCATGCACAGCTTCTCTCTGTCTCTCTCTCCCCCACAAACGTACACGTACATGCACATACACACACACGCACTTGCACACCCTCTACACCTGTGTTGGAGAAAGTCCCCAGAAGGCATGCAGGCACTTTCTCTGGAGTCAGTGGGGGCAAGTCATGGGCTACCATGTCTAGCAATCAGCCTGCCAATAAATCAGAGCATTGAACATTGTACTAGCACTGTTCAGAAATATCTACCCCAGGAGGTAATGTCCTAAGAAGGTGGACCAGAGGACCCGGGCTCACACCCCAACTCTGCCACTTACTCTTCTCTGAGCCTCAGTTTCCTCATCTGTAAACTAATGATACTTGTCCTGCCTCACTTTCCAACTCCTTGTGAGGCTGGAGTTCAATGTTATATGCGAAAGTGGTCGGTGACATCTATGCATGCTGTTGAGCCCAACTTGCAGAGACAGGATTCTCAGACGTGACAGATGAATAGCTCACAGCATCCTATGGTCCAGGGCAGGGTGCTAATTAAGGAATAGGCTGTAAGGCGTGAACTCAGGGGAGGGAGAAGCCCATGACGGCTGTCCATGAGTAGAAAAGGTCTCCTAAAGGGAGTGACACCTGAGCTGGGCTCAGAAAATGCGCAGGATTTAGAAAGGAGAGAAGGGAGGGGAAAGCATTCCTGATTCTGAGAGGAACATAAGCAAAGATATGAAGATTTTGAGTTTGGGGAGCAGCAAGGGGTTGGCCAGAATGGAGGTGCAGGAAGGAGAGGAGACAGCTAAATAGAAGAGGCAACAGGAGGGGCAGGAGGAGGCATGCTCGTTTATCAGGCACCTAGGCAGACCAGGGCTGTGCCAGGCTCCCTCACAACTATCATCTCCGGATGCTCTGGGGATGGGGCTCAGGCCTCCTGGGCCTCACTCTCTGCCCCTGCTGCCTGCCCAGATGGCTCGGACTTCTGGGAGTCGGTGAGCTTTACTGACCACAGCCAGCACAGCCAGATGGTCATGGCCCTGACACTCCGCTGCCCACTGAAGCTGGACGCCTCCCTCTGCCAGAGGCGGGGCTGGCACACCCTCTGCGAAGACGTCCCCAATGCCACGGCTCGAGAGTCAGAGGGGGTGAGACGGCCTCCCTAGGACCTGGGTGGGCAGGGCTGGGGCCCAGGGCCCTGCTCCCTAACTCCCTTCTCCCACCACAGTGGTATGTCTTGGAGAAGGTGGACTTGCACCCCCAGCTCTGCTTCAAGGTACAAGCATGGGCAACATGGGAGGGGGAAGGGTGTGCATGGTGCCTGGAGCTTGCTGACTTGCCATTCTTGGATTTCTCAGTTCTCTTTTGGAAACAGCAGCCACGTTGAATGCCCCCACCAGACATTCGGTGAGCCAATAAGTGACCCTGGCTGGGACCCCTTCCCACCATTTCACCCTCATGCAACTGCGGCAAAGCCAAACTCTATCCCTGCCCTGACTTCTCTGTTAACTGCAGCCCGGCTTCTATCACCTCCCACAAACCATCATCTATTACATGATGCCCTTTCCTACCCCCTGGCAGCCCCATCCTGGAACGTGAGCATGGATACCCAGGCCCAGCAGCTGGTCCTTCACTTCTCCTCAAGGATGCCCGCCACCTTCAGTGCTGCCTGGAGCCACTCAGGCTTGGGGCAGGACAGCATGGTGCCCCCTGTGTACAACGTCAGCCAGGTATGGCCTAGCCAGGGCTTGGCCCCCACTAGAACCTGTTGATTAGAGCACAGCAGGTGGAGGCAAGCAAATCTCTTACAACATCTGGTTATTTATTTACTTGGCCAGGCTTTGTTCAGCTGCCTCCTCTGCCAGTCATTGGGGTCTTCAATGGAGCAGTTTCTAATCCTTTTCTTTTTTATTTTTTATAAACTTATTTTTATTTATTTATTTTTGGCTGTGTTGGATCTTCGTTGCTGTGCGCGGGTTTTCTCTAGTCGCGGCGAGTGGGCTCAGTAGTTGTGGCTCACGGGCTCAGTAGTTGTGGCTCACGGGCTTAGTTGCTCCGCAGCATGTGGGATCTTCCCAGACCAGAGCTCGAACCCGTGTTCCTTGCATTGGCAGGCAGATTCTTAACCACTGCGCCACCAGGGCAGTCCCTCTAATCCTTTTCGATTTTGAACCTACAGGGATAAACAGAGACAAGAGACTGGCCCTCCCACTCCCAGCTGTTCTCTGGCCCACTCGAACTCCCACCACATTTTATATTGATGCCTTCTCTTGAACCAGCTGTCCTCTACCACTACTCTCCTGCCTTCCTCCACAAGGCTCCTGGCAGACGTTCTCTATCTTTGGGAGGCAGAGCCCCAGGAGGCTGAAGTGCTCTTCGCAGAATACTGTAAACTACTGACAGATTTAACTCTATCATGTGAACTAACAGCAGTTTGACTAGCAGACTCTCTTCTGTGTATCTGACATAAAAACCACCATCAAATGTATCCGCAGGGCTTCCCTGGTGGCACAGTGGTTGAGAGTCCGCCTGCCGATGCAGGGGACACAGGTTCGTGCCCCGGTCCGGGAAGATCCCACATGCCGCGGAGCGGCTGGGCCCGTGATCCATGGCCGCTGAGCCTGCGCGTCCGGAGCCTGTGCTCCGCAATGGGAGAGGCCACAACAGTGAGAGGCCCGTGTACCACAAAAAAAAAAAAAAAAAAAAAAAAAAAAAAATGTATCCGCAAAACCACAGCACCAAGCTGACTAAGCATAGCTAGCTTGTTTCAGTTCTTTCTTACTTACATGCAGCTTGTTTATTTGTTTTGTATTCTGTGAGGGCTCCCAAGCCTACAGGTGGTAGGAAATGCTTAAGATTTAAGACGAAACCATGCTTAAGATTTACGACAAAGTCATGTGGGATAACTTAAGATTGAGAGCTAAATCCATGGACTCATTTATTTTTGTGAGTTGAGAACGTCATTGAGTTTCACCACGATTTGAGAGCCACTGCATCAGCACCTGCTCACAGCTGGCTGGAGAATGGGGTCTGGGGCAGGGCTGGGGTCTGGGGCAGGTGGTGGAGGGTATTCCCAAAGGGTGGAGACTGATCAGCTCTCCAACCAGCACCCAGAGCACAGGGTGAAGCCACACCCTTGCCTGTGGACAGATGGCAGTCAGTTCAGCATGCATTTATTGAGTGCCTACTCTGTTCCCACTCTGTATGAGGCCCTGGGAGATACAAGAAAAGTATATAACACAGTCTGCCCCTAAGGAGTCCATAATGTAATAACAGCTACTACTACTAAATGAATACACATTGCACTGTGTATTTTTAAATATTTATTTATTTATTTATTTTGGCTGTGCCGTGTCTTAGTTGCGGCACATGGGATCTTTTAGTTGCAGCATGTGACTTCTTAGTTGCGGCCTGCGGACTCTTAGTTGTGGCATGCAGACTTTTAGTTGCCTGCATGCAGGATCTAGTTTCCTGACTAGGGATGGAACCTGGGCCCCCTGCATTGGGAGCGTGGAGTCTTACCCACTGGACCACCAGGGAAGTCCCTGTACTTTGTATTATAAAGGGGGTTCACCTGCATATTCCCATTTGATGCTTTCAGTAACCCAGTAAAACAAGGATTATTATCTGTCACACACAAATGAAGAAACTAAGGCTCAAGGAGAAAGGAAGTCTCTCTCCATGCAAAGATCCCACAGCTAGGAACCACAAAGGCAATAGTTAAGCCTGACTTTGTTAGCTGTGGTCTCCTGACTCTACAACTTACGTTCTTTCCAATGGACAAGCTGCCCCTTCAGGTGCGCAGAACAGAGAAGGGAGGCAGCATATAATTAGCCTCCTGGTTTGTGAGCTGCTAGAGGACAGAGACAATGTCCATGCCCACCTTGTCTCCTCAGGGGCTGGCACAGAGTAGGCACCCAGAGTATGTTTGTTGACGAGTGCCTGATTGCCTGATTAATGTTTATCTGTGCAGCAGTTCAGATCTGGGAATGATCAGCGGGATCTGGGAATGAAGCCTGGGAAGGCTTCTTGTCAGGGGTAGCACTTGGCCCTAAGCCTGGGTAGGCTTTGGGTAGGGGTGGTAGGTAGAAAGGAGGAACACAGCAATGGGCAAAGACTCAGGGGCTGGACAGAGCCAGATCTGCCTCTATGGGGACAGTCATTCTGCTCTTTTTTCCCACAGACTCAGGGCTCAAGCTCAGTGACACTAGACCTCATCGTTCCCTTCCTGAGGCCAGGGGGCTGTGTCCTGGTAAGGAATCCTGCCCTCACTCTGCTGCATATACCCCCCTGTCATCTATACCACAGGTGACACATGGGGCAAATCCAGTCCATAAAAATGTTTGACAGCCAGCACGGTGTTCAAAATTGGAATTAGTTGCCACCACTTAAATATTGGGAGATGTCACATTTTAAAAAGTTGATTTCCGGCGTCTCTTGAAAAAAATCAGAAAACCTGGTGCTTTGTTTCCACGTTCAGGTATGGTGATCATGGGCTGGAGCTCAGCGGTGTCTGATTACTTCAGTCAGAGCCTGTGCCTTCCACGTCCTCATGGATGCTCTGGTTAACTTTGGGTTTACTTCCTTTCTTTTTTGATGTGGACCATTTTTTTAAAGTCTTTATTGAATTTGTTACAATATTGCTTCTGCTTTATGTTTTGGTTTTTTGGTCCTGAGGCATGTGGGATCTTAGCTCACTGACCAGGATTGAACCCGCACCCCCTGCATTGGAAGGCAAAGTCTTAACCACTGGACCGCCAGGGAAGTCCCTGGGTTTACTTTCTGAGTTTGCCACTCTTGACCTTGTTCTGTGCCCAGCCAGAGCTGGACCAGACACAAACCCTGTGCTGGAGGAATTCCCTATCCAGGGGGATTCCCCTTCACTATCCCCATGCCTTATTCAACTTCCCCTGGGAGGAGGGTTTACCCTGGCTTACAGGGATTGGGGGGCTCTGTGCCCTCAGGTGTGGAGGTCAGATGTCCAGTTTGCCTGGAAGCACCTCCTGTGTCCGGATGGTGAGTTCTTGGGAGGGGGAGGGGGAGTGAGAGGGAGGTTGGGCACTGAGGAGCCGGGCTTGGCCTCACCCTTCTTGACTCAGTCTCTCATAGGCTCCTGGGGCTCTTGATCCTGGTACTGCTGGCCTTCACCACCCTACTGGGTGTTCTTCTGGTGCTCACCTGCCAGCGCCCACTGTCAGGTAAGCTCACTGGGGGTAACCTGGGGATTCAGACTTCCTTGGCTCCTAGGCCAGTTGCCCCCATCCCTCCCCCGCCCAGGCTCCCTTCCGAAAGAGCCTTGTCCCTGCCGCTGCACCCCCTTGTCTGTTACCGAAGGCGGTGAGTCTCATGCCCCCTAGTGGGAAGGAATGGTTAAGGCAGGGCAAAGGTCCTTCTGCAGGTGGTTCACTGCACCAGTCTCTAGGCCAGACGCTAGTGGGGCGGAAATCCAGCCTGCGCTGCACCTGGCGCCCTAGCCCTCTCCTCTTCCTGGGCACCTTTATCTAATTAGCCCAAAGGCGCCCTATAGGCCTGTAGGCTAAAGCTGCCTTGGGTACCCATCCCCAGCGCAGATGAAGAAAGGGGTGGTGGTGGAGTTAACCGTATCATGTAGCCCTGAGGCCTGGGAGGAAAGGGCTGGGCTGTCCCTTAACCCCCCGACCCTATTCATCTGTTGCTCCACCCCCAGGCCCAGGTCGAGCGCGGCCGGTGCTGCTCCTGCACGTGGCGGACTCCGAGGCGCAGCGGCGCCTGGTGGGAGCGCTGGCTGAACTGCTGCGGGCCGCGCTGGGCGGCGGGCGCGACGTGATCGTGGACCTGTGGGAGGGCACGCGGGTGGCGCGCGTGGGCCCGCTGCCGTGGCTCCCTGCTCCGCGCCGCCCCGCGCCCGCTGCCGCTGCTCGCTTACTTCAGTCGCCTCTGCGCCAAAGGCGACATTCCTCCGCCCCTGCGCGCCCTGCCCCGCTACCGCCTGCTTCAAGACCTGCCGCGCCTGCTGCGGGCGCTGGACGCGCGGACTGCTACTCAAGCCACCAGCTGGGGCCGCCTCGCGGCCCGGCCGTGCCTGCGGGGTCGCGTGGAGCTGTGCCGCCAGCTGGAACGCGAGGCCGCCAAACTTGCCGATCAAGGCTGAGCAGAGCTCACCGCAGTCCAGATGTCTGTGGCCGCAGGCCTAGGGGCACTGGCTGGAAGCCCCGAATGAGGCTTCTACCCTGGAATGGTTGGATGCCTCCTAGGGGCCACTGGCCACAAAGCCTTACGCTACCTCCCAGCCCGGGAGCGGGGCATCACACTCACTGTCCCAGCCCGTTCCCCACGTTCCCCCAGGGTCCAGTCTCTTCCTCATGCTTATGCTTGAGGGTTCTCTCCCTCAGAGCCCCCAGGGAGAGTCACTCTTTCCTGGGAACTCCTCTGACCTCAGTGCTGTTGTGAGTGGGGGATCGTCCCACTTCCTCTCTCCGAAATTCCAGAGAATAGTCATCTGCACGTGCTCCAGTCCAGGCCAGAGAGGTTGGGACAGGGGTTGGGGAGGCAGGAGACATGGCAGCTCTGAGTGGGAGGTGGCTGCAGAGGGGGTGGGGGGACAGAAACCCCTTTGGGAGCCAGGGATCTCCCTTTTCCAGACCGGGGCCCTGCCCAGAGTGGGAGGAAGGGAGGGAGGGAGGGCTCTGGACCCAGGGAAGGAGGCTTTGGCCCTGGGTGATGGGGGCAAAGGTGGGACAATGGAGACTGAGATAGAGAAAGTTGAATAAAGGTGAACATGATGGATAAACTAAGAAACACAAGGTGCTTTTCCAGTGTGCCCGGGGTGCTGAGTTGGGGGAAGGCTCAGCAAGACCCTGCCTGGCGGTTGTTATGCATCATTTTCTGGGCCCAAATCCACATCCATGTCTGTCATATTCTCACAAGCAATGTCTCCCTGGAAATTTCCTTGATCCTCACTGTGATCCTTCAGAGAGAAGAGAAGAAAACACAGGTTCAGAAAGGTGGTGTGGGGCCACAGTCACGCAGCCAGCCCATGGCAACAGCACAAATAGGACCCTGTTTTCCTGGCTCTGGGTCCTGGGTCCCATCCACCCCTACCCCTCACTTGAGCATAGGCCGGGAAGTGGTGAAAATCTCACGTTACGGTGCCCCTTGTCCCTGTCCTTAGAGATCATGTCCCACAATGAGGCCCAAGGGGAATGTCTGAAGGGACCTGGGGTGGCCAGTAAGAGGGGCCCCGTGGACACCAAGATCCCAGAGTCACATGGGAAGTGCAAATGCCCCAGGATTGCCTAGGGCCTTGGTTGTCTCAATGGAGACTTCCTCTTTAGGGACTCCCAGAGTGGGTAAGAGCTCCCTCACTCAGCCATTAGGCCACCACCCTCTCCAGGGGCCCCTCCCAGCCAGGTGTCAGCAGAGAAGGAGGAGAAGGGGAAGAGGAGGAGAGGAAAAGAGGGAGGGAGTGAGGCCACCATTCCGGTCCAGGCTGCTGGCTCCCAGGCCTGGTGTTGGTGGGAGGGGCCGGGTGGGGCGGGAACAGCCGGCTGCCTGCCAGGAGCCAAAACGAAAGCACTCTGGCAGGGACTGGTTGGGAGTCAGGACTCCTGGGAGAGGGCGTGCGCAAGCGGCCCAGCGCCGGGACCCCGAGACTGGGGAGGGCTTCCGGCCCCTCCTGCCCGCAGGCACACTCCCCCTTCGGGGGGGGGGGCAGGACTGGGCCTCAGGCCTGGGTGCTGCCTGGCACCTGGAAGATGCCTGTGCCCTGGTTCTTTCTGTCCTTGGCACTGGGCCGAAACCCTGTGGTCCTCTCTCTAGAGAGGGTTGTGGGGCCTCAGGACACTGCCCGCTGCTCTCCGGTGAGTCTGGGACTGTAGGAGTGTTGAGGAAGGCTCAGGGCTCGGTCTGCGGCCATTGAGGCCCTAGCCTGGCTCCTGCCGCTGCCATCACCGTCAGAACTGCCCTGGCTGGTCTGTCGGGTGCTGATGGGGTAAGAGAAGAATGGGGAGGGGGCAAGAGCTGGGCCTGAGCTCTTCTGGGAGGGACTTGGAAAAGGGAGCCCTAGAAAGAGGTAGGCGGGTGGGGGGGGGCCTCAGGAAAAGATGGTTAGATTTGGACGCATAAACTCTAACTTGTCTTTACCTCCTTCCCAGGGCCTTTCCTGCCACCTCTGGGGTAAGTAGCCCTACTTTTAGAGAGGAAAGATCTTCCCAGGTGGGCAGAAGGGAGGGGAGCTGTTCAGTTCCATGCCCTCACCACCTACCCTCAGCCCAGGAAGAGCCCAAAGCTCCTTGGCCCTCTGGGGTTGTCAGGTGCAACCAGATTCTGGGTCTGAGGAGCTTCAGCTCCCACCCCACCCTTCACACACAGATGGTGACGTGCTCTGCCTGCCTGGGAGCCTCGTGTCTGCCCCAGGCCCCGTGCTGGTGCCCACAGGCCTGCAGACAGAGCTGGTGCTAAGGTGCTACAAGGATACCGACTGTGACCTCTGTGTGCGTGTGGACATCCACTTGGCTGTGCATGGTGAGCCTGTCATCCCATGACTGGGCATTGGTGCATGTGAGTGTGTCTGGAGTGGGCACGAAGACCAGGGAGGGTGTCTGTCAGGAAGCACGGGGCATCCTCAGTATTCTCCTGGAGGACACTGGCCAACGGACCCCCCCAGGTCACACTGGTCTCCCCGCCCACACCCCCGGCCCCAAGCCTGGCCTCTGCTTCCTAGCGCTGAGCTTCCTGGAAGGAACCCAAAACCAGAGCTGGGGCTAGATCTGAGCCTTGCTCTCGGGTCATTCCAGGGTACTGGGAAGAGCCTGAAGATGAAGAGGAGTTTGGAATTGCAGAGGACCCAGCGATCGAGGAGCCTAGGAACGGTGAGGAGAAACCGGCTGGCCCAACTGCCCCTCGCCAGAGCCTTGCCCAGGGCCCCTGAGCCTGACCGACCCCCTGCCCTGTTGCTCACAGCCTCTCTCCAGGCCCACGTCGTGCTCTCCTTCCAGGCCTACCCTACTGCCCGCTGCGTCCTACTGGAGGTGCAAGTGCCTGCTGCCCTCGTGCAGCCTGGTCAGTCTGTGGTATGCGAAATGATAATGAATTTATGAAGGGTTTTCACGGGCATTATCTCTTTAGGTCCTGATTCTAGCAGGGCTGTGAGCAAGTTCTTTCAGTCCTTTATGCCTCAGTTTTCCTGTCTGTAAAGTGGGAAAAAGAACAGTCCTACCTCGGGAGTTCCCTGGTGGTCCAGTGGTTGGAATTCTGCGCTTTCACTGCCGAGGGCCCGGGTTCGATCCTTCGTTGGGGAGCTAAGATCCCACAGGCCACCCGGTGCGGCCAAAAAAAAAGAAGAGTCCTACCTCATATAGCTGTTGTGAGAGTAAAATGAGTTGATATGTATAAAATACCTGGTATAATACCCAACACGGAAGAGTCTCAGAAAGTTTAAGTTTTCCTTTCTTTTGTAATCCTCAAAACTACCCCCATGAACTAGACATTATTATTGCCCTCATGCTCCAGATAGAGAAGCTGAGGCTTGCAGAGGGGAGGTCTGTGGGCTGAATCCACTTTTCCGGATTCCCTGCCATACTGTCCGTGTCTGCCCCACATGTACCATGTCTGTCCCCCCGCGGAGCTTCTCCCAGCCTCAGGGGGCTGCTCATGGTTGGGATATGTATCTCCACTTGGGCCAAGTCACTCAAACTTTGACTTCCCTCCTGTCCCCAGCCCCCAGTCTATATCGTCTTACCTGGAAAATAATGGGAGGTCACCTGCTGGTCCCCCTCACAGGGCAATCATGAGGCCCACTGAGGCACTGGGAGTGAGAACGACTTCTGTGGGGAGAGCCTCCCACATTTGTGCTGGGGTCTGGGGTCTCTGATCACCTTAGCTTTGGCACGTGACCTGGAACAGCAGGGATGAGGCAAGGACTAATAGAGTGGGGGCACTAATCCTGGCCCTGCTGCCACCCCTCCTGAGGCTGTGTGCTTTAGAACTGGAGGCCTTTGAGGACATGTTCACAGCAGAATTGGGGGCCATACAGTATGAATGGTCATTGGTTGGGAATAGGGCAGAGGGTGAGTGGAGCAGACCATGGAGAAGAGCCTCAATTTTGAGCCCTATACCACCAGCCTTCCGCCACCCTCTCCTCACAGGGCTCTGTAGTATTTGAGTGCTTCGAGGCTGCCCTGGGGGCTGAGGTGCGAATCTGGTCCTACACTCAGCCCCGGTACCAGAAGGAACTCAATCTCACACAGCAGCTGCCTGGTAAGTGGCCCCACAGCCTGAGGGGCCCCAAGTGCTGGCCCCTTAGTCTCTCTCCCCACTGGCCACTGCCCTTCTGCTTTAACCGCCTTCCTCGTCCCGGCCGCTCTCAGGCACTGTCACTTCCAGCTGCCCATAGTCAGTCCCTCATGCCTCCTCTCCCCGGGTGACATTGCTTCCCAGTGTCTGGGGAAGGTGCTTTGGGCACTGGAATAGATATGGGTGGTATTGAGGGGACAGGGAGCCCTCCCCAGGGCTCCCCATGGGTCGGATTGCCCCCGTTCTTTCTTTGCCCTCAACCCCACTAGAGGCTTTTCTGTGATCTCTCCCCAGACTGCAGGGGTCTCGAAGTCCGGGACAGCATTCAGAGCTGCTGGGGTAGGAGCTAGGGCCAGCAGGGCTGGGAGGAGGGTGGGGGTGGGTCTGGAGTGTGAGGGACCCTTGGAGTGAACTTCAGGTCTGGCTGCCACATCCCAGAGGCTCACAGAGCTCATCTATTCATTCATTCATTTATCACAAAAGAACTGCGGTAGCTCTTACTCAGTGCCGGGCATTTAGAATATAAAGGTGAATCTCTCACTTCTTAGAACAAATATGTATTAGTACCAGGAACATCTAGTGGCCCAAAACATTGTCAAGATTACGGCGCACCCCGCCCCCACATATTAAAATAAAAAGAATATGAAATCATAAAATAAGGGCTAAGAAACTCAAGGTTCTGATGATTTTTCTCATGTACTATTTGGACTTTGTTTTGTTCATATTTTTGTTTTGTATTTTCTTTCTTATGGTAGAACATACATACAGAAAAGTGTGTAAAGTGCACCAATTTTAATGTCCAGTTCAATTAATTTTTACATATGTATACACTTGCATAACTACCAGCCACATCGAGATAGAAACACTGTGATGCTTTTGAACTCAAATGATTTCAGCTTCATTTTCCATTTGGGTTCTTAAACTTAAGCTTGATGCCTCTTTGGTAATTCATTAAAGACTACTCAGCACCAGAGGTCTGAGGATACAGACACACATCATGGATTTCATGTCTTTGTTCATTTGGTAGACACTGATTCAGTTATTCAGCAGATGTTTATTGAGTCATTACCCTGCTCAAGGAATAGCCCTAGGCACTGGAGACAAACCAATTACAAAAAAATAAAAAACAACTGACAAAAATCCCTGCCTTCACGGAGTTGACGTTCTAGCTGGGCGTCAGGGTCAGGGTGGGGATGATGGAGGACACGATAAACACATGGAGATGTGAAATATGCAATAAGTTAGATGGTTATTAGTGCTATGGAGAAATTTCAGGGAAGGGGGATAGAGAGGTTGGGAGTTGGAGTGGTCAGTGAGCAAAAGACCTGAAGGAGGTGAGGGAGGAGCCATGGGGTATCTGAGGGAAGAGGGTTCCATGTGAAGGGAATAGCCAGTGCAAAGGGCCTGAGGCAGGAGTGTGTCTAGTGTGTTTAAGTATTAGTAAGGAGGACAGTGTGTCTGCAGCAGGTTAATTAAGGACAAGAGTGCTAGGAAATGAGGTTAGAGTTTCACAGCAGCCATACTGGGGAGCCATACTGGGGAGCTGTAATGACTCTGGCTTTTACTCTGGGGTGATGTGGGGGCCATCAGAAGGTTCTGAGCAGAGGAGAATGATTTATTTTACAGTGGTTACAGGTACTTCTGGCTGCAGAGGGAGAAGCAAGAAGAAGAGCCCTCTCCAGACCCTATACTGGGGCCTACATGGGTTCAGTCCTGGGCTGTGGCTGAAGTCTTGTCTGACATGGAGACACAGGCTCTGCCCTCCAGGGGCCTCCTAGTCTAAGGGCTTTGAAGGAAACTCCAAAGGGGCAGTGGGTGGATATGCAGGCTTGGGTGTACAGATGAGGTGAAGGAAGTCTCTCTCTTTGCCTCCTCCGCAGCCCTGCCCGTGCTCAACGTGTCTGCACATGGCAACGACGTGCACCTGGTGGTGGACATCCCTGAGGATCAGCGCTTTGGCCTCTCCCTGTACTGGAACCAGGTCCCGGGCCCTGCAAAACCCTGGTGGCACAGAAACCTGGTGAGGCCTCTCCCTCCCCAAGTCCATTCCCACTGCAGGCCGATGCTTGAGCTAAAGTTGCAAGTGCATTATCATAGGGCACCTTTGAAAAGGACACAGCCACCCACACCCAAAGCAAGGAACATTTGTGGGGGAACGGCTGCCTGCCCGGTGTCCTTAACTTTGGCTTCCAGCCTTCCTCTTCCTCATCTTCTTCAACTTCTCTCCTTCTGCTTCTCCCACAGACTGGGCCACAGACCATTACCTTGAACCACACAGACCTGGTTCCCTGCCTCTGTATTCAGGTAGGAGCAGAGTCCAGCTGGGTGCCCGGGGACAGGGATTAGGGAACTGGTGAGACGGTTGGCCCTCACCTTCCTGGTCTCCCCACCCTCCACACTCCTCTCTGAGATGGAAACTGTGGCTCCCTAGGGGGACTGGCCCTCCCTTGCACTTTGCTGTCCTATGTTTTCTGCTTGTATGTGCCCTGAATGCTCTTCGTGATCCTCTATCCCCAGCACTTCTACTTGTGCTTCAAGGCCCCCTTCAGATGTCATCTCCCCCTTGAAGGCTTCCACTACTCCTCCAATTCCTTCTTTGTGCTCCCCTGGAGAGTAGAGCATGAGCTGTGAACTCAGACTTATTTGAATCCTGACTTGCCATTTGCTAGCTGTGTGACCTTGGACAAGTCACTTCACCTCTCTGAGCCTGTTTCCTATCAGTAAAATGGGAATAAACAGTACCAGCCTCACAGGGCTGTTATAAGGAAGTGTGCCACTTCCAGCTTATATATGTTATAATAATATATTCTCCCTCTGATTATACATTTAATTGGTCATCAGGTCCCATCTGTTTTAATCTCTGACATTAATGTCTTTCATTCCCACTACCTGAAATGCCCTCACTTCCTTTCTATACACCCCAATCCTTCTTTTCCATACACCTCAATCCTTCCAGTCACCTCTTTCCCAAAGCTTTTGCCCAACCTTCTGGCCTCTTCTGTCTCCAAATCTTGCATTTCTGCCTTTTCTTTTCTATTTATCATTTATCACTTGTTTTCTTATTTGGGCACCTGTCTCTTCTTGCATACCACAAATCCTCAATAAATGAGTGATTGATTTATTAATTTGTATACATGTCTCATCCTTACTACAACTGTGAATTTGTAATTTCCTTGAAGGCAAGGAAATGATATCTATACTAATTTAGTAATTTCTCCAGAGCCTTGCATAATAACTGGTATGTAGTGGGTGCTAATTAAGTTTAAGTGAATGAATGAGTGAATGAGTGAAACTCTACTGCCTAGCACAGTGATAGGACATATAACAGACACTCATGAAATGTTTGCTGTGATATAAATGTCCTCACTGCCAAGCCCAATGCCTGCTACGTAGTAGGTGCTCTTATACATTTGTTGTATAAATTAATTTATTATCTCTAGTGCTTTAGAACAGGGCTAAGCCAAGAATGGGTGCACTTAAAAAGTCTATTGGGTACTTCCCTGGTGGCACAGTGGTTAAGAATCCGCCTGCCAATGCAGGGGACACGGGTTCGATCTCTGGTCCGGGAAGATCCCACATGCCATGGAGCAACTAAGCCCGTGTGCCACAACTACTGAGCCTGCGCTCTAGAGCCCGCAAGCCGCAGCTACTGAAGCCTGTGCGCCTAGAGCCCGTGCTCGGCAACAAGAGAAGCCACCGCAACGAGAAGCCTATGCACCACAATGAAGAGTTGCCCCTGTTCGCCTCAACTAGAGAAAGCCCGCACGCAACAATGAAGACCCAACGCAACCAAAAAAAAAAAAAATGTCTATTGGAAGAAAAAATGAATAAATGGACGTGTCCTTAACGCTGTGCTGAGAACCTGTGCTAAGTAGGTTCTCACAAAGTGATTGTGGATTTAATTGTTAAAAGTCCCTATGCCTACCACAGTGCTAAGACACATAGTAACTACTCATTAAAAATTGGTCGAGTGAAGATGTTGCCAGATGTTGGCATAGGTCTTGCTAGAAGAATAAATGTGTGCAATTCTAGGCCCTTGTAAAGGGCAAAAAGACTTGGGCATATGTTGGTGAAATACATCCTCCTTCCATATCCAGTATCCCAGAGGGATTAGTTCCAGGATCTCTGTGGATACCAAAATCTGCAGATGCTCAAGTCCTTTATATAATATAAAATGGTGTAGTATTTACACATAACCTACTCACATACTCCTGTATACTTGAAATCATTTCTAGATTGCTTATAATAACTAATACAATGTAAAGGCTATGTAAACAGTTTCCTGCAGGCAAATCCAAGTTTTGCTTTTTGCAACTTTCTGGAATTTTTTTCCCCGGAATATTTTTGATCCGAGGATGCAGAACAGCGAATACGGAGGGCCAAGGAGCACTGACTGTATGGGCTGAGTGAATGCATCCCCAGGGCTTAGCAGAGTGCTGGCTGGGTTGAACTGACCTGTAGAGCCCCGTTTCCTTTCTAGGTGTGGCGTCTAGAGCCCGACTCTGTCAGGACCAGCATCTGCCCCTTTAGGGAGGGTGAGTGGACCGGCTCTGCCAGGGCGGGAGCGGTGCGGGCGGGACCTGGTGGCACGCAGTAACCAGACCCTCTCCCTGCAGACCCCCGTGCACACCGGAACCTTTGGCGTGCCGCCCAGCTGCAGCTGCTGCCCCCGCGGGCCTGGCGGCTGGACGCGCCGTGCTCACTACCCGCTGAGGCCACACTGTGTTGGCAGGCACCGGATGGGGGACCCTGCCAGCCGCTGGTCCCACCGCTGCCCCGAGAGAATGTCACTGTGAATGTAAGTGAGGCGGCAGGAGGTTCCCGGGGTTGGGGAAGGAAGGGGAACCTAGGGGCCCAAATTTAATGACCCCACCCATTACCCTCTTTCCACAGAAGGCTCTTGAGTTCCCATTGCTGAAAGGCCACCCCAACATCTGTGTCCAGGCAAGAAAGGGGCGCCAGAGAGCCAGGCTTGGGGTCAGGACCTCCGCGGACTCCCAGACAGTCACTGTCTTCTGAATCCACTTTATCCTTGGGTCCCTGGAGCAAAGTGGTTACCAGCTTCCTCTTTAGGGGTTCCACTATTTACTTTACCGGTGCATGGCGCGGGACCCTGGGCACTTCACCTCTCTGAACGTCAGTCTCCTCATCTGTGTAATGGGGATGATAATAGTAACTACTGCATACTTCATAGAGTGGTTATGAAGATTAAACAATGCTTCATCTTAGCAACGGGCACAAACTAAATTCTCAATAAATGTTAACTGCTTTGATTATTGCTATAATTATCCTATTTCTCTACCTGTAGAAATGGGTTGCTTTATAACTTCGAAGGGTAGTTATAAAAATATTAATTCCAGATTTATTGAGCCATTATGTTTCAGGCACTGTTTTAGGCTCTTGGAATAGATATGTCAGTGAATAAAACCAATAAATGTTCCCACCCTTAAAGAGTTCATATTGTAATGGAAAAAGGCAGACAATAGGCATAATAAGTAAATTATACAGTATGTTAAAATTGTATATAAATACTATAGGAAAAGGTGGGGAAGGATAAAGGAGGGTTGGAGTTGCAATTTCAAGAGGGGCAGTCAGATGAAGCCTCTTTGAGAAGGTGGTTAGGTGAGAAGGGAGTGTATAAAGTGTTCTGTCAGAACTGAAAAGAGTTAATTTACGGCCGTAAGGCCCTTTAGCACAGATGACCTCACAAGGCTGAGGCTGAGAAAGATGGAGTGATTCCTAATTACTCAGCCTTGAACCCAGTTCTGCCTAAGGTCAAGTCCAGAGTCCAGACCCCACCCCCCAACCTGACAGGCCTCCCCTTGTCTGACCCTTCTCTTCTGGTTTTTCTGGCTTCAGCTTTTGCTTTTCCTCGTGCCCCTAACCCTGGCCCCTTCTGAGCAGGTGAGCACCTGGGAGAAGCAGGAGCTACAAGAGTGCTTGTGGGCTGGTGAGTGGGACCTGGGGGAGGCTGGGGCAGGGCCACTGCAATAGGGGTGGACCCTGGAAGTGCCAGCTCCTGGGGGTGAAAGTCAGGCATGGGGCAGGGGAGTGGCAGCCCTCAACCAGGTTGGGTCTCACTCAGAGTGGGCTCTCACCCTTTCCAGACTCCCTGGGGCCCCTCAAGGATGACATGCTGCTCGTGGAGACACGAGGCCCCCAGGACAACAGATCACTCTGCGCCTTGGAACCCAGTGGCTGCACTCCACTGCTTAGCAGGGCGTCCACGGTGAGGGATGGGGGACCCTCCTTCATGTCCCTTTCCAGCTACACTTCAAACCTGGCCTCAAATTTTCACTATTCAATTTCCCTTTCTCTGTGCCAGGCCCTGTGCTGGTCTCTGGGAATATAGGGGTAACTCAGACCTGGGCCTTGTTCTCAGTGGTCTCTGAAAAGTCTCCCAGACCCTCCCCCCTACTATTCTGCCCAGCTGTAGCCTGGTGGCCTCCTAGGTGTTGTGCCTCTAGGTGACAGCACCCATTCCTTGGCTTGGCAGAGGGCAGCTCGTCTTGGAGGGCCGTTACTACAAGATGTGCAGTCAGGCCAGTGTCTTCAGGTGAGTAGGTGGCAGGAGGGCCCTCCCCAATGCCCAAAGGCAACAGGCCTCAAACCCTGTCTTCAACCTCTTCTACCTCTTCCTGTGCCTAGCAGGAAAACTGTCACTCTTCAGGGGCAGGGGCCTCCTCATTGCCCCTCTAGCATCCACCCACCATCTGTGTGTGCTTATTTTGTGTCCAGCCCTGGGGAAGCTAAGAGTTGAAGAAGCATAGTTCCTGTCCCCAAGTTGCTCGTGGCTGAAGAGACCAGCCAAGAGATAACCATTGGGTTAAGACAGCTAATAACCAATGTGCTAAGCTTTGGGTTCCAGGGAGAGCTTCAAGGAAGGTTCTTTTCATGTGGGCCCAATCTGGCACCAGTAGCAAGGTACAGTCCAGGAAATAGGCACAGCATAAGCAAAGGCAGAGCAGCTTGCGGCTACTGTGTGTGTGTGTGAAATATGCATAGCTGAGGCTGGAAATTTGGGACCACACTTGATGGGTGTTGAATACCAAGCTGGGGGCTCTGGATTTGGTTTCGTTTGTGTCTTACAGCTGTGGGACGGTGACCTGGGAGCACTATGGGCCTGCCCCATGGAAAAGTGTGAGTATTACAAGAACTGCCCTTCTTCTCTGTACCAGGAGCTGGAATCTTGACAGGGACCATTCCTGGGGGGAGCATACACAATGGCCTTAGCCTTTCAATCAGAGGGTCATTGCTTCATTAATTCAAACACCACAGGGGGCGCTTGCAGGGATCCCAGCATCACCAAAGAGACACGTTCCCTGTCTCCATGCCAGCCATAGAAGCTAGAAAGACATTAGCTAAACAATCATTTAGGAAGTGTGGGCTATTGAAGCATTTACTATAAAAGTGTCCAAAGCCCTGAATGCATATAATGGGGACCTGACCTAGTTCAGGGGAAAGGCTGGAGGTGAACTCTGAAGGCTGAGCTAGATGAAGGGGGAAGAGATGCATTTTTGTGAAGACTCTGGGGTGCTTTTTTGAGGAACTCCAAGGTAGCCAATGTGGCTGGAGGGTCTTGAGAGATAGGCCTCTGTCATGAGATTAGGATGCAAGGGCCATGTAGGGACTTGGGAGCTGATGTAAGCAATTTGGATTTTATGTTATGAGTAGCAGGAGCTTCCCAAACGGCTATAATCAAATTAGTATTTTTTAAAATAAATTTATCTATTATTTATTTATTTATTTTTGGCTGCATTGGGTCTTTGTTGCTGCTGCATGCGGGCTTTCTCAGCTGTGGCAAGCAGGGGCTACTCTTCATTGAGGTGTGCGGGCTTCTCATTGTGGTGGCTTCTCTTGTTGCAGAGCATGGGCTCGAGGAGCGAGGGCTTCAGTAGTTGTGGCATGAAGGCTCAGTAGTTATGGCTTGTGGACTCTAGAGCACAGGCTCAGTACTTGTGGCGCACAGCTTAGTTGCTCTGCGGCATGTGGGATCTTCCCGGACCAGGGCTCGAACCCGTGTCCCCTGCATTGGCTGGTAATACATTTATTTAAAAAAAAAAAAAAAGAGCTCTGGGGCTGCCATGTTGTAATGAATTAGAGGCAAAAAAGAGTCAGAAACACCAGTTAGAAGGCTGTTGCAGTCATCCAAGAGAGTGAGGTCAAGGGTCCAGCAACCCTAGGCTTAGGGGGCAATAATCTTTTTTTAAAAAACATTTATTTATTTATGTGTTTGGCTGCGCTGGATCTTAGTTGTGGCACGTGGGATCTTCACTGTGGCATGCGGGATCTTTAGTTGCAGAATGTGAACTCTTAGTTGGGCATGTGGGATCTAGTTTCCTGACCAGGGATCCAAGCCAGGCCCCCTGCATTGGGATCATGGTGCCTTAGCCACTGGACCACCAGGGAAGTCCCTTAGGAGTCAATAATCTTAGCTGACATTTGAGCACTTAATATGCCCAGCACTCTGTTCAGTTTTTTATGTGTATTAATACATATAGTCCTCACAGCAATCCTGTGAAGTAGATATTATTGTTATCCCAATTTTACAGAGGTGAACTGAGGCAGAAGGGGAAGTCACTTATCCAAGGTCACCCAAGTAAATGGATCTATGTTCATACACTGACCCTGTGAGCTGTGGACGTCGGGCAAATCTCTTCATTTCTCTGAGCCTCGTTTTTCTCCTTCGTGAAGTGGGGGTCTCTAACAAGCCTGTCTTCTCCCCTGGGTCTCCTAGACATCCACCGGCGCTGGGCCCTGGTCTGGATGGCCTGCTTACTCTTGGCCGCTATGCTTTTCCTTCTCCTCCTCCTCAAAAAGAACCACGTGAAAGGTGAGCGCTTCCCGGCTCCCCATTCCCCAGGGGCAGGACTCGAGTGGACCTGGGAGCTGGCCAGGAGAAGGCGGTGGCTGGGCTCACCGGCTGCCTCCGCTCCTCTCCCCTCACAGGGTGGCTGAGGCTCCTGAAGGAGGACGTCCGCGCGGGGGGTGAGTGTGAGCCAGCTCCGGGCGGGGGGCGGCCCCCAGAGGGCCGGGCCTCGGGCCAGCTCACGTCTCTGCTCCTGTTGTGTTCTTTTCCACAGCGGCCGCCAGGAGCCGCGCGGCTCTGCTCCTCTACTCCGCCGACGACGCTGGCTTCGAGCGCCTGGTGGGCGCCCTGGCTTCGGCGCTGTTCCAGCTGCCGCTGCGCGTGGCCGTGGACCTGTGGAGCCGCCGCGAACTGAGTGCGCAGGGGCCCCTGGCCTGGTTCCACGCGCAGCGGCGCCAGACCCTGCAGGAGGGCGGCGTGGTGGTCCTGCTCTTCTCGCCCGGGGCCGTGGCGTTGTGCCGCGAATGGCTGCAGGACGCGACGTCGGCGCCCGGGGCTCACGGCCCGCACGACGCCTTCGCCGCCTCGCTCAGCTGTTTGCTGCCAGACTTCTTGCAGGGTCGGGCGCCCGGCCGCTACGTCGGGGCCTACTTCGACAGACTGCTGTCCCCAGACGCCGTGCCCGCCCTGTTCCGCAGCGTGCCGGTCTTCTCACTGCCCTCACAGCTGCCCGAGTTCCTGGGGACCCTGCAGGGGCCCGCAGCCCCCCACCCCTGGCGGCTCGCGGAGAGAGCGGAGCAGGTATCCCGGGCCCTGCAGCCCGCCCTGGACAGCTGCTTCCGGGCCCCGGGGACGGGACGCGGGATGGGGCCTGAGGCAGAGGACAGGACTTGAATAAAGGCAGACGCTATTTTTCTACCCGTGTCTCCCACGTGTGTTTAAGAGACCCAGCCGCTGGGCCGAACTGTCCCCGTATCTGGTATCCCCGCGCCCCTTTAACACCCGGACAGGTGCAGGACGGCGACGCCTCTGGTTGGCTGGCGTGGGGTGACGCAATGGCACATGGCCTGCTACCATTGGCTGTGGCGCGGGCTCCGCCCCCCGGACTGCAGAGCCGGCGGAGGGCGCACGTCTTACGCAGCCGGCGGCAGCGGCGGCGTTGAGGAACCTGAGCCTGTGGCGTCCGCGGGCTCGGTGGGTTGTCTCTTCCTCCTCCGCGGCCTACGTGGGTCTGGATCCTTCCTTGCCCGCTCGGCGGCCGTGCGTTTGCAGTCTGCAGACCCCGAGCCTGACCCCTTCTCTTCGTATCCGGATCCGGGCTCCTCCCCCCCTCCCCAAGACCGGGGTTCCGGACTCCTCCCCCCAAGACCGTCCATCCGACGTCTTCTCCCGCAGTATTTAGGAATCTGATCCATTCTACTTAATTCCGCTGATCCAGCCCCTAAGAACCATATCCCGACCCTAAAACAATGGGCTGACTCCTACCCCCTTGCCGAGGATCCAGGCCACCTCCCCCCTGCGGGGACGAGGATAACTTGTTCCCGTCCAGGAATTGCAGAATAGGCTCCTTTCCCCAACTATCTCCCCTCCCTCTGCCTTACCCCAGTCTAGACCTTCTTTTCTTATAACACAGATCTGGGCTCCCAGACCCGCGGCACCTCAGAACCCACGCTTTTCTTTCCCACTTGGCTCCTCCAGCGAACCCTCCCCATGTCCTGTGTCTACAGGTCCCCAGCCTGGGAAAAGATGGCCCCACGGGCCCCGAGGGGCCTAGCCCCAGCTCTGCTCTGGGGCCTGAGCCTCTTCCTTGGCCTCCCAGGCCCGGTCTGGGTCCAGCTTTCTCCGCCTCCCAAGTCTTCTTCCCCCACTGAGCCCCATCCATGTCATACCTGCCGGGGACTGGTCGACAGTTTCAACAAGGTGGGTGCACCAGCAGTGTAAGAGGAGGGGGCTAGCTACTATTAGCACAGGGGTTGAGAGCTGGGAGCTCTGGCATACAAGTCTGCATAGACTCAAGTGTCCCAGCTTGGTTACTTACTGGTTGTATGGCCTTGGGTAGGTGCCTCTCTGTGCCTCAGTTTCCTGGTCAGTGAAATATAAGTGCTAGAATGTGCCAGACACTGTACTTAGCTATTACTAGTTTTCTCCATTTCCAGGGCCTGGAGAGAACCATCCGGGATAACTTTGGAGGTGGAAACACTGCCTGGGAGGAAGAGAAGTTGTCCAAATACAAGGACAGGTAAGGAAGAGGCTGGAGGGGTGGATTTGTATATCTAACATCCCAATCTGTGCTCTGCTGGTGGAAGCCTAGAGACACTTGGGGAGCACTTATTCAACAAATGTCACTGAATATCTATAGGAGAGCACTAAACAAGCCAAGCAGAATTCTTTCTTCAAGGAGCTTCTATTCTAGTAGAGGAAACAGTGAATAAGTAAATAATGTCTTATTAGGTGAATGCCATGGGAGGCATGGCATTCAAGGTATGACATTCGAACAGAGACCTGAGGTGCAGAAGCAAACAGTGCGACAGTCGGGCAAGGGTTTTGGACAGAGCGGGACTGAGCTTGGTGTATTTGAGAAGTGGCTGGATTTGGAGTGAGCAGAAGGGAGAGTGGTGGAAGGTGAAGGCAGAGAGCCTTGAAGGCCGCAGAAAGGCATTCAGATTTCATTCTGAGTGTAGCGGGAAGTCATTGGAAGGTTTGGAGCAGGAAAGTGATGTGGTATTATTTGTACCTATAAAAGGTTACTCACACTAACAGACTATAGGGGGCCAAGGTGGAGGAGCAGGAAGACCAATTGGGAGGCTAGTGCACAGTCTAGGCGTGACGGTAGTGTTGGACCTGGTGAGAAGGGGTCAGATTCTGGGTATATTTTGCAGATAGACTGATAGGACATGATGATGGAATCATTATGGGGTGTGAGAGAAAAAGTAGAATAAAAGGTGCTCACTGGGTTTTGGGCCTGAGCAACTGGGTGAATCGTGGGACTGTCTTCCGAGATGGGAGAAACGGGTCTGGAATCAGACGTTCTCATTGAACATGTTGGGCTGAGATGTCTGTTAAACAGTCAAGTAGAGTTAGATTTAGGAGTCAGGAGTTCAGGGTAGAAGTAGGGCTGGAAACATGAATTTGACAGTTATCAGCGTATAGTCAGTGTATAAAGCCAGGGGACAAGATGAGATTTTATTGAGAGGAGAGGCCTGAGTCCTAGGCCCTCTAGCTTTTCAAAGTCAAACTGGAATTAGACCAGGTTGTCATTTCTGACCCTTTGTAGCTTAGGGTCACCTCTCTGATCCTCAATTTCCTTATCTGTAAAACGGGAGTATTAATGCCAATCCTATTTCATAGGATTGTGGTAAGGATTAAACTATGATACGTCCTAGAAATAAAAGTTTCGTTATTACGTAACACTGGTCATTTTCCTTTCCCTCAGTGGGGCTTAGTTGCCTCATTTGGGAATGAGGGGATTGACCAAAATAACCCTAAGGGCACTTCTAGCTCTCTAATGGTTACTGTTTTTTTGTTTTGTTTTAAATCACCTCCTATATGCCAGGCACTGTGCCAGACCCTTTAAATATATAATATAATACATTGTATGTGTAAATCTATTTTAAAAAATTTTTTATTGTGGTAGAATGCAATAACATAAAATTTACCATTAGAGATAGTCAGTATATTCAGGTTTTGCAACTATTGCCATTATCTAGTTCCAGACTGATTTCATCCCCCCCAAAAGAAACTCCATCCCTATTGAGCAGTCACTCTTCATTCTCCCTCCTCCCAGCCCTTAGCAACCACTAATCTGTTTTCCATCTCTATGGATTTGCTGATTCTGTTGGAATCATACAATATGGCCTTTTATGTCCGGCTTCTTTCACTTAGCATAATGTTTTCAAGGTTCGTCCATCTTGTAACAAATATCAGTACTTCATTCCTTTTTAAGGCTTAGTAATCTTCCATTGTATGAATAGATCACATTTGTTTGTCCGTTTATCAGCTGATGGACATTTGGGTTGTTTCAACCATTTGGCTACTGTGTATAGTATTGCTATGAACATTTGTGTACAAGTTTGAACACCTGTTTTGCATTTTCTTGAGTATGTATCCAGGAGTGGAATTCCTGAGTCATGTGGTGATTCCATGTTTAATTTATGGAGGAACTGCCAAACCGTTTTCTACAGCGGCTGCACCGTTTTTCATTCCCACGTGCAATGTAGGAGGGTTCCAGTTTCTCCACATCCTTGCTAACACTTGTTATATGATATATTTTTAACCACATCTACCCAGCAAGGGTATTATATTCTGTTGTACAGATGCAGGGACTGAGCTATCTTCCAGTCAACCTAGAGGAGAGCCATTGTCCCCATTTTACAGATGAGAAAACACGTTCAGGAGAGGTTAAGTTACTTGCCCAAGGTCACAGTACTAGATTGGAACCCAGGTCTCCCCAAACCAATACCCCTTCCATTGTGGCCTCTGGCCTTTGACATTATCTGGCATGAGGTGGGGAGGGGGGAGATTGTAAAGAGGGTGGTGGGTGGGCTGGAGTGTGTTCCTACCACCCATCCCTGTCTGGTCAGTGAGACCCGCCTGGTAGAGGTGCTCGAGGGCGTGTGCAGCAAGTCGGACTTCGAGTGCCACCGCCTGCTGGAGCTGAGTGAGGAGCTGGTGGAGAGCTGGTGGTTTCACAAGTGAGTAGCGGGGGCCTTCCTGGGAGGGGCTGAGGCAGGGCCGGCTGGTAAGGCAGAGGGTGGCGAGCTAGGGGCTGTGTCCTCATTCGGCTCCTTCCTCCAAACCCAGGTGTGCTGAGGACTTGCTGGGGGGCCCAAGCTCTCACTCTGAGCTGCAGACTGCCCCTCTGTCGGACGGGGAAAGGGCAGCCTTATGGGTCTTACGCCCAAGACGGGCTGTATCACAGATCCTGTGGGAGGTTGCGGGAGACGGCAGCACCTCTGACACTGTCTCAGCCCCCTCACCATCCCTCCGCCTCAGGCAGCAGGAAGCCCCAGACCTCTTCCAGTGGCTCTGCTCAGATTCCCTGAAGCTCTGCTGCCCCTCAGGCACCTTTGGGCCCTCCTGCCTTCGTGAGTTTTTCAAGTTCCTCTTGGGGGATGGAAGGGGACTGCTGGGGCCGGGGATCCAGTCCTGGCTCGGCCCCTGGCTGGCTGTGTGAGCTCAGGCTGCTCATATCACTTCTCTGGACCTCTGTTCTCGCCTGCCTCACAGGGCTGGTGAGATGCACAAATCCATGGGGAACGGCTCTGAAAAAGGATATGGGGTTAGACTGAGTCAGATGCGGCCGTGGTTTCTGTCATGTATTTAAGAAATGCCCCCCCTCACCAGGCATTTCCCATGTCTGGACTAAGGTGACCTTCCTAGGGACGGGCAGGTGCTGCTGAAGGCCCTGTTGTCACCACCTTTTTCTACACACAGTCCTGAGGCAGGAGCTGAACTTAACTACCAGCCCCTTTTAGAAAAATCTCTCTCAAAGCTGCAGATACAAAGAGCTAGCAACAAAGATGGTCAATTCAGTTTTTATAAAAGAAAAGATTTGTAAATAACCTAACTGTTCCACAATGGGGTGTTGGTTAAGTAAATTTCATAGTTTTATGACAAAATATTATGATGTCGTTAAAATTGTTTCCTCTCCAAAAATGCTTACTAATACGGGGAAAATATTCTGTACGTACAAGGTTGTATTTACGATCCCACCTGGTCTGGTGTCTGCCCACAGCCTGTCCTGGGGGTGCGGAGCGGCCCTGCGGTGGCTACGGGCAGTGTGAAGGGGAAGGAACTCGAGGGGGCAGCGGGCACTGTGACTGCCAAGCCGGCTATGGGGGTGAGGCCTGTGGCCAGTGTGGCCTCGGCTACTTTGAGGCGCAGCGCAATGCCAGCCATCTGGTATGTTCGGGTAGGTAGTCAAGAGGCGTGGCCTTGGGCAGGGGCATGTGGGGTACCTGTCTGCCCACCCTCATACTTCCCCCATTCTACCCAGCTTGTTTTGGCCCCTGTGCCCGCTGCTCAGGACCTGAGGAATCAAATTGTTTGCAGTGCAAGAAGGGCTGGGCCCTGCATCACCTCAAGTGTGTAGGTGAGTGGGGCCCTGCCCTAGGTCTGGAGGGGTGGGCAAGGTCTTGGGCTTGGTCCCCCATCAACACACACATCTCTGGGCTAGACCAGTCCAGTCCCCATCTTCATAGAGATATCAGCCTGGTTGGGAAGGCAGAAAAATAACCAGGCGCTTACAGTATAGACTGATCGTTGTACAGTGAGAAATGTCTCTCTTCCAATTCAGTGGTAGTGGGGAATCAGAGAAGCCTTCTTGGAGGAGGTGTCACTTGGGTCAAGTCTCGAAAATTGAAGAAGGGTTAACCCGGAGAATGAGCATACTGAACTTGGGGTCAGGAAACCTGTGTGCGAGACGAGGGTAAAAGCTAAGCTGCTGTAACAGAAAGATCCCCAAAGACTGTGGCTTAATGAATTTAGAGGTTTATTTTCATCTCATATCACAGTCTGGAAGCCAGTGGTCCAGACTGGCAGAAAAGCTCTGCTTGTCATAGTCATTAAAGACCTAGATTCATTCTGTCTTACTGGACAGTCATCCCCTTGGGTGTTGAGGCTGGATCACGGTCACCTCTATGTATCATGACCTGGTATTCAGGAAGTGCGAAAGAGAAGAAAGTGCACGGAGGATCCAAGTCTGTTGTATTAAGGCCAAGTGAAAAGTGGAGCACATCACTTCTGTTTACAACACGTTGGCCAGAACTGAATCACAAGGCCACACTTAGCTGCAAGGCAGATTGAAAAACACAGTCTCTAGCTCGACAGCCCTGAGTCCAGCTGCACCTCTGCATCTGTGTTGGTGGACAGCCTGCAGTATCAGCCACACTGTTTAAGCCTGGGCAAGTCCATTCCCAACAACCCTGGCCTCAGCTTCCCTGTTAGTGAAATAGGGATTGAAATCCCCACCCTACCGGCCTCTTTGCAGACATTGATGAGTGTGGCACAGAGCGAGCCAGCTGTGGAGCCGACCAGTTCTGCGTGAACACGGAGGGCTCCTATGAGTGCCGAGGTAACTGTCCGCTCCTGCGGGGGAGGGGTGTGGGGAGGGTAGAAGGAACTGCTCCACGCCTTTCCCCCAAAACCGCCGCGTTCCCAGGTGCTGGCACCGCCCCTCGCCCCCCCCACCCCGCCCTAGGCCTCTTCTGGAGCAGGGCTTCCCCCAGGCATACGGGCAGCTCGCACCCTTGTCTGTCCTCTCCCTTCTCCAGACTGTGCCAAGGCCTGCCTGGGCTGCATGGGGGCAGGGCCTGGCCGCTGTAAGAAGTGTAGCCCTGGCTACCAGCAGGTGGGCTCCAAGTGTCTCGGTGAGTGTCCTGCCACCTGGGAGCGTCTCATCCACCACAAATTGACAGGGGCCGAAATGTGGACGGGGCGTGGGAAGGAAGGGTGGAATGTTGCCTGCGTCAGCACAGAGCGGGTGTCAGGATGTGAGTGAGACCAGAGTCGGGTGCTGCCTGTGGGACCCTGGCAGTCAGGGCTCTGACCTCTCCTTGGCCTCCGTCAAGACGTGGACGAGTGTGAGATGGCGGTGTGTCCAGGAGAGAACGAGCAATGCGAGAACACCGAGGGCAGTTACCGCTGTGTCTGTGCTGAGGGCTACACACAGATCGAGGGCGTCTGTGTGAAGGAGCAGATCCCAGGTGAGCCCCAGCTTGGCCCCAGAAACCTGGGGAGGGGAGCTCCTTATCCAGGGGGAGGGCAGGCAAACCCCTCCTTCAGGCAGCTGCAGGCCCTGGCCCACCTGCACTGCCACCCAGCCCTCATGAGGCTGCACTGGGACCCGAACCCCACCTCTGACCCCCAGGGTGGCTTTTGGTGACCCCACACCTCCCAGGGTAGAAAGGAAATCGGACTTGGTGTCATATCATTCTGTGCCCACCGAGTCTCTTGCTTCATCTGCCCTCGCCCCTCCCGAGGGCTCTTGTAGGCCGTGGGGGTGACGAGACACAGGACAATCGCAGTGGTGACGATAGCGACCACTTCCACAGTTCCTGTGTGTCACACGCTGTTCCGGGCATATTGCACGTATTCACTTATTTCACCCCTAAAACAAATCCAGTGCTGTAGCTATTGTTCTCATCCCCATCTTGCATAGTGGAAGCAGGGACACAGAGACATGAAAAAACTTGTCCAGGGCCCCATGGCAAGCAGGTGGCAGAGCTGGGCGTCACATCCAGGCACTCTGGCTCTGCAGTGGGGCTAGTACACATGCTCTGACCCAACTCTCCCACGTGGCCTTGGGCAAACCTCTTCGCCTCTCTGCGCCTCAGTTTCCCATCTAGGAAGACAGGGATAATAAATGCCCGTCTTGGAGTTGTTCTCAGCGGTAAATGACACTGTGTGCTGGTGTGCCAGGCAGGCGTGTGGCAGTGATGATCAGGTGTGTGGGAGGCTCCAGGAACGGGGGGTGAGTGACGGGCACGGCTCTTGCCCAGAGTCAGCAGGCTTCTTCTCGGAGATGACAGAGGACGAGCTGGTGGTGCTGCAGCAGATGTTCTTCGGTGTCATCATCTGTGCGCTGGCTACGCTGGCCGCCAAGGGTGACTTGGTCTTCACCGCCATCTTCATCGGGGCTGTGGCAGCCATGACCGGCTACTGGTTGTCAGAGCGCAGTGACCGTGTGCTGGAGGGCTTCATCAAGGGCAGATAATCCCTGCCACACCTGCAGCATCTCCTCCTGCCCAGGCTGCCCCCAAGATCGGGACTCTCCCACCTGGACACTTGAGGCACTTGCTTTATTTTTGAGTGCGGTAAGCACCCTCTACCCACCTTATGGAGCAGTGCAGACACCTGGGCCTGGGCAGGTGAGGCCCTTGGGTGAAAAAGTAGCCCTATAGGTGGGTGCCATGAGATCTTGGCCTTGGGGCACTGGTCAGACTTCACAGTGTTGTGAATTTTTTTAAAAAGTGTCTCCTCGTTGTGGCTGCTCGTGAGCTTTGGCCCCCGCCCGGGATGTGGGGGGAGGGTGTCCCTTCACAACCCCCTCCTGCCAGCTGCATGCTGTCAGCTCCTGTTCTGTCCTCACCCCCTTGCCCCTCAGGCACTGATATATTTATTCATCTCAGGAAATAAAGTAAGGTCTTGGAAAATGGAGCAGCTTGTCTTACTACCTGCCCCCACCCACCATGGGTTGGCCTAAGCTACTGAGAGCCCCTCCACCCTTGGGGAAGTTTCCTAAAACCCTGGGAAACTGAGGGTATCCTGATGGAGGAGCAGTAGAAGGAGGACAAAGGAGAGGGTTGGCCCTGAAGTAGTGTTAAGAGAAGGGAGATGGGATGGAGGAACCAGGCTCAGGAGTGGAACTTTCTCAGTTCAGTACCAGCTATCATTTGCCCAAGGACCCTGACAAACGACTTTCATCTCTGAACTTCACTCTTCTCATCTATAAAATGGGCATGATAATGCTTCTCACTCAGGCTTAATGTGAGAATTAAGGTGATGGACGTGAAAAGCTGAAGACAGCGTACAGCAGACAGATGTTCCATGAAATATCGCTAGCCATCATTTCTAAAGTCTCCAAGGGTTGAGGGCCCTTTCCTTTGGAAGTCCTCCCCTCCGCAATAAACACAGCACTTGAAATCACTGGGGGTGGGCATATCCTCTAAACAGGATCCTGGCATGGCCGGAGGGAGGCTTGAGCCAAGTCCTAAGGGTTTATTTCTTTGGCACAAAGAGGACAGTCTGGACAGTCGAGCCTCATCTTCACACTGGAGAGTCTGGATGGGATGTTAGGGCACCTGGACCCTGTTCCCCATTCCCAAATACGTGCATGTCCACCCTGTATTCCGCATAAATCATGGCCTCTGTGCAAAATACCCGCTGAAAAATAGAGATATTTTAAAAAAACAAAAATCTGGGGGTGGGGGTGGGTTCGTGTCCGGCTGTCTCCGGAGGCTGCAATCAGTTGGGGCCCAGGAATACTCCCGGAATGTTTTTCAAATGCTCAGCATCCCAGAAGGTCATGCCGCGGTAGGGCCATCGAGGGCGGGGCCCTGGTTCTGAGTTTCTGGACCCCCTCAGAGCTCGATGGTGTCACTGGAGGCGCTGCGGGAGTCTCCGGGCTTGCATTGAGTCTGGATCCCATTCTGGGGCTCCCCGGGCCGCGCGGGACCCGGGGCAGGAGCTGGGGCAGGCAGTAGCTGCACCGTGCTGGGCAGCTCATCCAGGGGCAGACTGTCCATCGACGACAGCCCGTGGCGCCAGGGGTTCCAGCTGATCTTGAGCGAGCCCCGTGAGAAGCTGTCCGCGGAGCTGCCGGAAGCCGCCCCTTCAGGCTCGTCCGCTACATGTGGTGGGACCGGGCCGCGCACGCGCACGTCGCTGAGCGACCGGCTGCGGCCGCGGAGGAGCGAAGAACCTGCGCCGTCTAGCTCGGCGTCGGGGTGGCTGACCCGGCGCGGCCGCAGCGCGCCCCCGGGCGGCGGGGAGGCCAGGCCACGGAGGCCGCAGCGCCGGAAGATGCTGTCTCGCACCAAGTGCTCTCGGAAGAGCGCGGCGTCGATGCTGCGGCTCAGGTTGATGGGTGATGGCGGCCGCAGGTCCAGCTCGCTCATCGATGGCGCCGGCCCCATGCTGCTGCGGGACAGTCCCGGGCCACCCAGGGGACCGCGGCCCAGCGACGCAGCCGAACCCCAGGCGCCTGAACTGGGCGTGGCTGGAGGCCCACCCTCCGCCGGGTTGCGGATGAGGCTCTTGCTAATGTCCAGGGTACCTGCGCCGACGCTGCTGGGCCCCGCGTAGCAGTTGTTGGGCCTCTCGGGCACCTCGCTCTTGCCGGAGGGCGCAGGGCACGCCAGGCGCAGCAGCTTAGCCCAGCAGGCGTGCTCTGTGGGCGGCCTGGGCCGCGCGGCGGCCAGAGCGGCCAGCGCCAGGGTGAGCGCCCACGTCAGCTCCAGCAGGCGCAGCCAGAAGTGGACGCCCCACCAGGCCCACGAGAAGTGGCCCACCCGGCCGGGGCCCGGGTACAGCCAGAGCGCGGCCGCCAGCTGCAAGCCACTGGCCAGCAGCCCCAGCGCGCCCGCCACGGCCAGCAGCCTCGGGCCCGGGCTGGCATCCCAGCCCCTCGGCCCGTCCAGCAGGCGGCGACGGCACAGGCAGAGCGTGCCCAGAGCCACGGACGCACCCCAGGCGCACGATAAGCCCTGAGCCAGGAGGTTGAGCGCAGGCCTCGCCGACAGCAGGTCTGTGGCGAGCAGCCCCAAGACGTGCGCCAACGCCAGCGGTCCCAGGAGGAGAGGGTTCTGCAGCTGCTGTGGCAGCCCCGCGCCCAGGCCGAGCAGGGTCAGGGCCGCCAGCGCGGTGAGTAGCAAGGGAAAGGGCAGATTGTAGAGCACCAGGCCGGCGCGTAAACCCAGTCGTGCCTGCGAGCCATAGGGGTCGGTGAGCATGTAGGCGGACCGCAGCCCCGACGCCACCAGCACCAGCACCGCCGCCACCAGTGCCAACCGGGGCCCCGCAGGGGCGGCTGCCAGCGAGGCCAGTGCCAACAACGCAGGCAGCAGGAAGAGCACCCCGACCCCGTAGACGTGCAGCTCCCAGGAAAAGCTCAGTACCCGCCGCAGGGGACCCCAGCGCAGGGGGGGTGAGGTGGCGTTGGCCGGGGGGCTGGAGGCTGGGACTGATGCCACGGAGCTGGCGGAGGGCTCCGGAGGGGGTGGCTGGCCCAGGGCACGCTGCGTGGTGACCCGAATGAGGCCCCGGCGTGACGTCGAGGGGGCCTGGACGGGGGGCGCTGGGGGATGGCTTTGGGGGCGCCCCGGCCACTCCTCAGCTTCATCTGCAACAATAACAATATTAAAATAGCCCTTTGAAAAGTACTTTTGATTTTCCATCATCCTCCAGTGTGGTGAGCAAGTTACTTAACTTTTCTAAGCACATCTGTAAAACGGGGATGGTAACAGCACCCCTCCTCACTGGGTTGTGGTGAGGATTAAATGTTTAGCACAGTCCCCAACACCCAATAAGTGTTAAATGGATGTGACCTATCATTTTTATTAACATTCCAGCAGCTCTCAACGGGGACTACATATTAGAATCACCTGGAGATCAACTCTATCAGAATTCCTTGTGCTGGGGCCTGGGCATTGGAGTTTTTTAAAAGCTCCTCTGGCGAACTGTGGGAGTTGGAGAATCACTGCATTAAATATACCCATGTATACTTAAGAATTTATATTTAAGAATTTCCTAGCCCCCAAAGTGCAAATGACTTCTCCCAGAGTACCCAGTGAGTAGTAGTTTATTATCCTAAGTTGTTTGAAGTTGTTGACCATTTCCTTTAAGGAGGTGTTTGTCCCCTTTCACTCCCCAACCCTCGCATATGTACCTCACACAAGTTCTTAGGTATTAGAGTACCCGATCTCCCCAACCCCTGAGCCGTGCCCTCACCTGGCTGCAGGGCTCCTACAGGGCTCTCTGTTCCATTTGTAGTTGGGCCAGGGTCCGAAGGGCCAGGGATGAGGGACTTGGGGGTACCTGGGGCCTCCACTGCTCCTCTCACCCGCTGGGGGGAGATGGGGTCTGCTCCATTCATTGCTGCTATCTCTGAAATAACAAAAGCAGTCATTGCTTTGCCTGACCCTCCAGCGTTCCCCAAAATCTAATCCCCCAGGAGGGAGGCACCATCACCCTCATTTGCCAGAATGAGGAAAGCAGGACCCAGAGGGATCAGAGGTCACACAGAAACTGGGGCATCCAGCTGCCCTAGAACACTGCCCGTCCCAGCCCTGCTCAGCACCCTCACTTTGATACCCACCTGGCTTGGGCTGCCCATGAGGAGTCTCTGAGGCTGGGAGACCTGAGGGCTGGGGTCCTGATGAGCCCCTAACATCAGGGAGGTCAGTCTGTTTGGGTGAGGGACTTGGAATACTGACTTCCCAGGTCTCCCCATCTCCAGCCTTCTTGGGGAGCTCCACGGGCAGCTCCTCAGCAGGAGGAAGGCTTCTGGCCAATGCCAGGTCCGGCTGGGACCCAGGCTCCTGAGACGATGCCGCCTCAGCTGGTGATACTGAGCCAACATCAGGGGCTGCTGGATCCTGCTGAGTGAGGAGGGGGCCTTGAGCTGCCTCCTGGAAGTCCTCCTCCCTCCCACCCTGTTCTTGCAGCCCTGGCCTCATGACAGTGCCTGGGTGTGGTGCAATGGTGTGGGGAGGGCCCTTGTGGTGCCAGGGGGATGTCTCTGAGACCCCGATCTTGGCTTTGGCCACAAGACCCTCATCTCTAGGTGGTCGCTGTCCCACTTGGCTTCCAGGCTGCCCTGGGGTGGGGGGAACCGTGGCTAGCCCGAGTTGGAGTCTGGGAGTTGTGGGGATGAAAGTGAGATGGGGGATGCCCACTGGATAGGGGGCTGGTGCTTCTTGCTCCATAGATTCCTGTGATTCAGGAGGTCCTGTCCAGCCCTGAAAAATTGGCCCTCGAGCCACCTGGAGGTCATCAGTTACTGGGAGTCCTTCTCTCTGCACCCCGTGGGATGCTTTAGGTCCATGCAGGGCTGGGCCAAGGGAGTCTGTGGGCCTCTCAGGCACCTCCTCAGCAGGGACCTGGGGGACATTGGAGTTCCAGGGGCTCTCATCTCTGGGCTTCTCCCAGAAGAAGTCAAAGGCCTGGGGCTCTGTGCCAACAGGGCCCTTGGGGTGGGCTCCTGGGGTCAAGTGTGGTTCCAAGTCCTCAAGTGGCCTGGGAAGGCCCCGGCCCAGGGCAGAGCCAGCCCCCAGGGACAGCAGCAGGAGGCCACACACACAGCCCCAGGGGCTGGGAGCCATGGTCCGCTGTGATGCCTGGGCCTGGAGCCCTCAGCTTCCAGTCTTCACAGAATGAGCCTGAAAAAAGGAGAGGGGGCTGGCTTGAGACGGGTCTCCGTGGCTGCCCCAGGGAAGCTGGTGGGAAAGAAAGGAGGAATCCTCCTCCTCTACCCGCCCCTTCCTCTTCAACCTCTTCATGCCGCCCAGAGTGACCTTTTAAAACTGCATCTCTGGTCATGCCACCTGCCCTAATTCGAAACCGTCAATGGTCCCCATCGCCCTCACGAGAGAATATAAGCTCCTCTCCTGGCCTTCCAAGCCCAGACCAGGGTGCTCACCTCACCCTCAACACCCACGGAACTGCCTGGCGCCCCGCCTTTGCTTCTGCTTTTCCCTCAGGCTGCAATGCCCTCTCCCTTCTCCTTCACTTGCTGATCACAATGACCCTATGAAGTAGGCACTGTTATTATTACCCATTTTACACATTTAGAAACATAGACAGTATGACTTGCCCATGGATACATCTTTTTTTTTTTTTTTTTTTTTTTTTTTTAAATCCTATTTTTGAGGGCCCAGGTCAAATATCAGAGAGGTGGAGAGGGAGAGAAATACACCCGTGCCTTTGAGGAGTGACCTGGGTTTCAATCCCAGTTTCACCATTTCCTGAGTGAGTTACTTTTCCCCTCTGCATCATGGTTTTCCCATCAGTAAAATGGGTATAATAGTAGTACCTAACTCAAAGGGGCTCTTATAAGACATAACAAAACACAGGATGGGCCAGGCCCATAATTGGAGCTTAATAAGCATTGGAGCCCTTTTACTTTTCCTTTTGTCCAGAAAGCTTTCTTTCCCACCAGCTCCCTTAACTATGTCAACAAATAATTGGAGGACATACTATGTGCCAAACCTTGGGGATAAAGCAGTGAACAAGATTGACAAGATACCTGCCCTCATGGAGCTGGTGTTCTAGGTAAGAGACAGACAATGAATAATTTTAAATAAGGTGAGCTATGGAGAACATAAAACAGGGTTAAGAGATAGAAGGAGGGGGGGCTACTTTACCCAGGAGTGCTAGAAAGGCCACTCGGGTGATATTTAAGCTAAATGCTGAATGGGAAGAAGGAGTCAGCCATTTGATGATATCCAGAAAAAGCATCTGGAGGAGGGAACAGAAAGTGCAGAGGCCCTTCAGCAGGAATGAGGAGCACGGCAGATTCAGGAGAAAGGAGCAGAGGGAGATGAAATCAGGAAGGGGGGCCTTTCTCAAAAGCCAGGAAAAGGCACCTGCATTTTATTCTAAGTGTCCCAGGAAGCCAATGGAGATGTTAAGCATGGGAGTCATGAGATCTGAGAAGTGTTTTAAAAGGGGGAGAGAGGCTAGTGCAGAAATACAGGTAGGATATGATGGTGGCTTGTTTCAGCTTGAGTATTTATTTCCCTGACACTCCCTCTACCCTTTCCTGTCACACCAGTCACATAGTATAATAATCTCCTCTCTCCCCCACCATCCTGGGGCTTCTCAAGGGCTGCATCTGCGTCTTTTATTTCTTGTCTCCAGCCACTGCATATGCCTGGCCCAGCTGGATATTCCCTTATGGTGCCGCTTCCTGAGAGTCCCTAATGGAACCAGGAGGCAAGCGGGACCCCACGGCCAGGAAAGGGGGACCAGGAGAGGGGGCCATTGGCTGTCAGAGCCAGTGCCTGGGTGTGTTTAGGAGCAGAGGCCCTGTTCCCTTCCTCTCTGGGAAACAGTTATGCTCAAAGACCCTTGGTGGCTCACAGACACCTTGAGAAGCCGAAGAAAACTCCAGGTGCGCTCCCCAGGCAAGTGTCCAGGTTCACCAAAGCTTGTGGGTAATTTTAGGGGGAATCAAAGACCCCTTAAACCCATTCCCCAATCTGCCTCATTAGTTCGTTTCTCAAACATTCACCGAGCTCGTGCTCTGCTCCTGGCCCAGGCTCGGTGCTGGGGACCCAAAGAGAAGGCTCAGTTCCAGTGTGGGGAGTGGTGGTGAGCTGAGGGGGAAGGACTGGAAGGCCACTAACACAGGCAGTGGTTAATAATAGTACTCCTGTGTTGAGCTCTTACCCACTTAGACTCCTGTGCTAAGCTTAGCTGCTTGTCCTCGATTTTATCCACCCCTCCCCACACAAGCTGGTGTGGGTATACCCATTTCATAGGGGAAGAAAGCAAGGTTCAGAGAGGCTGAGCAACTCGCCCAAGGTCACACAGGCTGCAAATGGCCATACTAGGGTCTGTGAAACCCGCATTGGCTCATTTTACACAGGGGGTCCGAAAAGCTTTGCAGAGGAGGAGACAGCAGAGTTGGGCCTTCAGCGATAAGCATCTACCATCTACTCACCACCCGCAATCCAAGAGATGTAGTCACCTCCGGATGAGAAGGGGTCTGCACAGTCCTGGTTTCCTGCTGCTGAAGAGATTTTTTGTGTGTGTGGGGGGGTGTTCTCCCTCCCTCAGGGACTGGGAAGAGGCCGGCCTGGGGGCAGGGCGAGGGCCGCCGCAGGGCAGCCTCCAGGAGCTGGTCCATCTCAGGTTACCTCTCCTTTTCCTCCATCTCCTCTCCCCTGGCTCCGCGCCTTCCCGCAGTGTCCTGGGTGGGGGGTGCACGCTGGTGCAGGCCCTGCCGCTCGCATCTGAGAGGGGGGCTGCAGGCCATGCTCCCTGCCTGGGTCCCGCTATCACCCCCGCCCTAGTCCAGCTCCTCACCTGGGCGCCGAGCTGGCAGCCCCCGCGTTCACCTTGCGCGCGTCCCTGAAGCCGCTTGCCGCGCCGCATCCTCCGAGATGCTCAGACTTGGCTAACAGAGCCCGGCGCTGCCGATGGCGGAGCCCGCCCACAGGAGCGCCATGCCCGCTTAACCCTTTCCCCTTAGGGGTGGATTCTTCTCCCAGTCCTGACCACCCCTCTCTGAGAGATTCTCAGGGCTAAGAAGGGAACTGAGGTCACCTCCGAGGGATGTAGAAATCACTTCCGCAGCATCCCCGAAAACGGGGCAGCCAATCTCTGTTTGCATACCTCCTGGGATGGGGAGCTCACTTCCTTAATGTCTCTAGACCTATATCCTTATAGGGCTACATACATACTACATACGGACCTACAGGTAAATCCTACCTACAGCTCGATGTGTATCCTTCAGCTTTTTCAAGGCACAGCCATATATACTTTTTAAATAGAAAAGAGATCATACTGTACATGTCGTTCTGTAACTTGCCTTTTTCCCCTTCACTTTGCAATATATCCTGGCACATTTTCCATGTACATTTCTACAGATCCATCTCATTTCTTGTATTCAGTGTTGAGAACTGCAGCATATGATCAGCCTGTCATTTTTATTTATCTGGTTCGTGAGGTTGGACATGTAGATTGTTTCTAGCCTTTTGCTAGCAGGAATAATGAGGCAGGGACATGCTCGCATAGACATCTTTGTACACATGCACTAGTGTACCTATCAGATCATTTCCTCCCTGAGGCATGGTTAGGTCAGTGGGTCTGCACATCTTCAGGTCTGTCTGTCAGAATGCTCCCGGTCCCGCTTTGAAGACAGCTCCTGATGGACTAAGTCTCCACCATTAGGTTCAACCCATTAAGAGGAATCCACACAAGGAATACATGTGGTCATTAAGTATGATGTAGAATCTTTAATGGCATGGAGACATGTCCAGAGTAGATTGTTGTTTATTTATTTAAATTTCAGTCATTTGAATTATAAAAGTAATATGTGCTGATTGTCCCAATTCAAGCAACATAGAAATGTTCAAAGAACACATGAACTGTCTTATCCTTGGTCTCTCCAACTCTGCCCCCCAGATATACCCATTGTTAACACCATTCTGTTTTCTTTGCATCATATAAAATAAATATGTGCATGCATTTCTACAAAAATGGGATCATACTATGCCTATTATTCTATAACTTTGTTTTGCCTTGAGCAGATATATGTTGGAAACATTTCGAAGGCGATACATACTAGCTCCACCCTTTCTTTCAATTAGCTGCACAGTATTGTATGATGTGGATGTACCGTTAGTTTCGCAAACATTCCCAGTATTCCCCTACTGATAAGTAATCAGGTGGTTGACAGCTTTTTTTTTTTTCTCCTAGAAACAATGCTGCAGTAAGCATCCTTACATGCTAATATATACATCATTAATTCTGATACTCCAAATTCTCTCAGATAAGTATTTGTATGATCCCATTTTTGTTAATATCTGTCAATCAGTCAATCAATCATCTATCCTATCCCTAAATATTAGAAGGTAAATAGTGGGTGATGCGATTTTTATCTAATTTTGCTTTTCTGTTTACCAATGTTTAATACAATCATGTATTTCTTTTGTGATCAGAGATAAGAAGGATAAATATCATTTTAAAAAGAAAGAAAGATCCTTCCTAGGTTTGAGCCGAAATCTCTCTCCCAGTGTTTTCCTACCTGCGTCTCTCACAGAAGAGCAATACTCACCCATTAGTTGTGTCTGACATGTTGCAGTTTGAAGGGTGTTCAGTCCCTAGTAGCTGATAAACGGTGGAGACTGAATCCAGCTTTTCTGACTCTGGGAGAGGGTTCAGGCTTTCCCCATTTCACCATATCATCTGACCAGCTTTACTGTTTTTCTTGTGGGGACCCCTTCAGGATTGTAAAGTCATTTCTCATTTCTCTAGAATTTTCTCCTTCCAGGCCAAACGCTCCCAGTTCTTTTAGTCTTTCCTCGAAGGACAGGGTTCTGGGATTTCACCATTGTGACATCTCTCCTCTGTTTCCTTTTTACCAGGTCAACGATGTCCTCTTTAAAGTATAACTCTTGGAACTGAACCCAGTTGAGAATAAAGCTTTCACCTCCCCTTTCCTAGATTCTACTCCTCTATTAATATGGCCTCACCCTAAAGTAATGTTTCTGGCAGCCACATCACTTTATTGCCCAGTATTGACTAGGTCTTCCGCATCTTGTTGTGTCCATTTGGTCTCTTGACCCTCACTGTAGGATGCTACATTTATTTGTTGTTTATTTTATCTTGTTAGATCTAACCAGTTGTTCTGATCTTGTGGGAAGTTATCTAGATCCTGATTCTATATGTAATAGATAATTGGCATTTTGGGGCATTGTCCAAGATCTCTCTTCCTGACAGTATCCTAATTTCCTTTGAGGGACCTCTGTCTTCTCCCCTGTGGGCAGTCTTGGTGGGAGGACAGTTCTAGGGGTGCACTACAGAAGCTGCGGGGTCCAGGTCCCTCTTCTCAGTGCCTCCTGTGAACTCTCTAATGAGTCTCCTTAGAGATGTCGAGATTCCCTGAGCAGGTTTGGAGCTGGCTTGGTTCCCTTCCTCAGTTTCCCCCAAGGAGGGCAGGGTGTGTGTGCGTGGACCACCCATTCATGCCCCTGCAGAGTCTCACTGCCTTGACAGTGCCCAACCCCCCAATCCACTCAGGATCCTTTCGCTGCTCCCTGGATACCTCTTTGGAGCCAGAAGCCCCAATCCCATTGTGTTTCCACACCATGGATTGGTAGGGCTTTTGAGATCACACACAAAGGCAAGGGATATTATGATCCCTTTGCCCAGAGGCCAAGATGAAAGCTGATCCAATGGAAAGAGGAGACTGACGGGGGGTGGAGGTGAATGTAAGTGGGGAGCATGGGGTGCCAGGTGTAGGTGGGGAGTATCCTGACTCTCAGAGGAGCTCCTAGCATCATCCTGGAGACTCTGGGACAGCAAGAATGGGCAGGGGATGATTCCAAGCTTCTGGGGGATGGTCAGTAGCTCTGTTTACCAAGTGCTTAGTCTGCCAGGAGCTGTGCTACACAGCGTACATGTATTATTCTTTTTAATTCCTGACAGCAACCCTATATATTATTATGCTCTCTATTTTACAGGCAGCAAGTCCAAGCTCAGAGAGGTGAAGTAATTTGTCCAAGGACACACAGCAAATAAGAAGCCAAACCATAAGAGCCAGTGATCTTAAGAGTGATGGCACCATCCTGCCCCTCTGGAGGCATCTCAGAGAGAGAAGGGAAGATGAAAAACCCAGGCCTTCCAGGTGGCTCCAACTGTGCTAGGAGTTTGAGTCTGAAAATAGGCCTCCAACTGGGATCTCTCGAAAGGACAGCAAACCACCAGCGTTGGGAGTTGTTGGGAGCTAACCTAGAGTACCTGGGAAGTTCCCAAGGAAAGGGAGAGAGAAGGAAAAGGCAAAGGTGAGTCACAGCAATGATGTCGGGTGCGGTGGGGCGTGGGCGAGATGCTGCCGCCTGGAGGACATTCTTTGTGTTCTGCCCGCTGTCCTATCTCTGAGGACAGGAACAATTATACCCTTTCACTCAACTGGCCAAATTAAGCCTCAAGGGTTCCTGCAGTCTTAACTCATTCCTTCTCAGTTTTTAGCCTCCGCGGATACCAACTAAATGAACCCAGTCTTTTCAAAAAACATATTTTTTTGTTGTTAATAAGTCTGATTATCCAGTACACACTTTAAAATCAACTGTTCCTTATTTCATTCCCTCTCACTCCCAATTCCCTTCAACTCTTTCTGATTATTCCTTCTGGTTTTTATATGTATTTTCTAAGCGTCAGATTTATACTGCTAATGTTAATTTGTTTTTTCAGTTTTAGATTCTACCAATTGACTACTACAAAGGAACGTGAAGATTTAGCTCTCATACTGCCTTCCACGTTTTTCTGCGCAGCCTTTGTTTATATCATAAGTCTGCATTTACAAGAATCACGAGACAAATTATTCAGGCTGAGTCAGGAGTGTACCGTGATTATAATTCCTTTGCTAGATGTTCTGTTTTTCCTGGGGTAAGTGTTGCTTGGTTTTTTACTTGCTTAATTTTCTACGCATCTATCACGAATTCATCTATCTATCGTTAATTCCCCTTAATCTTTCCTTGAAGCGGAAAAATAATCTAAAGATTTGGTTTCCCATCCAGATAAGAATACTTTCAAAAAGACTCACAGACTTCTGTAACAAATACGTGGTTTCTTCAACAAATAAACAGCTTGAAAAAAAGCAGGGGGAGGGGAAAATGTTATAAAAGAGACTTAAGAGACATAGCAGTCAAATGCCACATGTGGGCCTTGTTGGGATCCTCACCCAAACAAACCAACTGCACAGAGGCGTTTTAAAATACCTGGGGGTGGTCTGAACATTGGTTGGTCCTTAGCAGACTAAAGAATAAACATGTTTGGACTAGGTGAATAACGGCATAGTGGGTCATGTTTTAAAAATTCCTTATCTGTTAGAGCTACTTACTAAAATATTTATGTGTGAAATGATATCGTATCTAAGATTTACTTTTAAAACACTCCAGGCAAAAAAGCGGGTTTGGAAGATACATGAAATACTGGCAAACTGTTGAGAATTATTCGTTATCAGTGGAGGGAGATGGGTACGTCCTTATACTATCATCTCCACTCTTGTGTATGGTTGAAATTTTCCATAATAAGAACTTTTAAATGAAAAAGAAATTCACAAAGAAATGGAAGAAAGGAAAAGATTGCACAGGGTTGGCTGTGCATTTTGTGAGCTGGTTGCTCACAAAAATAAATTTAAATAAAACATTTTATGTATTGGGTACTAGCCCACTTTGGAGGGGCAGGGATACAGAACTCAGGTTTCTGAAGCCCACTGACCTTCCCTGGCTGCCCCAGAGCCCGGGAGATGGGGAGGTGGGACCAAGGTGAGAGCAGGGTCAGCAGGAGGGGTGGCAGGGCAGGGGGTTAAAGCACAGGAGAGGCTCAGGGACATGCTGGCAGACCCCTGACACCCCTCTGCACCCAGCAGTCGCAGATGTCTCCTCGATGCCCTCCTTCTGCAGCCTGGATCGTCTACAAGAGCCTCTCATAGCCATGACCATGAGAGATCTTGATGTCAGCTGCCAAGGGCTTATGATCCCCCTCTCCTACTTAACAGTGAGGTAATTCACATGACATAAAATTCACCTATTTAAGGTGTACTATTCAGTGGGTTTTATTATATTCACAAAGTTGTACAGCTATCATTACAATTTTATTTTTTATTTCATTTTTAAAATACATTTATTTATTTATTTATTTATTTTTGGCTGTTGGACCTGCGTTGCTGTGCGTGGGTTTTCTCTAGTTGTGGCGAGTGGGGGCTACTCTTTGTTGTGGGGCGAGGGCCTCTCATTGCAGTGGCTTCTCTTTGTTGCAGAGCACAGGCTCTAGGTGCGTGGGCTTCATTAGTTGTGGCACGCAGGCTCAGCAGTTGTGGCTCACAGGCTCTAGAGCACAGGCTCAGTAGTTGTGGTGCACGGGCTTAGTTGCTCCATGGCATGTGGGATCTTCCCTGACCAGGGCTTCAAGCCGTGTCCCCTGCATTGGCAGGCGGATTCTTAACCACTGCGCCACCAGGGAAGTCCCTATCACCACAACTTTAGAACATTTTCTTCTTTATTATATTTTTTATTATTGAAGTATAATTGATTTACAATGTTGTGTTAGTTTCATGTGTACAGCACAGTGATTCAGATATATATACACACACACACATATATATACACATATATTCTTTTTCAGATTCTTTTCCCTAACAGGTTATTATAAAGTATTGAGTATAGTTCCCTGTTCTACACAGTAGTTCCTCGTCAGTTATCTGTTTTGTATATAGTAGTGTGTATATATTAATCCCAAACTCCTAATTTATCCCCCACCCCTTTCCCCTTCGGTAACCATAAGCTTGTTTTCTATGTCTGTAGGTCTATTTCTGTTCTGTGAATAAGTTCATTTGTACCTTTTAAAATTTTTATTTATTCATTTTATTTATTTATTTATTTATGGCTGTGCCATGCAGCATGCGGGATCTTAGTTTCCCGACCAGGGATAGAACCCATGCCCTCCGTTGGGAGCACGGAATCTTAACCACTGGACCGCCAGGGAAGTCCCTACCATTTTTTTTTTAGATTGCACATATAAGTGATAGCATGTATTTGTCATTCTCTTATCTGGCTTACTTTACTTAGTACTGTATGATCATCTCTAGGTCCATCCATGTTGCTGCAAATGGCATTATTGCATTCTTTTTTCATGGCTGAGTAAGATTCCATTGTATATATATAACACATCTTTCTTATCCATTCATGTCGACGGACATTTAGGTTGCTTCCATGTCTTGGCTATTGTAAATAGTGCTGCAGTGAACATTGGGGTACATGTATTTTTTGTGAATTATAGTTTTTTCCGGGTATATACCCAGGAGTGTGATTGCAGGATCATATGGTGATTCTATTTTTAGTTTTTTAAGGAACCTCCATAATGTTCTCCACGGTGGTTATACCAATTTACATTCCCACCAGAACATTTTCATCACCCCCAAAAGAAACCTGTACCCATTAGCAATCACTCCCCATTTTCCTCCTCGCAAGCCCTGGCAACCACTAATCTATCTTTTGGCCCTATGGATTTGCCCATTCTGGACATTTCATAAAAAATAGGATCGTATATGTGATCTTTTGTGATTGTCTTCATTTAGTTCCACACTTCATCGCATCATAGGTTGTCAGAACTTCATTCTTTTTATTACTGAATGATATTCCATTGTATGGATATACTGTATTTTATATATGCATTCATCGGTTGATGGACATCTGGGTTGTTTCCACTTTTTGGCTATTGTGAATAATGCTGCTGTGAGCGATGGTGTACAAGTTTTTGTGTGGACATACGTTCTCATTTCTCTTGGGATATCTGTCTAGGAGTGGATCATACGGAAACTTTGTTTAAGCTTTTGAGGAACTGCCAGACTGTTTTCCAAAGTGGCTGCAGATCTCCTTTTGGCAGATGGGGAGACTGAGGCCCAGAGAGGGGAAGTGTCTTATGCAAAGCCACACACTGAATCAGAGCAAGAAAGGAGGAGCTAATCATCTAAATGGCCTCAACTCCACCCCACTATGACCTCACTACCGTCTCACTCTCCACTTCTACCCCATCCACTCCTTTCCCTGCCCAGCAGCAAATCCTTTCCCATCAGTCCCTCCGCAAGGCTCCTGAAGCCACATCAAGATCAAGTTCGTGTCTGAGGGGTGACTTACAGGCTCTCTGCCATCTGGGCTTGCCTTTGCTTCATCACGTTTTTTTTTGTTTTTTTTTTTTAACTGCAGCTTTATAGAGATATAATTCAAATGCCTTACTATTCATTTAAAGTAACCCGGCGCTCATTACATCTTTTTATTCTCTACACTTCAGGGTCACCCAAGTCTTCTTTCGGTTTCGTGAAAACACCACCACCTCAGCTCTTGGGACCTTGCATACACTGTTCCATCTGCCTGGGATAATCTTCCCTTATATCTTCCCCTGGCTCTGTATCTAATTCCTTGTAATCCTTCACATCTTGAGATGATACTTTGCTGGGCCTCCCAGGTTGGATGACTTGCAGGACATTCCCACAGCCTCCCTCGGATTATCCCTGTCACGACGTGTGACAGTTTTCTGAGCCCTTAAGGTCTGGAGCGTGGCTTGCTCGTGTGCACAGTTTTGGGCAGATGGTCAATGAATGTCTTGTTTAGTGAACAGGAAAATCTGAAAATATCTAGCATGGCATGGGGCACGTTGTAGAAATCCAGTAAATATTTGCAGTCTTCATGGCCTACTAAGATAGGGCAGTACCTCCTTTGGGAAACATTCCAGGTTATTAAAGGGTAAAACATGATTGTTTTTTCTTTCCTGGTACCCCTGCCACCTTCCTCTGGCAGCAACATCCCTATTTTCCTTTAGGGAATCATCCTTATCCCATTTTCATTCCTTATAGTTTAGGTAGGGCTAAGCATTTCCTGGAATGTGTACATGACCCAAATCAAGTAGCTTGACTTTTATTGGAATTTTAAGGGGTGCTTTTCACTGGGGTTACTAAGCTGGTGTCTCCATGAGAAGACAAACTACCTGATTGTAGAAAAAGGCAGACCTGAGAAAGCAACCAAGTCTTGATGATATCAGTGAGGCCCTGGCTACAGTGAAGACACTGACCACTGAACATTTTAGTTACTGAACCAACTTACATTCCTTTAAAAAAAATTGCTTAAGCCAGATTGAGTTCTGTTTCTATCACTTGCAGCTGCAGTATTCTTCACAGTTAGTAATCCCGCGTGTCTCACACATACACCCATGCCCATCACACTCCTTACAGACCAAACAGAGGAACCACACTGACTTTTGCCTCTAAGTGCAGGTTTACCTGCTGTCCTCAAATCTAAGTCATCATTATTTTTCTGAGCTGTGTCGTGCAACTGTCAATGTTTAGCCTTCCACGCAAGGTGCCTTCCATACCGCGATCAGTAAGTGGACATTTCAGGTTGTCCCAAATGGTTTCAGGTTCTAAGTCCAGGTTGGGGGAAAAGGTAGAACGCTCATCTAGCAGTCTGACCCAAATTAAACTCCAAGAAGCACACGTGATAAGGACTGTTCCCTGAACTTGTGAGCTGGTTCTGGGAAGAGCCTGCTAAAACAAACTTGGCTTTATTCCTTTGACTTGCTGGTACCAAGGAAATGTGCACTTACCACTGTGATGGGTCAGAAAAGTCTCACACATTTTACCCTCCTAACTTTGCTACAGGGAAAGGGACAAACTGTGTGTGGATCAAGAGGCAGACTGAAATGCTCTGAGGATGCCTTGTAGGAAAGAGGCTGACATCACTCAATCACCAGTTACTGTTCCCATTCCTGCCCTACCTGGACCTTTTGGTATATACCATACAACTCCCCCCAACTTGTCAGGGAGCAGTGAATTGTAGACATTTTAATCTGAAGGTCTTTGCTGGTTCTGTTCCCTTTGCTTGGGATGCCCTTCTACACTGCAGAACTCTTTCAAGGCCCAGGTCAAAGGTTAGCTCTCCTCGGAACCCTTGCTCCTTTAGTATTTTATTTTAGCAGCTCTTTTAAATATTAGCATTTCTTACCTTGGGTCAGTGGGTCACTATGAATAGGCTTTGGAAGGTCTATTAATGCTCCTGGGGTTACCCGAGAGGTCTGTGTGTCTGTGCCCATGTGTGTTACTCAGGAGGGGAGGGTCAGAACTTCCATCAGAGTCTCCAAGAGGTCCTGTGACCCAGTGAACGATTAAGAGCCACCAATTTCTTATGTGTCTCTCTTATGAGTTCCTGAGGGCAAGAGTTACATCTTTTTCCATCTTAGACTCTCCAGCACTGGTCCATGATAGACACTCATAATTGCTGGCAGAAGGCTCTTAGTGACCCACAGAGGCAACATTTTTACAGGCAAAGGAAAGAAAACAGAATGGTTTAATTTGTAGAGTTGAGTTGTTTGTTTTTGATTACAGCATTCAGCATGTAAATTACATTCACCTCTTGGTACAGAAATGGCCCTCTGCCACTTCCCTGGGACAGTTAATCCAGGCAGAATTATTCCTGGGCAACCCTTACCTATGTGTCTGCCAGCAATCACCCTCTCTCCTTTTTTTTTTTTTTTTTTAATTTAAAAAATTTGTTTTCCTCTCTCCCTTCTTACAATCATATGTAAGCTCTCTCTCATCCAGAATAACTCGGACGTGGGGTCTTTCGTTCAACTGAGTAGCCATATACAGTACAGCACCACTGATTTGTCAACGGATTTGATATATTCTGAACTCCAGATCAAGACCTTGCATTACTTAACCGTTGAAGTCTTTGAGGATCCCAAAGGCACTTGAGAATCTGGCAGTGTCTCAGGGTCACCAATTTTCACTGGACAGTATTAAGACAGAGAGAAGGTTTGCTAAGTCTGTCCTGGCCCTGGGTATTCACTCTGAAAAGAGTTTGTTTGAATAAGTTTGTTTGAATAACATATTGGCTCTTCATGTCATTCTGCAGGTGCAAAATGAACAACACAGAGAGTTTCATTTTGCTCATCCATTGGTCCTAAATTTTCGGTAATGAAAATGTATTATTTGTGTAAGGGAAGTTATAAAAATACTAACAAAAAATTAAAGGTAAAACGCGGGGTGTTTGGATCCCAAGAAAACAGGAGTTTACTATGGTTTAGAAGTCAGAGTGACTGTACATAATAATTAGGTTTAATCGACAATACTTTTTCTGAAATTCCTGAATTTTTGCTAAGTTTTATATATCATCACTAGCTTGAGTTTCCCCCCTCTCTTACTTTTATTACTAGAGTCACCAAAAGGAAAATTTTAAATATTTCAAAACTAGTTGTTTCTGGGCAAGTCACGCAGCACACACTCCTCATGTCTCTTCTGGTTTCAGACATAAAGGGGAACCCAGCTCAGACAAGAACAATCCTTGCTGCACACCCGCCAGCTCACGCATCCCCCTTTTTATTCCAAGAGGCTCCAGCTCAAACAAAAGTTACAAGGTTAAGCGCTACTCCGAGTTCCTGACACAGCTGACCCCCGCTTGGTCTTCAAAAAATAGAGGTCTGTAATTCCTTTTTGAACATGCCTTCGAAGTGGAGGTCTTTGGCCATGAGCTCCTCTTCGACATCATCTAGTGCCCACTGGTGATCCGTCAGCTCCAAAGCTTCCCACTCTGTCTGCAGAGGAAGAGAACGTGGGGGCAGGGAGAGAAGGGCTGTTATAAGAGCAGCGCTGACCTGCTTGGGCCAGGAGCTGGGTTCAGCTATGGACATGTGAAGCTCACTCAATCCTATGAGGTAGGTGCTGCTCTCCCCTTACCCACCCCCGCCCCCAAGTTACAGACTAGGAGACTAGGCTAAGAAAGAAAGGATTTGTTCAAAGTCATTGGCGCTGGCAACTAATTACATTTCTCAAGTATTCTATTAATGCTGACTACTTTCGCCTTTAGTAGGTTTTTAAAAAAGGTTGTGTGAAACTTCATGTGCAATACAAATGCTAGCTCATGGGTGTGGGTTTTAAATACATAATTCAGGCCGTCAAGTTCACCCCTCTAACGCGTGCAGTTTAGTGGTTTGTAGTAAATTCACAAAGATGTGCAACCATCATCACTACCTAATTCCAGAACACTTTCGTCACCGCAAAAACAACTCCATACCAAACAGCAAACACTCCCCACTATCCCCTCCCTCAAACCCTGGCAACTACTACTTTACTTTCTGTATCTTTTTTTTTTTTTTTTTGGCTTTGTTGGGACTTCGTTGCTGCGCGGGCTTTCTGTAGTTGCGGCGAGCGGGGGCTACTCTTCCTTGCAGTGCGTGGGCTTCTCATTGCAGTTGCTTCTCTTGCTGCGGAGCACGGGCTCTAGGCATGTGGGCTTCAGTAGTTGTGGCTCATGGGCTTGGTTGCTCCGCAGCATGTGGGATCTTCCCAGACCAGGGATCAAACCCTTGTCCCCTGCATTGGCAGGCGGATTCTTAACCACTGCACCATCCGGGAAGTCCCTGAACATTCTTGTACTAAGTTTTTGTGTGAATATGTGTTTTCAGTTCTCTTGGGTACTTAGCTAAGAGTAGAACTGCTGGGTCATATATGGTAACTATGTTTAACTCTTTGAGGAAAGGCTAAAAACTGTGTTCCGAAGTGGCTGCACAATCCAGCAGGTATGAGGGTTCCAGTTTCTTTGCATCTTTGTCAACGCTCATTATCCATCTTTGTATCTCATTGTGGTTTTTTTTCTTTTTTCTTTTTTTTGCAGTACGTGGGCCTCTCACTGTTGTGGCCTCTCACGTAGCAGAGCACAGCCTCTGCAGGCTCAGTGGCCATGGCTCATGGGCCTAGCCGCTCTGCAGCACGTAGGATCTTCCCAGACCAGGGCACGAACCTGTGTCCCCTGTATCGGCAGGTGGACTCTCAACCACTGTGCCACCAGGGAAGCCCACAGTCTTCATTTTGACAAAGTTCCACTTATCTATTTTTCCTTTTGCTGCTAATGCTTTTGATGTCATATCTAAGAAACCACTGCCTAATCCAAGGTCACAAACATTTACACCTACGTTTTCTTTTAAGAGCTTTATAATTTTAGTTCTTTAAGTCTTTGACCCATTTAAAAACTTTTATTCAAAAAAAATTTTTTTTATTGTGTTAAAATATATATACAATACAAAATTTGCCACTTTTAGCCACTGTTAAGTATACAATTTAGTGGCATTTATTAGGTTCACAATGCTGTGCAACCATCACCACTATCTATTTCCAAACTTTTCATCCCCTGAAACAGAGACTCTGTACCCAGTAAGCAATAAGAATCTTTTCTCCCCCACTGAATTGTCTTGGCACCTTTGTCAAAAATCATTTGATCTAAATGTATGGATTTATTTCTGAACTCTCAATTCTATTCTGTTGATCTGGATGTCTGTCCATATGCCAATCCCACACAGTCTTGATTACTGTAGCTCAGAAGTAGGTTTTCAGATCAGGAAGTGTGTGTCTTCCAACGTTGTTATTATTCAACATTGTTTTGCCTGTTCTGGGGCCCTTTCATCTCCATATGAACTTCTGGATCAGACTGCCAATTTCTGCAAGAAAGGTTGGTGCAATTTTGATAGGGATTATGTTGAATCTGTAGATCAACAGATCTAGGGCTATTGCCATCTTGATAATATTAAGTCAAGATAATATGTACATGGATATATTTCCATTTATTTAGGTCTTCTTTAGTTTCTTTCAGCAGTATTTTACAATTAACAGTGTACAAGTCTTGTGTGTTTTAAATTTCTTCTTATTTTATTCTTTTTGATACTATTGTAAGTGGAATTGGGTTTTTAAAATTTTTTTTTATTTGAAGTATAGTTGATTTACAGATGTCGTACCAATCTCTGCTATACAGAAAAGTGAATCAGTTATACGCATATAGACATTATTTTTTTACATTCTTTTCCATTATGGTTTGGAACTGTTTTCTTAATTTCAATTTTTCAGATTCTTTATTACCAGTGTGTAGAACAACGACTGCTTTCTGAATATTGATCTTGTATCCTAAAACCTTGCTGAACTTATTACATGTAATAGTTTTTTTGTGGATTCCTTATGATATTCTATATACGAGACCATGTTATTTGCAAACAAAGATAGTTTTACTTCTTCCTTTCTAATCTAGATGCCTTTTCTTTCTTTTTCTTGCCTAACTGTCCAGGCTAGAACATCTAGTACAATGTTGAATAGAAGTGGTGAGAGTGGACATCCTTGTCTTGTTCCTAACCCTAGGGGAAAAGCTTTCAGTATGAGTATGGATGTTAGCTGTGGGTCTTTCATAGATATCTTGCATCAGGATGAGCAAATTCTCCTCTATTTCTAGTTTTTATCATGAAAAATTAGTGAGAGTTTGCTGTACAAAAATTATATTGGATTTTACAAATTCCAGAATCATTTCATGAAAGGCTGTAAGTAATTTAGATTTTTTTTTTTTTTTTTTTTGGCTGTGCCGTGTGGCCTGTGGGATGTTAGTTCCTTGGCCAGGGACTGAGCCCAGGCCCTCAGCAGTCAGAGCACGGAGTTCTAATCACTGGACCGCCAAGGAATTCCCAATTTAGATTTTACTGAATGAAATTTATATCATGGTCCAAAAAAGTTCAAAATATTCCAAATGTTTAGCTGGTACCTCTGATTGGGCTGTTTTTATAACTTTATTTACAGTGTGGATTAAATAGGGTGAGCATTTAAAAACCAGTAAAAGTACCAAGAATCTCTAATTTACTTAACAGATGATTCTGTCTCTGGAATAAGAGACATGTAAATGGAAATACATTTTTGCTAAATTTAAAGGATGGAACCATACATACTACACTCACTTCAGGAAATTTTTTTTTTTTTTTTTTTTTTTTTTTTGCAGTACGCAGGCCTCTCACTGTTGTGGTCTCTCCCGTTGCGGAGCACAGGCTCTGGACACGCAGGCTCAGCGGCCATGGCTCACAGGCCCAGCCGCTCCGCGGCATGTGGGATCTTTCCAGACCGGGCACAAACCCGTGTCCCCTGCATTGGCAGGTGGACTCTCAACCACTGCACCACCAGGGAAGCCCAGGAAATTCATCTTTAAAGGTAACTCTGGTAACACCTTTCCGAGCTTCAGTGAAGCTCGGAGGAGAAGTGAGTGTACCTTAAAAGCTTTGTTGGTGTCTGCAGGCATGGCCATGGCTGCTCCAGTCATCTGTTCCTGCATCATCCGTGATTGGTCAGCAGCTGCAGCGTAAGACACATCCGCATGAGTGCCAGGGCGCAGAAAGCACCCAGGACCCTCGGAGAAGGATGGTCCTTACACAGCACTTACAGATGCTTGGTAGTGGCCCTAGTGGGCCAGTTCACTGGCCCTGTCACGCACTATGTGAAAGCACTTTACCTCTTCTGAAAAATGGACATGATAATAGCAGGAGACGGAAGATAACTAAAGGAAGTGCTAAACTTTATTTCAAATTTAAGTAACACTAACAACAGCCATCAGTTACTGAGCAACTCCTACATGCCAGGTACTTCACTAAGTACTTTATGTATCTACCTCATCTACTCCTAACAACAAACCCAGAAGTCAATTATTAAGATAGGCAAACAGAGGATTGGAGTGGGTAAGTAACTTGCCCAAGGTCCCAGCTATTAAGTAAGAGAGCCAGGATTGATACCAGCAGGAACTCTAGGCAATGAGTAAACTGATCAAACCCGGCCTTCTTTCAGCTTCAGGTTTACAGGCTTGTATTGCTGGTGCTGGATCCCTCACAGGAGGGCATCAGACTCTGGGCAACTAAATACTGTCCCCATGATTACCAAGGAGAATTCAGGTCTTCAGTCTGACCCTGGGGTTTTTAAGACTCAGAATACCTCAGAAACTTATGAATGCGTTTAAGGAATGAAGCACTGTATCTGGCTGTGCTCACAAACAGCACAGCCTACGTGATCATTCTGGCCCTGGCATGACTGACTCATCTACTGAAGTATTTGCTTCTTACCATTATCTTGGCCCAAAATCAGAGAGTAAATGCTTCGAAGCCCAAAGACATTGAGGAAATACCAGGATGCAGAACTCACCCTAGGAAGCAAAAGTGAAACAATGTAGGTAAGTTATTTCAGAATTCATGTAGTTCACACACTTTTCTACCAACCAGAGTTGTTCAGAGTAGGTAAAGGGATCACCTGGGGCAGGCTGTAGTCATCCAAAGCACAACCAAAGAAGAAGCACAAGTTGTGAAGGCCACGTTACAAATAGTTATAGCTCTCTGCATGCGAAAAGCTGAGCACTGGATTTGGACAGACTTTGGGGTCAAATCTCAATTCCTCCACTCACTTCACAGAGCTGCCATGAGGACAGAATAAGGTAATATATGGAGGCAAACTGCTCCTTCCGGCTCTGTGATAAATTCTTTGGCATTCAGTAGCAGGAACTGAACTCACAACTCGTGTGCTTCATTTTATCAGGGAATGCAAGCTTTGTTTAATTTAATTTTTCCTTCATACATAATGGATTTTCAAACCATTTATTATTTGTAATCATAAAAACAACACACACTTGTTATATATAATAAATGTAAACAATACTTAAGTACATAAAATATAAATAGAAAGAGGCCTCCTGTCCTGAATTCCATTCTCTAGAAGGAATCACGAGTGTTGGTGGGCTTCATACCGAAGACTGTAGCAACTGGGAAAGCCATTCCAAGTTTTGAACTATTATCATCAAAGCTCTCCTTAGCTTAGGTTTCCCACCTTACCCCAATAAAGTTAATATGCTCGCATATAATAAAAACTAAAGAGTATAAGAAATGATACAGAGATGGAAAGAACCCACACTTCATTCCAATACTTGGGTCACACCTATCTGTACATAATGTTGCAGGTTGGTAAGCTAGTTTATATCCGGTTCTAGGCTCCTTTGTCCATGCGAGTATGTCAGATGCTGAGAAAAGACAAAAAAGCTTTTCTCCAGCCCATGAAGTTTTTGTTTAGCCCACATGAGACTGGAAGGTCAAGGTTTAATAGAGTCATGCTACTCATATTAAGTATAGCTTTTCTCCTCTGGGGGAAGGGTGCATAGCCAAGACTCTCCCAGCACCGGGTCTATCCTGTCCCTCCCAAAAAACCAGAGACTGCTCTGCTCCAACCAGGGAGTGAATCAAGATCAGCACTGGTTACCCGTTTCCCATTCGCCTCCTCCTCCTACTGTTTGGCTTCCTTTAGATGCTAGTCTTTGGGAAGCCATAGACAAAATAATCTGGAGAGACCACATGAAGAAGCACTGCTGCATTCCAGAGGCTGTAGCAGTGTTCTAAGAGCTCTTAGATTTTGGGTTTTATTACTCTGGCTATAAAAAACAGAATGGTAAGACACGAGTGTTGGATTTGGACAGGTTTGTGGTCAAATCTCAATGTCTCCAATTCATAGGGTTTCCATGTATTATAAAATAATGTATGGAAAATCCTTAGAACAGTGACTGGTACCAATGAAAAGGATTAATGTTGTTATTAGCAGTAATGTATTTTGGAAAAAAGAATACCAACATCCACTTCTATAAGCTCCAGGGTATGTATTGCTAAAAAGTCTGCCTTGGCCAGAGTTCCTGGCTTTATCTTTTAAATTTCTTGGGGTGGACACATCTGCTCTTGGACTCCTAAGCCCCACGATGCTAGGGAAAAAGAGGCAGATACAGGGCTTCCCTGGTGGTGCAGTGGTTAAGAATCTGCCTGCCAATGCAGGGGACACGGGTTTGAGCCCTGGTCCAGGAAGATCCCACATGCCGCGGAGCAATGGAGCCCATGTATCACAACTACTGAGCCTGTCCTCTAGAGCCCGCAAGCCACAGCTACTGAGCCCATGTGCCACAACTACGGAAGCCTGCGCACCTAGAGCCCGTGCTCCGTAACAAGAGAAGCCATCGCAATGAGAAGGCCGCGCACTGCAATGAAGAGTAGCCCCCGCTCGCCACAACTAGAGAAAGCCCGTGTGCAGCAACGAAGACTCAACGCAGCCAAAAATAAAATTAATTAATTAAAGAGGCTGATACATTCTCTCCTTTTGCAAGACTCATGTAAAAGTTGCCATAATCCACCTGTGGCATTGAGTGGAGTTTCAATGAGAAAAACTCCAAAAACCCGTTCCAGTGAAGCAGGCAAACTGGAAATCCTATTCAAGAGATCCCTGTTTTAGATTTTGGTTGGTGTTTTTATTAAATAGAAGAAAGTCCTTACCAGGAGGCATCTAATGTGAGTAGTTCAATTCCTTGCTGTAGCATAGGCTTAAAACGGAGGGTCAGTGGAAATGGGACCTTGGCTGCAGAGAAGAAAGAAAAAATTCAGAATCACTCCCAGCTTCCTTTGTAGAACAGTTTAAGTGTGACGCACATATTCTTTCCCTGAGGAGGTGGGAAATCTGTACCATAAAGTGTTTAGAAAATGATTTCCACAAGGAGATGTGTGTCACCTCCTGAAGAATTAACAGTCAAATGTCACTCTGCTCTAGTTCCTTGAACAACACCAGCTTCTCTAGTGCTTAAGAAGCAGGGGCTCAAACTGAGCTGTGTCCCAAAATCTGGAAAAGAAACTTGCACTGATCTGTTAAGCCCAAAGTGGAATACATACACACAAAGAACTACATTACTGAGAAACCTAGTTCATTTAAATCAAAGCCGCTTACAAACAAGTTGACCAACAACTCACCCCAACACCTAGAAAATGAAGTGAAGACAGAAATAGGCTTCCCTTTCCCTACTCACTAGAATACCAAACTAGTTTCGGATATAAACTAGCAAGCCACTTGTTCTATTAGTAAAAAAGCAACCACATCATGAACTTATGATCATTTTGGGATAAGAGCCGTAAAATCAGATCATATTAAATTTTTTTGTTCAAAGACTTATCAGTTTCCACTAGAGAACACAGGACCCATGATAGTAGTGTCTCAGCAGCCCTTGGATTTCTGAATAGGGTCATGGGAAAGGATCACAGATGAAGTAAACCTGAAGTCTTCTGGGTCTGTAACTTACTTGTGACAAAGCCTGAAAATGTCATGTTGATCCATCCACCAATAAGAATCATAGGGAGGACATTTGTGACATTGCCCTTCATCATGTCTGTGAGCATAGTGGGATCTAAGAAAAACACAAGAAACCAATACCTGTTACCACTGTTGGCAGGGACTTACTCCTATTTTTGTAAGTTTTAAATTTATTTGATAATTAAAGTAATACAAGCTCATTGTAAAAAATTCAAACGACATAGAAACACAGCATGGAGACAGTTCCTCTGAGCCTACTCTCTGAACATTTTTAGCTGTTTGTTTTATCTCCTTCCATCTTTATATATCTATAAAAACATACATATGCAATTATACATGAATATACACACAATAGTTTCTCTCTCTCTCTCTCTCTATATATATATATACATATAAAGGGCTACTATGCTTACTATTCTGCTACTTTTTTTGTTTGTTTTGTTTTTTGACCATGTTGGGTCTTCGTTGCTGCGCGCGGGCTTTCTCTAGTTGTGGCAAGTGGGGGCTACTCTTTGTTGTTGTGCGTGGGCTTCTCATTGCAGTGGCTTCTCTAGTTGTGGAGCACGGGCTCTAGGTGCGTGGGCTTCAGTAGTTGTGGCACATGGGCAGTAGTTTTTTTTTTTTTACTTAATTAATTAATTTATTATTTATTTTTGGCTGCATTGGGTCTTCGTTGCTGCCCTCAGGCTTTCTCTACTTGTGGCGAGCGGGAGCTACTCTTCGTTGCGGTGTGCGTGCTTCTCATTGCAGTGGCTTCTCTTGTTGCAAAGCATGGGCTCTAGGCGCACGGGCTTCAGTAGTTGTGGAACACGTGCTCAGTAGTTGTGGCTCGTGGGCTGTAAAGCACAGGCTCAGTAGATGCGGCACATGGGCCTAGTTGCTCCACGGCATGTGGGATCTTCCTGGACCAGGGCTCGAACCCGTGTCCCCTGCACTGGCAGGTGGATTCCCAAGAAGTGCGCCACCAGGGAAGTCCCTATTCTGCTTCTTAATTTTAAAAAGTTAACATATTGTGAATGGTGTTTCCACATTGGTATAATATCTCTCATTATTTTTAATGTCTGCATGGGAGTCCACCGTGTGGTCACTCATCACTTCTGGGTAGGCCTATAGATTGTTTTTTGTTTGTTTGTTTGGTTTTTTGGCCAGTAAACAGTGTCACCAACAACTTCCTTGTACATAAATCTGCATGTTTATTTAACTGTTTCTGTAAGAGAAACTCTTAGAAGAATTTCTGGGCCAAGGGATTTGACCATTTAAAACTGACTTTCAACAACAGTGAGAGGGCCTAACATCCCATGACCTTGACAATAGCAGTTTTGGTCAAGCTCTTCAATCTTTGCCAGTTTAATGGGCTAAAAACGACGTCTTGTTTTAATTTGCATTCCACTGATTTTAGTGATGTCAAGTATCTTTTCATATACTTATTGGTCTTTTTTTTCTTGTACGTTTTCTAAAAGACTTATTAAAATCAATTCCAGTATCTTTTGTCTAGGTTTAAAATAACTGGTTATCTCACCTAAAGAAATAGGTACTGAAATGAGTGGATAGGCAACACTGAATAATAAGTTATTTTGTTTTACCTTAAAGATGTTGTATTTTTCACATGACTGGGATCAGAGAAAGTAAGAAATCTGTTAGAGGAAAAACTGTAGGACGGGCCAAGCAATCATGTCTGACAAAGAAATGGATGGTCTAGGGAACAGTCAGGCAGAATCTGGAGGTCATCTGTCAGCAGTAGGATCCAGGCACTGGATGGGACCCGGGACTGGAATGCTTTCCAGCTGTGCTTCTCAGAGCCCCGGGTCCTGAGGAACAGTGGCACGAACCCGTGTCCCCTGCATCGGCAGGCGGACTCTCAACCACTGCGCCACCAGGGAAGCCCTGAGAGCTCTTTTTTTAATCCACTTTATACACTGGGGTTCCCTGAAGATTTATTGGAAAAAGGGAACCCCACTTCTGTAGATTCCTGTATCCGATGATCCCTAACGTCCCTTAGATTACTGTCTTGTAAAATTTAAATTTCAAATAAAATGACATCCTCCCTGCCCATCCCCCCAATAATGTTAAAAGTCTTCCTTAAAGATAAGAGAAGGGAATAAACATACCAGTCATAGGAGAAGGAGGAACAACCTTTCTTTTAGTTTTTTTGAAAAATCCATCCTCTGGGTTGTTGAAGTAATATTTTCGTGTCAGGAAAGACTAGTAGAAAAAAGAACTTTTTAAGTCTTAAAACTGTGACATAGCACATTGTCAAATTATTCCCCCAAGGTTTAGTCAGAAGGCCATTGGAATATGCTGTTACACTCAGAGCTGGTAGCCTACTTGGCAGCCGACCTGACACTTTAGCTGAGTCACATTTAAAAACAATTTCCCAAGAAGGGCAAGGTCACAATGACAGCAAACACCACCAGGACACAGCTTAATTACTGACTTGCCCGCCTTCAGCTTTCCCCCAAGAGTCCCCTTATAAAACATTCAGATATCTACTGCCCTCAACAGTGAATCATGGAGCTTTTACTCATTTATGAGTACCTGTTTGGGAATGTATTTTCCATTTTCCCTGAGGACTCTGCTTCGAATTAGGACTTGACTGAAAAATACAACCAAGACAATGAGATTTTTAAAAGCGAAACACTAGAAGAAAATGAGAGAATAAAGTAGAACACCTATTTAAACACGACAGGGCCTATTTGGCAATAGCTCTGTGCGGAAACTTTTCAAAATAGTGTCCTTAAAACCAGTAGAACATATTTAACCCAACAATGAGCTTTCCAAAAGAGCATTTTCAAAAGTGACTGTTCCTGAACAAAGATTTCTGAGGAAGGCACATTTGGGACATTACGCTCAGCTTTTTCTTACTTTATAATGAGCTAAGAAGGAACTTTCTCTGAGTGAAAAGAGTAGCAGTTGGATGCTACTCAGAAGACCTGGGGCCAGGAGGAGGGAGGAAGGGTGAGGATAAACGAAGAAAGTTTTTAAACCCGATAGAGAAGTGAGTACAAGACTTGACAGGGTTGTTACCTCACAGAAAACAAAAAGAAATTGTACTCAGGATTCAGGGTGTTAGTAAGCTTTCAATAAATACTTATTGAATTAATAAATGAAATTATCTGATACTTGAACATAATTGATCATTATAGATAACAAAGTGTAATGCCACAAGTAGGCAGTGCTAAGATACAAACATCACACAGAAGAGATAAAAATGCTAATTTTTTCCTAGATTTTCAAAGGTTGTTTTAATGAGGGGAATAAAAAACCTCCTTAAGTTAATGGAAGTCCTTCTTGAAAAGTGAAAAAAACTGTATACAGAAATGAACACAAGAAAACTGTTCTTGGTTTTCTGTCTACTCCACAGTGTAGCCCACCTGCCCTAAGCAGTCAGCTGGTACGCTTAGCCGGTACGGTCACCTTATGCATATTCTAGCTTCTCCATGTGCTGAGATTGCTCTAGCGCCCCCTCCCTCACCAATCCTACCTCATCATGCCCCAACACCCTTTTCAAATCCTACCTTCTCCATAGAACTTCTTTTTTTTTTTTTTTTCAGTACGCGGGCCTCTCCCTGTTGTGGCCTCTCCCGTTGCGGAGCACAGGCTCCGGACGCGCAGGCTCAGTGGCCATTGCTCACGGGCCCAGCCGCTCTGCAGCATGTGGGATCTTCCCGGATGGGGGCACGAACCCGTGTCCCCTGCATTGGCAGGCGGACTCTCAACCACTGCGCCACCAGGGAAGCCCTAGAACTCTTTTTTTAATTGTAGTTGATTTACAATATTGCATTAGTTTCAGGTATACAGCATAGTGATTCAGGTTTTTTTTTGCTTATTATTTTCCATTATAGGTTATTACAAGATATTAGATATAATTCCCTGTGTTATACAGTAAATCCTTGTTGCTTATCTATTTTAGGTACGGTAGTTTGTATCTGTTAATCCCATACTCATAATTTGTTCCTCCCCGCCTCCTCGTGCCCTTCGGTAACCATAAGTTTGTTTTCTATGTCTGTGAGTCTGTTTCTGTTTTCTATATAGATTCATTTGTATTATATTTTAGATTTCACATATAAGTGATACAGTGTTTCTCTTCGTCTGGCTTATTTCACTAAGCATAATATTCTCTAGGTCCATCCATGTTGCTGCAAATGACAACATTTCATTCCTTTTTATGGCTGGGTAATATTCCATGGAACTCTTCTTGATGCCCGGTGGCCTCATGGAATTCTCTCTGGTCCTCCTCCTTTGACCTCATTATACTGTACAGCTGACTGCTCTATACACAAGCCTACAGAGGTGACAGGTGATATGTTTCGTTCCCTGGGAGCTAGTCTAAAGCTATTCACGGACTTCTCTGGTGGCACAGTGGTTAAGAATCTGCCTGCCAATGAAGGGGACACGGGTTCAAGCCCTGGTCCGGGAAGATCCCACATGCCACGGAGCAACTAAGCCCATGCGCCACAACTACTAAGCCTGCGCTCTAGAGGCCATGAGCCACAACTACTGAGCCCACGCATCACAACTACTGAACCCCGTGCACCTAGAGCCCATGCTTCGCAAGAAAAGAAGCCATCGCAATGAGAAGCCCACGCACTGCAACGAAGAGTAGCCCCCACTCGCCACAACTAGAGAAAGTCCATGCGCAGCAACGAAGACCTAATGCAGCCAAAAATAAATTAAAAAAATAAATAAAGACATCTTTTAAATAAATACATAAATAAAGCTATTCACAATGTGGCCTGTGTACCAAAACTGGTCTGTGACGAGGTAAGAAAAGTCACTGAGAGTGAGGGTTTAGAAACCTTTATAGTAAACTGACATTGTCACAACATCCAAATATGTGATCAAAAAATTTTACAAAAGCACCAGTCTGAGATAAACTGGAAATTGAAAAACCAAAACAATTGGTCCTTTACCACTGACAGTATAAGCAGCACTGGGTCTCCAATAATGGGTAAGAATTTAAACTCTGATGTTAGACAGATGGGTTGAAGTCTCTGCTCTGCCACTTGTTAATTATGTGATCTTGGGTGACTCATTTAAATTCCCTACGCCTCCATTCATATTGTGTATAATAACAGATTTATTCTCATTGAAGAAATACTTCTTGAGCTTCTGAGTGCCATGTTAGGTGACATGAACAACAGTGATCAAAAAGCAAGTATCTCCAGAAAATTAAAGTTTAGTGGGGGAGAAAAACATTAATCAGATAACCACAGGAATAAATGTGAAATTCATCTGTTATGTCCTAGGAAGGAGAGATGAATGGGGGATGTGACTGAGTCTAGTAAGTCGAGGTCTTGGAGAAAGCTTTGCTGAGGGAGTATGATGACGTTGAAATCTTAAGGATGAGTAGAGATTACCTTGGCCACGTGCTGGAGGGAACAGCTGTGAGGGAGGAGTAAGCACTGTCTCCGAGGACCTGAAAAGGCCATATGGCTGGAAGAAAGAGGACTACAGAAATGTGGTGAGACAAGGCTTGAGAGGTTGGCAAGAGCCAGACTATGCAAGGCCATGTGAGTCTCAATGCTTTTTAAGAAAATCGTGGTGAAAAACATGTAACAAAATTTACCATCTTTACCACATGTAAGCGCACAGTTCAGTAGTGTTAAGTATATTCACATTGTTGTGAAATAGATCTCCAGAACTTTTTCATCCTGCAAACCTGAAACTCTTCCCATTGCACAGTAACTCCCCCATTCCCCCTCTCCCAGCTCCTGGTAACCACCATTCTATCAATATTTTCTGTGAATTTGACTATTTTAGATACTTCACATAAGTGGAATCATACAGATACTGTCTTTTTGGGTCTGGTTTCTTTTACTTAGCTTAATGTCCTTAAGGTTTATCTATGTTGTACCATGTAACATGTTCCTTTCTTTTTAAGGGTTCCACTGTATTTTAGTCTTTATCTTAAAAGCAAAAGCGGAAGGAAGGAAACCCCTGCTGGTGGGAATGTAAACTGGTACAACCTTTATGGAAAATAGTGTGGAGGTTCCACAAAAAATTAAAAATAGAATAGAATCACATTAAAAAATATATATATATACATTTGCATCCCCATGTTCATTGCAGTATGAATCACAATAGCCCAGATATAGAAACAACCTTGAAAGGATAAAGACAACATGATATACATATAGACACACACACAGAGGAGTATTATTCAGCCACGAAAAAGAAGGAAACCCCTCATTTGCAACAACATGGATGAACCATGAACACATTATATTAAATGAAATGAGCCAGACACAAAGGGACAAATACTGTACGATTCCACTTATAGGAAGTACCTAGAGATAGAAAGTAGAACGGTGGGTCCCAGGGGCTGAGGGAGAAGGAAATGAGTCATTATTTAATAGGCTCAGAGTTTCTGTTAGGGATGAGGAAAATATTCTGGAAGTGGACGGTGGTGACAGTTGCACAACAATGTGAATGTACTTTGCCACTGAATTGTATACTTAAAAACAGTTGAAATGGAAAATTTTATGTTACGTGTGTTTTACCACATTTTTTTTTAAAGAGCAAAAAGGAAATACTGAAGGACTTTAAGCTGACTTCTTCCCATATATTATGTCATTTAAAGTGATTACCACTGTACTGGCATATCCTAAGCACTAAGTTAATGGTATCTCCTATCTTCCTTGTGCATGTTTTATCACTTGGACTGAAACTCCCTGAGAGTAGGATCTTGACCTTGTCATATTTTGTACCCCAGAGCATACAGCACAGTGCAGGGCACATGGTTGGTCGTCAAGAAAACCTTGTTCACTATAGATAATTCAGGACTTCCACAGGCTGAACAGAAATTCGGCTAGGTCTCTATACTGCTGAGCAATTTTGCAGACGTGGGGTTGAGAATCGTGACCTTGAGGCATTTAAACCCTGAAGCAAGGCAAACTTAAATTATCCTATACGTTCTAAACACTCAGTTTCTCTAAGGTCTGCAAATTCTACAAGAAATTCTAAATTTTGCATTTTCGTTTCCATTAATATCTAAAAATAAGTCCTTGTACTGGTTATAAAGGGAAAGTTTCTGTTTTGCAGTGGTAATTTGCAACTGAAAAACATTTTCTTAAAATAAAACTCTAGTTTTTGTTTTTTTTCCTTTCCAAAGAGTCAGTGTATTCTTCAATCTTGAGAACAACTTTTTACATACATTCTATTCCCAAATGTGGTCTAATATTTTTTTATTTGTGTGTTTTTCATTTTTGGCTTAACACATTTTAGAAAAATTTTAGTAACTTTTGAGGCAGTAAAACTTAATTTATGAAACCAAATGTCCCATTTTGTGATCATTCAGGCTTATGGAAACTTATACTGTATCTAGAGAAATGTTTTACAGACATCACCTAAAATTTAATCCCCACGCCTGCTCTATGAGGCATGACCTGGTATCATCGTCCTTTTGCAGATGAAGAAAGTGAAACACAGGGGTAACTCAACCAAGGACAGTCAGCTAGCGGGGGCGCGATGTGAACCCGGGCAAACTGACATAACCCCTGCACTTTCTTGCCCAAGGTCACGAGAGAGTGAGATCGTCGGAGAGGGGAGGGAGCTGACCTGTCGGAGACTTGTTCCTGGGTGAGCTTTTTGTCGCTCTGCAGCAGGATGGAAACGTAGTGGCGAATCATGCCCACGAAGAAGGTGATGATAACGATAGGCAGGACCACCCAGAGGCGGATGTTGGAGTCGAGCAGCAGCTCCGGCCCCGCCATCTTCACAGAGAGCCGGCTCCCGGCCAGCTGCAGCCGGGTCGATCTTCACCGGGGCGCAGGTCTGCTCGTCGAGCTCGCCTCTGGGCCTTCCCACGCCCCTCAGCCGGGCGAGGCCGGAACCCCACTTCAGCCTCTGCCCTTGCGCCCTGCCCCCCGTCGGGCCGCGCGGCCGCCGGCTTCCGGCGCGGAAGTTTGACGTCACGGCGAGGCGCGCTTCGGCGGCGTCAGTGTGACGTTGTGCCGCGCGGGAAAGTCGAAAAGGAGGGGCAACAACGGCTTCTCGGCGGGTGAGTTGGGCAGCGGCTGTGTCCTCGAGAGGCCCGGCGTCTCTGCGGCCCGGTCTCTAGGCCCCGGCAGAGACCGGCCTTTCCTTCTGGGGCTCCGCGCCCCGAACCTCAGCTTCCTCAACTGTCTTGTCGTGGGATGATCTTCCCAGGTACCTCCTTGCGTCGCTAAAATGACGAAGTGAGGAAGGACTTGACCCCTGCCCCCTCCCCGGAGGACCTGGTCCGGGCAGCCCGTCCGGTCTTCCCGGCTTTCAGGCTTCTTTGGAAGCGGGACCGGTTAGCACGTGTTACGGGCGTGTGCCCTGAAGTCAGGAGGCCCTGACTTGCCTTAGTTTTTCCATCGACAGATGGCCGGTAATGGTTATAAGTAGTAAACGAGGCAACGGATACAGAAAACGCTTAGCATGACTCTTGGTACATAGTAAATGGTAAATATTATTGGAAGGGACTATTATAATCAAGAGAAAGTGTAGGTGGTAGTTAAGAGGCAGATCCTGGAGCCGGATTGCTAAATTGGAATCCCAGCTCTGCCACTGAATGTGAGAATAATGGTAGCTACCTCAAAAGGTTTTGTGAGGAATAAATGAAGTATCAAATGTAAAGCACTTAAAATAGTTTTTATTAGTTGTTAGTATTTACCTGCCTGCCAGCCATTCTCATTTAGCGAATATTCTCGGAAATTTTTTTTATGCCAGGTACCGTGCTGGGCACTAGGTATACCTGAAATAAAGGACATTGGGTTCATGCTCTCAAGGAGCCCCACAGCCTAGTGCATTGTAAGGGCTCCTACATATACTCTGGAGCAGGGAAGCTGGAGTAGTAATCTCCCTTGGGGATAGGAGGAAGATGACATTTGACTGAGTCTTTAAGGAGGAGGAGTAATTTCCAGGCGGATAAGAGCATTTCAGGTGAAAACAACATCTTATGCAAAAGCACTGAAACCAGGAAGGTTCTAGCTTACAAAATAGAACTCCCTGTGGTTCAGGCCCTCCCCTACCTCTGGAGGCTCATTTCTCACTACATTCTCCCTGTTTCAGTGTTGAGTTTTTCTCTGCCTGGACCACTCTTCTCATACCTCTTCTACTGGCTAACTCTTATTTTAACCCTCAGGTCTCTGCTTTAAAATCACTTTCTCAGGGCTTCCCTGGTGGCGCAGTGGTTGAGGGTCCGCCTGCCGATGCAGGGGACACGGGTTCGTGCCCCGGCCCGGGAAGATCCCACATGCCGCGGAGCGGCTGGGCCCGTGAGCCATGGCCGCTGAGCCTGCGCGTGCGGAGCCTGTGCTCCGCAACGGGAGAGGCCACAACGGTGAGAGGCCCGCGTACCGCAAAAAAAAAAAAAAAAAATCACTTTCTCAAAGAGATTATCCCTGAGAAATTGTCCCTGCTTTTCTTCATCACCGCCAACTAGACTAGATTTCCTCATAGCACCCTGCACTTTTTTTTTTTTTTTTTTTTTTTTTTTTTTTGCGGTACGCGGGCCTCTCACCGTTGTGGCCTCTCCCGCTGCAGAGCACAGGCTCCGGACGCGCAGGCTCAGAGGCCATGGCTCACGGGCCCAGCCGCTCCGCGGCATGTGGGATCTTCCCGGACCGGGGCACGAACCCGTGTCCCCTGCATCGGCAGGCGGACTCCGAACCACTGCACCACCAGGGAAGCCCTGCACTTTTCTTTTATAACTACATCAGGACTACTTGGTACTATATAGTAAACTCCCTGAGGACAGGGATTGTATTTGGTTCACAGTTGTAACCCCAGCACCTAGCACAGTCCCTAGCATATAGTATTGGGTTAATGAGTTAAAGGAGCAGTAGATTGTGGCTAGATGATGAAGGATCTTAAATGTCAGAGAACTGTGGGTTTTATCTTTCAGCAAGAGGGAAACGGTGTGGCTAAAGAGGCAACTAGGTAAACAAGTCTTGAAAACAAGGGAGTTGAGCAGATAGAGGAGTTGAAATTTTCTCAGCACCTGGATTTAGATAGCATTTTGCAAAGTCTTTGGTTTTGGATAGTTTTCTTTGAGTTAATAGCTTTAACTTCTCAGAATTTAGCTTCTAACAGGTAATTTCTGTTCTCTGATTTGCAATTTAACTGAAAAAGGCTTTGGTCAAAATGGTTTCCAAAAGAAGACTCCCAACATCTGAGGATAAAGAGAACCTGACAGAAGATGCCTCTAGTAAGTGTCTAGTCATTTGTTGCTTTATTTCCTGTAGCAAATGTGTGAAGCACTAAAAGGGTTATAAAGTTCCTATTTTCAAGTGCTGGAGTCACCAAGGCTTAATGGATGGGGCACACAGAATCTAGCATCAGGAGATTTGGAATGAAATTTCTGCCTCTAATTGCATGTATGACTTTGGGCATGCCCATAGTCTGTGAGTTTCAGTCTCCACATACGTAGGAGGAATCTACATACATAAGAGCTTAACTATGGTACATCCTTTAGGTGCTGGGACACAAAGATATGACATAGTCTATACCCTTTATTTTTTATTTTTATTGTTTTTAAAGGATCTCTGGATTGGGTTGTATTTTAAACAAGCTCCCCCACTTCCCACCACTTTTTAAAAAATATTTATTTATTATTATTATTTTTAATTTTTGGCCGCATTGGGTCTTAGTTTTGGTACACAGGATCTTCGTTGCAACATGTGGGATCCTCCTCTGTTGTGTGAGGGCTTCTCTCTAGTTGTGGCATGTGGGCTTAGTAGTTGCAGTGGATGGGCTTAGTTGCCTTTTGGCATGTGGGATCTTAGTTCTCTGACCAGGTATCGAACCCGCGTCTCCTGCATGGGGAGGCAGAATCTTAACCACTGGACCGCCATGGAAGTCCCTTACCTTTAAAAATCTTATGGTCCTCTTTCCTGCCTTAAAAATGATGATCTAGATAAATGCTATGATGGCGATGTATAAAAGAAAAGTATCATCAAAGCAAGCACACCAGAGGCAAAGAAAGAGTACAGAAGCTGTCCATGTGAGAATGCAGTTGACAGAAGCCCTAAGAGTTCCAATGAGAAGAGGTTGATAGTCTTTCATTCATCACACTCATCCACTCTATTAAGACAATTCTAACGTTGCTTCATTAAGGGAGAAAAGTAGATAATCATACTTAATTTCAGGTACCTTTTTGGTTTTTTTTTTAATTAAATGTTAAATTCTCTAAAATTGCAAATACTCCTTTTTATTTTTTATTATTATTTTTTTTTGTGGTATGCCGGCCTCTCACTGTTGTGGCCTCTCGCGTTGCGGAGCAGAGGCTCCAGACGCGCAGGCTCAGCGGCCATGACTCACGGGCCTAGCCGCTCCGTGGCACGTGGGATCCTCCCGGACCGGGGCACGAACCCGTGTCCCCTGCATCCGCAGGCGGACTCTCAACCACTGCGCCACCAGGGAAGCCCACCTTTTTGTTTTTGTTTGCTTATTTTTTATTATTTCTTATGGATTGAAAGCCTTGGGATGAAATCAGTCTGGGCTTTGTACTCAAAGATATGATGTAGGAGAACCTACTGCATTCTTTCTACCTCTATATCCTGATCGTTGGTTCTCAAACTTTGGTGTGTGTCAGGATTTTTACCTGGAGAGCATATTAATAATTCAGATTCCCATGCTCCGTCCCTGAAATTTTGATTCTGTAGCTCTGGGACATGACCTAAGAATATGCTTTTAGTAAGCTTCCCAGTGATTCCAACACAGTGGTTTGTAGACCACATGAGGCACCCTGACTGCTTTAGAATTTGGCTGGAAAACATTTCTCTGGTCATTCTTGTTAGAGGTGGCACATTTTGAATTCTTCAAATGAAAACTCAGTAAGTGAAAATAATTCAATTTGTTGATTGTTCTATTTGTTTGTTTGTGAGCCACTATTGCTGACACTTGTTAGAGAGAAAAGTGCACAGCAGCCTCAGTTCCAGTATAGTTCTTCAGGAACCCATCAACCTTCCTCGTAGGGTTATTGTTCCAGGGTTTACATTTTAACCTTTGCTTTACTATTTGTCACATTCTTGAAAATTTTGTCTACTTTCAGAAGCCAGGAAACAGCCACTTTCCAAAAAGACAAAGAAATCTCATGTTCGTAATGAAGTTGAAGAAAATAACAGTGTCTTTGTAAAGCTTCTTAAGACATCAGGAATTACTCTTAAAACAGGAGAGAGTCAGAATCAACTAGGTAATATTTTAATCAAAATCTTTTGTCTGGGTATAGTGAATGGGCTCAGAACTGAATCATGGATTTTCTAGAGAGGCAATGAAGATTAGAAATGGGAACACCATCTGTCTTGAGATAAGGATGAAACTGAAATTGCTTTTTAGAGAATGTTGTTATTCTCTTTGGTACTGATTAATGCATATTAAGTAAGGTATGTCTAATCCTTTTTTTTTTTTAAGCAAGAATGTTATGTACTAGTATTACTTTATGTTTTCTTGTGAAAAAATAAATTAATACCTAGAGAGCAATTAGATCTGTGTCAGAATAATTTCAGAAGAAAATGTATAAAGCCATATAAGCCCTACTTTGCGGGCATCCAGCTAAGGTTTTGGCTTTTTTTATTTTTTAAGAATACTTAGTAGCTATCCTTTATAAAAGCTAATTCTGTTTTGCAGTGGGTTTATAAGAGTTGGCTCTGAAATTAGGTTGGAAATATCTTTATTGGTTTCATCAGACAGGAACCTAGGTCTTAGGAAAGTAAAACTCTGGTAGGAAGTGTTAAAGACACTGGGGACCAACTAGTCTTCTTTTCTCATAGCTGTGGATCAAATCATTTTCCAAAGGAAGCTCTTTCAGACTCTGAGGAAACATCCTTCTTATCCCGCAGTATGTATTTTCTCCTTAGTATTTTTGTTTTTGCCAGCAGTACTCTGGAATTGGGAGTTTAAAGACACTAGCATAAAGTCGAATAGGCTTGAATGATTTTAGCTAATCAACAGCAAATGTTAAACTAAAAATCTTACTCTTTTTTTTTTTTTTAATGTCACTAAGATAGTAGAAGAATTCGTTAGTGGCCTGGAGTCTTACATTGAGGACCAAAACAGTTTCAGGAACTGCCTTTTGTCATGTGAACATCTGCAGGATGAGGAAGCCAGGTGTGGAGACAAAGCACTGGACTGTTGCTGAAATTTAGTCTGTTACACTTAACTGGATTGGGAGGTGGGGTTGGGGCAGAATGCAATTTTTTGGAATTTTACTTTTGATTTATAGCTCTCTTTTCCTCAAAGTTTTAACCTAACCTTTAAATTATTAAGTTTATGATAACAAGACTAAGAACCAGAATGTTTTCTAGAATGTGTCTCACTTGTGTTGATACAGTTTCAACTCCACTTGTCTGTGACTTAAAAGCTATCTTCTCATGTTCTGTATTTCTTATCTAACAGGATAGTTAACCAATTTTACAGAGAAAGGATAATAAAAACATTAAAAGAAAATCAAAATAGAAAACCAATCTCTCCTTTTTTTTTTTTTTTTTTTTACAGCATGGGCACATCTTACTGTAAGAGCCTCATTAAATTGCTTCTGGGGATTGACATATTACAGGTGAGACTGTGCCACTTTTTCTGTGGACATTTAATGGATGTGATTTGTGGTGCATGCCCAAGTGTAAGTGGCTGGAGCACAGGGCAGAGCAGGGTTAATGGGAGAGTTTGGGTTTGCAACAGGTTACCACAGCCCTGTTGCTGACATGAATCTTGTAGGGCAATATCTGTGTCTTTGGACTGAGCTGATAAACCCAATACATCTTGAAGCCTCATTTATCCTGGCGGCCTCAGATTCCTGTTTTGTAAAACTTCATCCTGTGTGTTCTGAGTACCTTGTATATCTGCCATATTCACATCTGCATCATCTCCCATTTAGCTTCGTATTTGCTTATTAACTAGATCTTTCCCTTTTCCTCCTTTCTCTCTTAATTTATTGATTAGACAATCAGTGAGATGTTTTAAACATCTCAAATTATAGAAATGTATATACAATGAAAAGTCTCCCTCCCACCCTGTCCTTCATTTTTCCTCTTTTCTTCTCTTGCACTGTTGATCTTAATTCCTTTTCATTGGAAATCTTGAATATAATTTAGTTAGCTTAAATCTCAGAGCTCTCTTGTTCCTCCAAAGAGAAATCTTTTCTTGCAAACTATTTGATAATCTGTTAAGCCCTGCATTTCATGGGTTAACAGTTGTCATCATAATTAATAATGTTTTTGATTATCTGGTTACTTTAATGTTGCCTTGCTAGTCATTTTGTAATTTTTCAGAGGACAGATTATTGATAAATCTTTGTATTCCAACAGGTTATATTCAAAATATAGGCAGCATTCATGTGGACATACTTTTTTGTTTTTAAATCTTTATTGGAGTATAATTGCTTTACAATGTTGTGTTAGTTTCTGCTGTATAACAAAGTGAATCAGCTATATGTGTATATATATCCCCATATCCCCTCCCTCTTGCGTCTCCCTCCCACTCTTCTCTATCCCAACCCTCTAGGTGGTCACAAAGCACCTAGCTGATCTCCCTGTGCTATGCAGCTGCTTCCCACTATTTTACATTTGGTTGTAATATAACTACATGCCACTCTCTCACTTCGTCCCAGCTTACCCTTCCCCCTCCCCGTGTCCTCACATACATTCTCTACATCTGTGTCTTTATTCCTGTCCTGCCACTAGGTACATTAGAACCATATATATATTTTTTTAGATTCCATATATATGTGTTAGCATACAGTATTTGTTTTTCTGACTGACTTCACTATGAATGAAAGACTCTAGGTCCATCCACTTCACTACAAATAACTCAATTTTGTTTCTTTTTGTGCCTCATTAATATTCCATTGTATATATGTGCTGCATCTTCTTTATCCACTCCTCTGTCAGTGGACATTTAGGTTGTTTCCATGTCCTGGCTATTGTAAATACTGCTGCCGTGAACATTGTGGTACATGACTCTTCTTGAATTATGGTTTTCTCAGGATGTATACCCAGTAATGGGATTGCTGGGTCATATGGTAGTTCTATTTTTAGTTTTTTAAGGAACCTCCATACTGTTCTCTATATTGGCTGTATCAATTTACATTCCCACCAGGTGGACATTCTTATAATGAGTATTTCAATTAGGCAGGGTTTTTCCTCCAAGAACTCTTATTGGAGAGAATACAGCTAATTATACATTTCTGTTGTACATTTTGAGACAATCTCCTAACTCCCTATGTCTTCTTTTTTAGCCTGCCATTATCAAAATCTTATTTGAAAAGTTGCCAGAATTTATTTTCAAAAAGTAAGTGGAGTTACTCTGGAATGCTCAAAGTACCCTGGTGTACTTAGGTCTCTCTCTGAAAAGGTTGCCCTGAAGCATCATTGGTATGTCTGAAGATCATATTTATTATGCCTCCAGATTCTTAAATGACTACTGAAGTTTTACTGGGGTGACTTTCTTTGAAATTTCATCTATTTATATGTCCATGTATTCCTAGGATACACACTAAACTGGTAATAGTGGTTGTCTCCCAGGAGTGGAGCCACTTGGCTGGAGATATATATTCTCTGAATACTGTTCTTTACCTTTTCAATTTTATACTGCATATGAGCTACCATTTTTAAAAATTTACTTTAAGGTAATTTCCTGGCGGTCCAGTGGTTAGGATTCTGGGCTTTCACTCTCTCGGGGCCTGGGTTTGATCCTTGATCGGGGGAACTAAGATCCTGCAAGCTGCGTAGTGTGGCCCCCCAAAAAATTTTTTTTTACTTTTCTTTTTTTTTTTTCTTTTTTACTTTAAAAAATAACTAAGGGACTTCCCTGGTGGCGCAGTGGTTAAGAATCTGCCTGCCAATGCAGGGAATGCGGGTTCAAGCCCTGGTCCGAGAAGATCCCACATGCCACAGAGCAACTAAGCCCGTGGGCCACAACTACTGGGCCTGCACTCTAGAGCCCGCCAGCCACAATTACTGAGCCCACGTACCACAACTACTGAAGCCCGCGCACCTAGAGCCCATGCTCCGCAACAAGAGAAGCCACTGCAATGATAAGCCCGCACACTGCAATGAAGAGTAGCCCCTGCTCACCGTAACTAGAGAAAGCCTGCATGCAGCAACGAAGACCCAATGCAGCCAAAAATAAAAATGAATAAATTTACTTAAAAATAGTAATAATAAAAAAATAACTAAGAGAAAAAAAGAACAGCCTAACAGATAAGTACATAAAGGTCATGAACAGACAATTCACAGAGAAGAAATATGAGAGCATTAAACACTTTTTTTTAATGCTCAAGTTCATTAATAATCAAATACAACAATTTCAAACAATAAATAGAATTTTTTTCCCTCGCAAAGGATCTCCCTTGTTGAGTGCGATGAACAGGCTGCTCATATATCACTGGTAAACATATAAAGCAGTGTAATTACTCTGAAGGGCAGTAGGTTGTGTGTATCAAAACCTAAGATTTTGCATACCCTTTAATGTTCAGCCATGTCTCCAAATTTATCCTAAGGCAATACCTATGAATGAAAACAGTAATGAATAATATTACTGTTTAAAGTAACAAAAATTGTAAACTGAGATATTCAACTATAGGAGATAGGTTAAGTAAATTAGGTATATCCACATAATGGAATATCATGTGGACATTAAAAATTATAAAGAGGATTATTTAATACCATGCATTAATTGAAAAAACAGGCTACAAATCAGTATTTACAGTTCCACTCAGTATTTTGTTAAAGGTACATACATACACATTTACATAGATACATATATGCTTGTATATCAATGGTGGACCTCTCTGGGAGAGAGGATTTAGGTAATTTTTATTTCCTCCTTTTTAATATGTGCTGCTTCTGGGTCTTGTATGTAACAACAGTAAACTTGAAGATTTATCTTTAGAAATTTATGATTTGCCTGAATGGCATGCACTATGCTTTGTGTCCTGGCTAAGTCTTTTTTAGCAGTTAAATTTGTCTATAGTAAACAAAGACTGAGAATGCTGTCAAGAAGAGGAGCTGGAGGTGGTCCAAAAGTTAGATATAGGAGGCTGGGAAGAAGGCAGAGACTGTCATTTTAGGGGAAATACTACTAGAAAGTTATTTATAATAGTTTATTATATTAATGATAATAATTAATGATTATTAATAAGTATTGCTATATTATTGATAATACTAATACTGAGCCAACTTCTCTGCATCCATAAATGGTTTTCAGTACTTTGACATAGTCTAAATCTGAAAATCTTCTGTTTCCATAGTGGTAAAAATTACTTGCATTTTTTGGTACTTTATCAAATTGATGTAATTAGTTTTTAACCTCTTATTTAATTTATTTATTTAGTTTTAAACTTTAATTTATTTTTAAAATTTATTTTGGCTGCTTTGGGCCTTGTGCGCAGGCGTTCTCTAGTTGCCGCGAACAGGGGCTACTCTTTGTTGCGGTGCGTGGGCTTCTCATGGCGGTGGCTTCTGTTGCTGCAGAGCACAGGCTCTAGGCGCACGCGCTCAGTAGTTGTGGCTCGCGGGCTCTAGAGCGCAGGCTCAGTAGTTGTGGCACACGGGCTTAGTTGCTTTGCGGCATGTGGGACCTTCCCGAGCCAGGGCTCGAACCCGTGTCCCCTGCATTGGCAGGCAGATTCTTGACCACTGCACCACCAGGGAAGTTCCCATTGTTTACCTTTAAAAACAGTTTATCTTACTCAATTTGTTAAAGTTTGTTACGTTTATTTTTTTTAATTGTTCATATATTTTAAGAGATACTCTCCAGACTTTTCTTCCCCTCTCTAAACCCTCCCCAGATATAGCCACTAACAGTTTAGTGCGTCTTCCTCCAGACATCTTTCTCATACATAAGCATATGTCTCCTGCTTTTTTTTGTATTACCTGTGTGTTTAGCACAGTGTGCAACGCATGGTAAGTGTTTAGTAAATGTTAACTGAATGGCTGAAATGTTATATGCAGTATTAATGCTTGCTGCTGTGTAAGTCAGAAAGGCTACTTTCCTGACTTCTCATCCATCCTAACATTCAGCGTGAACAGTGATGGACTCAACATGCCTCGACTCATCATCAATCAACTGAAGTGGCTTGACAGAGTTGTGGATAGTAAGGTATGTTGGGGACTTTTTCTGTCTCTTGGATTTATAGAGAGTGTGTTTTCCACACTTAACCAAACTTTTGGCATTTGCATGATATTTTTTCCTTTCTAAACAAAGAATTCATATTTTTCTATCCATTATCTTTTTTAGCTTTAATAATTTGAAAACCATGGTTATTTCACCCATTAAATTTCTCTAAAATAAGAAGTGTATCTAATTAAGGTGACTGGATGTCATTTATTAAATAAATATTTGGAAGGAATTCATTAACTTCTCAAAGTACAGAGATTATTATTATATTTTATTTCTCAAAAGCAATGAGATCCAAAACCATCCTACTTCACTGCAAATGTGTTACTTTAATTACATATTGAGGAAGATTTCTTTGGGTTTATGTTACTTGTTATTAAACACCTTGGTAAAGTTGAATCTGTTTTGAGCCTGTTGCTTAAGGCCCATTTCTTTTCAGAGTTCTTAAATCATTCTACTAATTTTTGTCAGGCATTCAAAGGCTAACTCTTTATTTGGAAGAACATGAGTTTTGGAATCTCATCTGGGCTGGAATTTTGGGTCTTCCACTTATTAATTGTGTATCTTTGAGCAACACATACCCCCTACATTTTAAAAATGGGAATACAGTTGTGAAGATTAAGTGAAATGAAGACAGTAGAAACGGGAAAAAAAAAAGCAAAAGAGCCCCCAATTGTTGGACTTCCCTGGTAGTCCAGTGGTTAAGACTCTGCACTCTCCCTGCCAGGGGCCCAGGTTCAATCCCTGGTCGGGGAACTAATATCTCACAAGCTGCTCGGTGCAGCCAAAAAATTTTTAAAAAAAGAAAGAAAAAAAAGTATTAAATAATATGACATCTAGCCTATTTTTTTTCTATGTACCATCTCATGTGTGAAAATCTCTGGGTCACTTACCTCTGATTTTAGGCTTTGAGCTTGAGTGTGTGTGTAGTTGTCGTATTGTACACAAAATAATTCCAGCTCTACATTTCATGAGTAGGAGGTCTTTCTCTATTCTGGGTAATGTTACAATTCTAATAGTCTCCTCCACTGCAGGATCTCACCACCAAGATCATGCAGCTAATCAGTATTGCTCCAGTGTACCTGCAGCATGACTTTGTCACCAGCCTACCTGAGATCCTAGGGGATTCCCAGCATGCTGATGTGGGGAAAGAACTCAGGTGGGTAAGCACCTCGTTGGCATCTTGAGCAAGACTTCACTTTGGGAGCCTTATCACTGCAGTATAAAAAGAGTAGTAATAATGCGTTTCTTTTTTTTATAAAAGAGGATGATACCCATCTTTCTAGGGTATGGAATTTGACTTGCTTTTCTAATAATGAGTGTTTTTTTTGGCTGCGTTGTGTTTTTGTTGCTGCGCATGGGCTTTCTCTAGTTGCGGCGAGTGGCGGCTACTCTTCGTTGCGGTGCACGGGCTTCTCATTGCGGTGGCTTCACTTGTTGCTGAGCACAGGCTCTAGGCACGCAGGCTTCAGTAGTTGCAGCACACAGGCTCAGTAGTTGTGGCACGTGGGCCCTAGAGTGCACAGGTTTCAGTAGTTGTGGTGCGTGGGCTCAGTAGTTGCAGCATGTGGGCTTAGTGGCTCCGCGACGTGGGATCTTCCTGGACCAGTGATCAAACCCGTGTCCTCTGCATTGGCAGGTGGATTCTTAACAACTGCGCCACCAGGGAAGTCCCTGGTTTTTAAATTTTATTTATTTATTTATTTTTGGCTGTGTTGCGTCTTCATTGCAGTGCGTGGGCTTCTCATTGTGGTGGCTTCTCTTCCTGCAGAGTACAGACTCTAGGTGTGCGGGCTTTAGTAGTAGTGGCACGCGGGCTCAGTAGTTGTGGCTTGCGGGCTCTAGAGCGCAGGCTCAGTAGTTGTGGCGTACGGGCTTAGTTGCTCCATGGCATGTGGGATCTTCCCAGACCAGGGCTCGAACCCGTGTCCCCTGCAATGGCAGGCGGATTCTTAACCACTGTGCCACCAGGGAAGCCCTAATGAGTGTATATTTGAGTAGATCCGTATACTTTCTTTCTTTCCTAATAATGAGTATATATTTGAGTAGACCTGTGTATCTGTCATGAATATGAAGTCTGGCTTAGGATTAGGTGTATAAATTTGGTCTGCAGAGACATAAACATTATTCCTTTGTTTTGTTAACATTTTCTCTATCCAAGGGTGTCCTCCATCTTGACTGCACATCCACATAGTTTGTGGAGCTTATTAAACATCAACTTCTTTGGTCCCTAAATGATTCATTCTAATGCACATTGCTGTGTCAGATCTATTGCAGACATCCATTGCTTACTAACGTTTACGTGAAAAATACTAATTGATAGGGCAATAATGAAGAAGAGGAGAACAATATCACTACATAATTTTATTTCTGTTTTAATGCAACCATGTATTTATCCTAGAAGTAGTTAAAAACTTCCAATTTGTTATACCTCCTTTTCTATAGTTGTCTGTAAAGCTGTCTCCAAAAATGTCCAGTGATTTCTTGCTTTTGTGCTTTGGGGCAGGATGCTCCTTCTGTGTATAGCACTGTATACCCCACTTTGCCTGCTTGTCCTTTTGTATAACCTTTTCTTAGGATCCATCAGTGTCCTTCTCTACTGTGTGCTACTGTAGAACCCTACTACTTACGTCTATCATGTTTATCACACTTCATTGTAATTGTTGTAGGTTTTCTTTTTCCTTTTCTCAGGAAGGATATGTACTAAACTCAGTAGTGGTTTCCTCTGAGTAGTGGGGATGATAAGGTAGGGCTTCTTGTTTCTGCTTTGTTTATCGTTTGAATTTTTCAAAATGAGCATTTTTTTAAAATCAAGAGAATGTTAATGAAACATACTATAAATAGAATTTAATTGGAACTAAGTATATCCTCTCTTCCTATACCTTGAGTGATTTTCCCGTCATTATTTGCCCAGCTCTGTTAAAATTTGCACAACTTCTCTCTTTCTCCTATTCACAGTGACCTTCTAACAGAGAATACTCTGCTCACTGTCCCAATCCTGGATGTCCTCTCTAGCCTCCGACTTGAGCCGAAGCTCCTGACTAAGGTAGGGAGGACTCTGCTCTCCAGAAAGAGTGCCAGCTTGCTCGCTTCCCAGAACCAGTGTCAATTAGTCATTGCCTTGGACCAGTCGTATATAATGAAAATTTCATTTTGAAACAATGCTGAATGACATTTGCTCTCTTTTTTCTTTTCAGTGAATTTCATATGCCATACTATGATAGATTAACTGCTCATTTTTAATCAGTATGTTTTAGTGGAAATCTTCTGTATTGCCTGTATAGTTACAAACTGCTTCCATAAGAATAACAACTTTTTATGCCTTCCTCTAGCCAATGGAAAATTCAGACTCCAAAATTAAGAGAAGAAGACTTTCATGTTTATCACCTGTCTGTTTTTGAAGAAGCTGTAGCGTTAAAAATTGAAAGCTTGTAATTTGGAAAAAAAAATAAAATGAGACGTTTTTCTTCCAAAATTACAAGTGAGAAAACTGAGTGAGAGAAATAATTTTTCTAATTTTACCTAACGAGTCAGTACTAGATTGAGGCATTAACATGAAAATATGTAAGGTTTTTGTGCTTTTTATGTTTAGGTCCGCCAGTTAGTGATGGGTAAGCTGTCATCTGTCATGTTGGACGATTTACCTATGATCATCAAGTTCATTCTTCATTCCATAACAGCCACGGATGCACTTGAGGTACCCTACTGTTTCCCAACACTGTAGGCAGCTAGATCCTAGAGAGTACAGGGGATAGCAGTGGTGCCCTTGTGAAACTCAGAAGTCAAAAAAAGACTAACCTTGAGGAAGATACATCAAGATAAATTATTTAAATTAATCGGTTCAAATTGCTCGTCTCTGTCCCGAAACTAATTGATAATGCTGATTAATCCAGCAGGGGAGAGAATGGAGCTACTAGCCAGACTTGTTCTATATAAGCTACTACAGGTTATATTTGCTATTTCAGTGTAATGCCTGAAGGAATTCTGAAATTTTAAAGAGCATGACAGGGACTTCCCTGGTGGTCCAGTGGTTATGAATACACCTTCCAATGCAGGGGACACGGGTTCAATCCCTGTTGGGGAACTAAGATCCCATGTGCCACAGGGCAGCTAAGCCCATGTGCCACAACTGCTGAGCCCACGCACCACAACTAGAAAGCCCATGTGCCACAACTACAGAGCCCAAGTGCCACAACTACAGAGCCCATGCACTCTGGAGCCCGAGCACCGCAGCTAGAGAGAAGCCCGCATGCCACAACGAAAGATCCCACATGCTGCAACAAAAGATCCTGCATACCACAACTAAGACCTGATGCAAACAATCTCACGGGCCCAGCCGCTCTGCGGCATGTGAAATCCTCCCGGACCGGGGCACGAACCTGTGTCCCCTGCATCAGCCGGCAGACTCTCAACCACTGCGCCACCAGGGAAGCCCATAAATATTTTTTAAAATAATAAAAAAAGTAAAGAGCATGGCATACTATACTCAACATTAGCTATTTTGACCAGCTGCCTTTTTCAAAATGCCTTGTTTAACAATACATTTAATTAAATAAGTAAAACACTTTATATATTTTTGTCTGTGTCAGGTCTTAGTTGCAGCACATAGGATCTTTCGTTGTGGCACGTGGGCTCTTCTCTTGGGGCACGTGGGCTTCTCTGTGGTTGTGATGCACAGGCTCCAGGGTGTGTGGGCTCAGTAGTTGCAGCGCACAGGCTTAGCTGCCCTGTGACATATGGGATCTTACTTCCCCGACCAGAGATGAAACCTGTGTCCCCTGCAATGGAAGGTGGATTCTCAACCACTGGATCACTAGGGAAGTCCTGACAGTACATTTAATTTAATAATTCTTCTTCCTCAGTCTTTCAGGAAAATGTTATGGTTTTTCTATTGAAAGAATAGATTGTGCCTATCTGCTATGAATGAGCAGAACACATAGCTAATATTTATTTGCCGTAGGTAATTTCTGAGCTTCGGGAGAAATTGGATCTGCAGCATTGTATTTTGCCATCGTTGTTGCAGGCTTCTCAAAGCAAGGTGAAAAATAAAGGACAAACAAGGTATAAACTCATGGAAAGTTATCACTGTTTTTCTCACATAGGCAAGGAAAGTTTTCTGATGTTTATTCTGAATCCCGGACAGAAGATCTTAATACTTAACAACTACAAATAGTGGTAGTAGTATTACAATTGTGTACTACTATACAGTTTTTCAAATCATAATTCTATGTATAAGTGTGTGTGTGTGTGTGTGTGTGTGTGTGTGTGTACGTACTCCCTTTGCTCTGCAGATCAATTCCAGATAGACTGCAGTACAGTTTTACTAGCCAGTGTACACATGAAGTTGTGACTTGTTTTAAGGCACGTGGCTAGTAAGCAGGAACCCAGATCTTACAGGTTCCTCTGTGGTAAGTGGAAGAATGATTTTTTTTTCCCTCTGCTACTTGCAGTTCTTCAGGAAATCAAGAAAACAGCGGTCAAGACTGTGTTATTCTTCTCTTTGATGTAATAAAGTCAGCTGTTAGATATGAGAAAATCATTTCGGAAGCCTGGATTAAGGTGAGTGAGATCTTTAAACGTTGAGGAAGAAATGGGTGGCAATCAGTGACAGATATGTAAGTAAAGGTAGGTTGAAATAAAAGTCTTAAAAGTCAGTCGAGTAGAAATAATAGATGATGGTTGCCAGATGGGCAGATTGGTTCTCAGATAAGAGAACAGAGCATGCTGAATAAGGCGAAAAATGTTCTTATGTGTTGTAATATTTTTGTAACCCTTGTTTTTGCAGGCAATTGAAAACACCACCTCAGTGTCGGAACACAAGGTAATGTTCATGTACTATGAACTTTAAGTATTACAGATGTAAAATTAGTGATATTGGCTGGCTTTCCTTCCTGCTGTTTTCTCTGGCTCCTTCCAGTCATCCCTTCTGTGACTTTTGTAGCTGCTCTAATAAACATTAGCTGCCTGAGGAAGATGATCTGAAGGGGTGACTTGCCAGATGGTCTTTATTCTGGCAATGAAATGAAATAAAATATCCATAAGGGGAAATAGTAACATTCCAAGCAGGCATAATGAGTTGCAGTCAAAGAAGCTGAGTCCCCCTCCCATGAGGAGGTGAGGACTAGAGTCGCCTGGGTCATGAGTTAGGTATTCAGGCCCCTCTGTCGGTCTGATTGCCCTTCCTCCCACCACATGGAATTGTCAAGATAGTGGCATTTCATGTTTCACTTTCCTTTACCTGACAGAACTGAATCAAATATTCCATCTACTCTCAGGGCAGTGGTACTGAATCTGTCTTAAATCTGGAGATACTTTCTTCAGTCAAGAAGACAGATGATTGAATTTCTTGTGTACTGATTGGTTCCCTTTAAGGATTTTCTTTAGTTGGAATCTCTTGTTTTGTAGAGTTTTGTTAGTTGGATTATCCAGTTGTTGGATGCCTATTTTAAAAGCTGCTGTGATACTGAATAAAACAATGAAAAACTCAATAATTTTTTGTGGTTGCCAGGTTGAGGGTGGGTAGGGAATCAGAATATCTAAGACAACGGTTTTATTATTGCATAACCCTTGACCTCCTGCATAGCTGTTTTTACAGATCTCTGATCATTGTATAAATATAATTTTGTATTCTGATTTTTTTTCTCTTCACATTGTGTCATAAACATTTTGCATGCTTCTGCATTATACTTATTGTCTTTTTTTTTTTTTTCGGCCGTGCCATGCCACATGCAGGATCTTCCCCAACTGGGGATTGAACCCATGCCCCTGGACTGGGAGCATGGAGTCTTAACCACTGGACTGCCAGGGCAGTCCTTTTATTGTCATTTTTAATAACTGTATTGTGTTCTGCTATAATCCGTCAGAATTTTGGTGTCTGAGTTGGGCCTTCAGTGAAGGGATGTCTCAAGTAACTTATTGTTTTTGCTTTTATTAATTAGAACATCTAACATTTATTAAAATATCTTTTCTCATTAATTGAGATATAATTGACATTTTGTATTAGTTTCAGGTGTACAATGTAATGATCTGTTGCTTGTATATATTGCAAATGATCACCACAATACGTTGTTAATGTCCATCACCATACATAGCTACCATTTTCTTTATTTGTGATGAGAACTTTTAAGGTCTACTCGCTTAGTAACTTTCAAATGTGCAATACAGCATTATTAACTATATTCACCATGCTGTACATTACATCCCCAGGACTTATTTATTTTATAACTGGAATTTGTACCTTTTGGCCCCCTTTACCAACTCCCTACCAACTCCCTACCCCTACCTCTGGCAACCACCAATCTGTTCTCTGTATTTGTGAGTTCATTTTTGTTTTATTTTTTAGATTCCACATATAATTGAAATCATACACTATTTGTCTTTCTCTGTCTGACTTATTTCGCTTAGCATAATGTCTTCAGTGTTCATACATGTTGCCAATAGCAAGATTCGTTCTTTTTTATGGTTGAATAATATTCTAGAGAGAGTGTGTGTGTTTATATCACATTTTCTTTATCCATTCCATCAATGGACACTTGGGTTGTTTCCATGTCTTGGCTATTGTAAATAATGTTCTAATGAACATGGGGTGCAGATATCTTTGCGATTTAGTGTTTTTTGTTTTCTTCAGATACGTAGCCAGAAGTGGAATTGCTGGATCTATAGTAGTTCTATTTTTATTTTTTTGAGGAACCACCATACCATTTTCCATAGTGGTTGCATCAATTTACATTTCCACCAACAGTGCACAAGGGTTCCCTCTTCTCTCCATCCTTGCCAACATATGTTATTTTTTGTCCTTTTGATGATAGCTGTTCTAACAGGTGCGAAGTGATATCTCATTGTGGTTTTGATTTGCGTTTCCCTGATGATTAATGATGTTGAGCATCATTCCATGGAGGTTGGCTATCTGTATGTCTTCTTCGGAAAAATTTCTATTCAGATTCCCTGTCCATCTTTTAATTGGATTGTTTGGTTTTTTCCTTTTGAGTTGTGTGAGTTCCAAGTAATTTGTGTTTTTCTTTTTTGTCTTGCTTGACTTTTTAACTTCTCTGTCTCTCTGTCTCTCTCTCTTTTTTTTTTTTTTTGCGGTACGCGGGCCTCTCACTGTTGTGGCCTCTCCTGTTGCGGAGCACAGGCTCTGGACGCGCAGGCTCAGCGGCCGTGGCTCACGGGCATGTGGGATCTTCCCGGACCGGGGCATGGCAGGCGGACTCTCAACCACTGCGCCACCAGGGAAGCCCATCTCTCTTTTTTAAAAAATATTTTTCTGTTACTTGGCAGCTGTAACTCTTTATTTATTTGGCTATGTCAGGTCTTAGTTGCGGCATGCGGGATCTTTTGTTGCGTTGTGCGGTCTTCTCTCTAGTTTTAGCACACAGGCTCAGTAGTTGCAGCCCTTGGGCTCTCTAGTTGTGGTGTGCAGGGTCAGTAGTTGTGGCACATGGGCTCTAGAGCACATTGGGCTCAGTACTTGGCAGCATGCGGGCTTAGTTGCCCTGTGGCATATGGGATCTTAGCTCCCCGACCACAGATCGAACCTGCATCCCCTGCATTGGACGGCAGATTCTTAACCACTGGACAGCCAGGGAAGTCCCTCTTTTTTTTTTTTTAAACATAGGTAATACAAGCTAATTGGGGAGAAAAAAAACCCCACAAGTAATCTAAATATGTGTAAAATAAAGTTTACCCCCACTCTCTGTGCCACTCTTCATGGATAATCATTCTTCCAGATTTTTTCCTATTCATATACAAGTTGTATGTGTGTGCAAGTGCAGGCACACTCACTCTTATACGTATTTGTACTTGTGTATTGTTTTTACAAAAATAGAATTACTATGATTATTGCAGGTTGCTTTCTTTTGCTTCACAATATGTCGTGAATGTCTGTCAAAAAATATATCCTATCTCATTTTTTAAAATATTTTTTTATTGTTTAATTAAAAAAAATATTTTGGGGGGCACACCACACGGCATGTAAGATCTGTTTCCTTACCAGGGGTCAAACCTGCGCCCCCTGCATTGGAAGCATGGAGTCTTAACTGCTGGACCACCAGGGAGGTCTCTAGCCTATCTCTCTCTCTCTCTCTCTTTTTTAAAAATAAATAAATAGATAAATAAATAAATTTATTTATTTATTTTTGCCTGCGATGGGTCTTTGTTGTGGTGCATGGGCTTCTCATCGCGGTGGCTTCTCTTGTTGCGGAGCATAGGTTCTAGGCGTGAGGGCTTCAGTAGTTGTGGTGCACGGGCTTAGTTGCTCTGCAGTATGTGGGATCTTCCCAGACCAGGGCTCAAACCCGTGTCCCCTGCATTGGCAGGCTGATTCTTAACCACTGCGCCACCAGGAAAGTCCCCTATCTCATTTTTAATGGCCATATAATGTGCTGAAAATGACCATCGTAATTTTTATAACCTTTTTCATATTGACAGACATTTACAGACTCTCCAACTTTTCACAAAGTAATTTTCCTAATAATAATGGAAATTTATAGTGAAGTTGGCAAGTGACTCAATCTTTTTTTCCATAATAAATGTGAAGCTATTCAAAGTTATTTCTGTAATACTACTACTTTTGCTTGTATTCCAATATTTTTTTAAAAGGTACCAGTGATTAATAGTTGTGGCACTTTATTGCTCTGAAAAATATTTCTGGGTTTTCTGAAAACATAGGTACTCCCATGAGAGTATGTTGAGCAAATGAGTATTCTTTGTTTTAATGGGAAAAAGTTGAGAGCTGCTGTTTTGTTGTAGTAAATGTACTGATTTATTAAACTGTTTTCGTGTTGTTGCATATTTATTGACAACAGATTCTTGACCTGGCAATGCTTTTCATCATCTATAGCACCAACACTCAGACAAAGAAGTGCATTGAGAGGGTGCTAAGAAATAAGATTCGATCAGGCTGCTTTCAAGAACAGCTGCTACAGAGTACATTCTATATTCATTACTTGGTAAGTGTCAGATAATCAGACAGCATCAGTCTTAAAATTTTAGAGAGGTCGTTTTAACCTTTCCTACCCAGTGTGGGAATGATGACACCACCAGCTTTGCTGGGTGTAGATGTTTGGCAGGGAGCTCAGTATATTTCAAAACATAGTAGGATTATTTCTTACCTTGATTGAGACATTATAATGTTAATCAAATCAAACTAAGATCGGTTTTCATCTTTTTAGCAAAAAAGTCACAAAATTGGTTTATGTTGAACTTACTAGACTCAAACCCCGAATTCTTTTTTTATAGGAAATATTGCAATTCAGGTCTTCTAATGACATATTTATATAACTTTATTTTTAACCTAGAATAGAAAACTTTACAGCTCCCTTATAAAACGTCATCTTAGTTTCAGCCCATTGTTCAAGCCCATTGAGACTTTTGAATCTTAATTTTATGTTAATCATTTTAATTGTCTAGCTGTCTATGATCTGCAACTTTGATAAACTTGCCTTCTGTATCCTTTTTTAAGTAGTTTCTAGAAACCCCTGAGTATAACAGGATCAGAGGAATGCTAATAGAGATGTAATTTTGTATCTATTGAACCATCACTATTTAGCCATTCAACACTATGACCCTGAGATGATCATTCCTGTTGAAATATAAACCATTTGAATTGGAATTTTATAATCTAGGAATGGTGTTTTCCAGGTGAATATTCAGGATATTAATAGTGTATATAGCTTCTTAGAAAACTGGGTGAACCAGAGGTTTAGGACCTGACTTAGGAACTAAGGAGAATATGTAGCTGTGTCTTAAGACTTTATATTTATGGGCTTCCCTGGTGGCACAGTGGTTAAGGATCCACTTGCCAATGCAGGGGACACGGGTTCAAGCCCTGGTCCAGGAAGATCCCACATGCCACGGAGCAACTAAGCCCGTGCGCCACAACTATGGAGCCTGTGCTCTAGAACCAGCAAGCCACAGCTACTGAAGCCCTCGCGCCTAAAGCCCGAGCTCCACAGCAAGAGAAGCCACCACAATGAGAAGCCTGCACACCACAACAAAGAGTAGCCCCTGCTCGCTGCAACTAGAGAAAGCCTGTGCACAGCAACAAAGACCCAATGCAGCCATACATACATACATACATAAATAGACTTTATATTTAGGAATGGATTTAAAATTCATGTTATTTTATCTTACAGTTCTTTCTGTGCTTATTTCTGCTATGATACATGTTTTGGGCTATAATTTTGCATAGGGCAGAAACCATATATAATTTTTATTGCATTTTCCTCAGTAAAGCATTATACCCATTTCAGTGCTTAATTTAAGATTTTTTTTTAATTGTGATGATACCAGTAAAGAAACTGGACTTAACAACTCATTATTTATTCTGGTTCCATTAATGTCCACCTACTACCTTCTTGGTAGGACATGATCAGTTCTCCTCTTGATGTTCTTTAAAAGAAATCAGTTTAATTAGCATTGAACCTTATAGACTGATTTCAAATCATAACCAAGGCAGAGGAGACCTGCTGTATCCCCAGGGAGGCAGTATGATTAAGTGAGGAAATTGGGATTTAGAAGATATGGATTCTAGTTCCAAACTGGGCAGATAGGAGCAGATTACCAGCTATTAGGCTTGTGGTTTCACTTCCTTGAGCTTACAGGTCAATTCTTACCCGTACGTTGAATCTCACTGATCCTGAGAGAAACTCAGAATGGTGAAGGATTATTCTGAGTAAAACAAAGATTAAAGTTCCTTAAGTTAAAATGAGAATTGGGGAGAACTCTGACATCTTAATAGGGTTAGCAATAGCAGCTCTAGATGCTCTGATAACTAAGTTTCTCCCACAGCTTCATTTCTCTCTACTCTTCCCTCCTCAAGGTTCTTAAGGATATTTGTCCATCCATTTTGTCACTGGCGCAGAGTTTGTTGCACTCCCTAGACCAGAGCATAATTTTGTTTGGCAGTCTCCTATACAAATATGCATTTAACTTTTTTGACACTTACTGCCAGCAGGTATGTTGAAATGTTTATTTTGGGAAGGAGGGAACAGGGAAAAGGAAAGAAATGCAATTCCAGGTGACTTGCATGTGATCTGATGTTTTTATTTCTTCTTGTTTGGAAGACATTGAAGGAGAAAGAACTCTGAACTGGGAGTTGGGAAAACTTAATTCTAGTCCTAGTCTCAAAATGAGATGGACTTGAGGATCTAACTCTGTGTTTTGAGCTTTAAAATTCTCTGAGTCTAAAATAAGGTCCAGCTCCAGTCAACTTCAAACAAACATTGGCTTAGAGGGCTGGGGGTTATCGTGCAATTTTCAGCGTACAGTAATGGCAGTTTTAAACTTAGCTCTAAATAATCAACTGCCAATTGATCCTGGAGTTGTTCTCTAGAAAAAAGTGTGGTGGAAAAGAAATGAAGGAGAAATGCCTGAGGGCCTAACCCTGTTCCCAGGAACACGGGGCACCAAATTTAGTAGCACATATCCAGACAGGGAGGGCTGTACTTATGGAAAGTGATTATGAAAACAAAGTGTCTTATTTTGTATTGTTTATGTATGCTGTACCTTTATTAACAACATTAAAGCACATTTGAATGGAACTTTTAAAAATGAAGACAAAATTTTTTAAATTTAAAACAGAACTATAGACTCAGCTGGCATGAGATAGCTACTGCACTTGAGAAAACCATGTGACTCAGTGGAGCAGCAGTATAAAGGAAAGGGAGAATGACATCTAAAACTTTTGGGGGGAATCATCTTAATGTCGTAGAGACAACATCATTACCCATGTTTACTTGAAACATACAAGTCTAACTTGTAAAAACCTTTAGCTCCTTGAGTGCTACGTTTTCAGTAAATTTCAATAGATTAAGTACAACCACAACTTAATGGGTAATATTTAACCCATATGAGAGAAAGAAAAAGACTACGCCAGGGAGCAAAATCAGGAGGGTTTAGACAGTGCTCACTGGTAAATTATGGGAAATAAGTGAAGACTGGATGGTAGTGTTGTTAGAGTGACATAATCCTAAACCTCCTGAATCTAACATTAATGAAAACTAGTTAATAGAATTAGATGATGGGATTGGGTGGGTTGGGATTTTAACCAAGTTGAGATTGGAATGGCCTCTGGCATGAACCTCTTTAGATGACCATACCATATTTTAGCTTCACACTGTCCTGTTGACTCTTCTCTGTATAGGAAGTGATTGGTGCCCTGGTGACCCATATCTGCAGTGGGAATGAAGCTGAAGTTGATACTGCATTGGATGTCCTCCTAGATTTGGTAGTTCTAAACCCGTCTGCTATGAGGCTGAATGCTGTCTTTGTGAAGGTATCTAGTCCTACCATTGACATACTGGATCATTTTTTTTCTTGCATATATTTGAGAGGTACCTGATATCTGTGTTAGTTAACAGCAGTTTATTTTGTACTCTAGATATTGAGCACTGTAATTGGTAGAAGCAGGTGATAATGGAGGTGAGGGTGATGTGGTAAATAATAGAAAAAATAACTCATCTATCTTTGTATTAATTCATTCAGTGAATACTTGTTTTTACCTAACCGTGTGCCAGGCTCTCTTCTGGGTGCTGTGGATATAAAAGTTAGTCTTTGCCTTTGATGATAGAAAGTAAGACATATAAGTAAGTCACTATAAATACATGATGAATTCTCTAATAACGTGCTGTAGATATACCAGAGCAGGAATAATTAACTGGAGAAGTCTTTAAAGAAGAAATAACATTGGAGTGATTCTTGAAGGATAGAGATTTGACAAGAAAAAGTAAGGGAAGTACATCTAGGCAGAGAACAGTTTGAACAGAAGCAAATTGGCACCACCCACGTCCATGGTGTGCCTGAGGGATGACAGGTAGATTAGCATGGTTGGCGGATAGGATAAGGTGAGCGCTGGTGGGAGATGAGGATATAGGACAGGGCCAGATTATGAAGGATCTTAAATACTATGCTAAAGAGTTGCAACTGTATTTTATGGACAAGAGGGAGCTTGTTACAAGTTTTTTGGTTTTTTTTAATTCATTTATTAATTTTTGGTGCGTTGGGTCTTCGTTGCTGCACGTGGGCTTTCTCTACTCTTCATTGCTGTGTGTAGGCTTCTCATTGTGGTGGCTTCTCTTGTTGTGGAGCACGGGCTCTAGGCGTGCGGGCTTCAGTCGTTGTGGCTCGTGGGCTCTAGAGCGCAGGCTCAGTAGCTGTGGCGCACAGGCTTAGTTGCTCTGTGGCATGTGGGATCTTCCCAGACCAGGGATCGAACCCGTGTCCCCTGCATTGGCAGGCGAATTCTTAACCACTGCCCCACCAGGGAAGTCCCTTGTTACAGGTTTATAATGACGGTTTGACATAATCAAGTCTGGGCTTTGAAAGATAACTATGTAGGCCCTGTTATCCCCATTTTACAGATGAGAAAACTGAGGCTTTGCCCAAGGTCAAAAAGTAAGTAGTTCCCCTGTGACTCTTTCCGTATCTGTAGAGGATGAATAAGTAATTCATGGAGTAGAAGCTGAGAAATAAGGTCAGAGACATAACTTTTGGCAGAATATTGTTTTCACTAAGAAAAAGGGAAGTGTGGAGAAAAAGAATAGGGGGAGGGGCTTCCCTGGTGGTGCAGTGGTTGAGAGTCCACCTGCCGATGCAGGGGACACGGGTTCGTGCCCCGGGCTGGGAAGATCCCACATGCCGCTGAGCGGCTGGGTCCGTGAGCCATGGCCGCTGAGCCTGCACGTCCGGAGCCTGTGCTGCACAACGGGAGAGGCCACAACAGTGAGAGGCCTGCGTACTGCAAAAAAAAAAAAGAAAAGGGCAACTAGGAGGAGGTATGTTAGCCTGACTAAGCAGAACATCAACCCTTTGGGCTCTGAGCATAGTTTTAGAGAACTGGAGCTTTTGTGGAACAGATACTTGGCTATCTGTGTGTGCCTCTTATGAGGATTTTAATTTTTTTTATTTAAAGGAAAAAAATGTTACTTGCTAATCTCATCATTGGCATTTTTTTGTCCCAGGGCATACTAGACTATCTGGGTAATATGTCACCCCAGCAAATACGAAAACTATTCTATATTCTCAGCACACTGGCATTTAGCAAACAGCATGAAGCCAGCAGTCACATCCAGGTAAGAGGCAGTGTGTTGAGAAAGAATCTTTTAAACCTCTTCAATTGAAATTTGCTGAACAAAATTACTGCAGCCTGTGTAGTGGTAGAAATAGAGTACATAGCTGTAGTCCTAGCATTTGTTTATTCTTTTCTTACTACAAACATTAGGTGTCTACTGTGTGCCAAGCACTGAGATGATAGGTATATATTAGACCTCCTGCCCTCAAGGACCTTAGTCTGTTAGGGTGAAAATGAGTCTGTAATCAGCTAATTATGAAACTGAGTAAGAAAAGCCACTCAGGTACTGTACTGAGTGCCACGGGGACACAGGGAATTCCCTTGTTCCCTAAGGAACATCTCCATCTAATGTGAACTCCATCTGGGCCTGCTCTCATTTGTGGGCATCATTCACTGAAAAAGCCAGGCAAAAGAACTAAAGATTAGGTTGGAATCATAACTCATAGCTCTTTTATATCTTTAGTGCCACCTTGTGGCAGTAATCCATACTGGCCTGTGACTTTGAACAACCAACACTTTTTTTTAACTAAAATTAATTGGCTGGGTAATATACACGCATGGTAGAAAATTCAGGAGGTATAGAAAGGTAGTGAAATATGTCTCCTCGCTCTCAGTCCTCTAGGCACCTGGTTCTCTAAAGGCAATCGCTGTTATTAGCTTACGGCTTTCTGAGATGTTCTGAGAATTAACAGATTTGTATTTACTTGTATACCTATATTCCACACCTTACCCTCTTGTTCTGTGTCTTGCTTGTTTCATTTAGCAGTACAGTTTGACGATTTCTTCATGTCAGTAATAATAGAACTACATCATTATTTTATTTTATTTTAATTAATTAATTTATTTATGGCTGCGTTGGGTCTTCGTTGCTGCGTGCAGGCTTTCTCTAGTTGTGGCAAGCGGGGGGGCTACTCTTCGTTGCAGTGCACGGGCTTCTCAGGGCAGTGGCTTCTCTTGTTGTGGAGCACGGGCTCTAGGCGCACGGGCTTCAGTAGTTGTGGCACATGGGCTTAGTAGTTGTGGTGCACGGGCTTAGTTGCTCCATGGCGTGTGGGATCTTCCTGGACCAGGGCTCAAACCTGTGTCCCCTGCCTTGGCAGGTGGTTTCTTAACCACTGTGCCACCAGGGAAGCCCTATTTTATTTTTTAATTGTGGTAAAATATACGTAAGATAAGTTTTACTATTTTAACCAATGTTAAGTGTACAACTCAGTGACATTAAGTACATTGACAGTGTTGTGCAACCACCAGCATTATCCATCTCCAGAACTTTTTCATCATCCCGAACAGAAACTCTGTCCCCATTAAGCAATAACTCCCCATTCCCTTTCTCTACACCCTGGTAACCTCTAATATACTTCTATGAATTTGCATCATCTAGGTACTTCATTTAAATAGAGTCGTACAATATTTACTCTTTTGTGTCTGGCTTTTTTCACTTAGCATAATGTGTTCACGGTTCCTCCACGTTGTAGGATATCTCAGGACTTTATTCCGTTTTATGGCTGATAGTGTTCCATTGTATGTATAGACTGCAAGTAGTTTATCCATTCACCCATTGATGGATATTGGCTTTTTTTCCATCTTTTGGCTATTTTTTTTTTTTTTTTTTTTTTTT